>NC_139842.1:4300678-4623178 GCF_963691815.1 Echiichthys vipera | reverse complement strand
GAAAATATATGTATGGTAAGAAGAAACTAAACTCAGACAATAGTGTGTGTGACTGTTGGCCGGTCTATACTGTAAGTGTGCTCTTTATACAATTGAACCATGTTACACTGTATCTAAGTGGATTGCGTTTAACTCTACTCTGTGCAATGTTCTGGAGCCTTCTAGTGCCATCTAGTGCCCGCTCTACTGATTTAGAAATCCATGGCCTAGATCAGGGCTGCCCAACCCTGCTCCTGGAGAGCCACTGTCCTGCATGTTTTAGGTTTCTCCCTGCTCTAACACACTTGAGTCTAACGATTTTCAAACCTGTGACAAGCTTCACTGCTTGATAACGAGCACATCATTAGATTCAGGTGTGTTAAAGCAGAGAGAAACCTAAAACATGCAGGACAGTGGCCCTCCAGGAGCAGGGTTGGGCAGCACTGGCCTAGATCATGGGTGTCAAACTGATCCAGTAAAGGGCTGGTTGGAATGGAAACCTGCAGCCACACGGCCCTTTACTGGATCAGTTTGACACCCATGGCCTAGATGACCTGGTCACAGTAAAAGCTTTACACAGCTGAATGTTGTCCCTCCTACTGTGTCCTCCCAGGCTGCCCCCTGCTGACCACCACCGGTCTGTCCGGCCTCATCCAGCTGCAGGAGCTGGAGGAGCTAGAGCTGACCAATTGCCCCGGAGCCACGGCCGAGCTCTTCAAATATTACTCCCAGCACCTGCCCCACTGCATGGTCATCGAGTAAGACCACTGACCCATCCCACTGACCGACCGACCGACCGCCATACTTCTACCTTCCTCCTCCTATACTCTTCCTCACTCTTTTCTCAAATACTAGCCAGGAGACTGAACTGTTCCTACCATACCCCACCGTTCCTCATTACGCCCCCCCGCCCGTCTTTCTCCACACCCCATTGAGTAGACTGACCCACAGGCGGACAGAGAGGCAGGAAGGCAGATGATGGTACACGCCAGCCCCAGAGGATGATGGGATGGCATTTAAGCTTCATTTCAGAAGATGCTGGAGCGAAGAGCTTGGTGTGACGTCTTGTCCAACAGCAAGTTTCTTTTTCAGAATCAACAAATGGTTTTGTTTACGGAGGAGGGCTTCTCTAAAGACTTTGATGATTTTTTTTTTTTTAGCTGAATGGATACTGAAGGGAGTGACATGCGCATATCCAGATGCAGCGTAGAGGAATTGGGAGAAGGGGAATAAAGACTTTTGTGTTTGAGCTGATATGGTGGAACTCACACGTGCGCTCATACACTGTAAACACACTCACACACACATACTGTATATGGTAAGGGAAACAAATGTAAGTCCTCAAAGACCATGGGTACTGACGTTTCTATTTCCATCACTCTGTGTAATATAACTGATGTTTTTTTTTCTTAGAGGGTATCAAAGGTTCAGTTTTTCTCTTGTTTAGAGAGAGACACCATATGCCAGCTGGAGGAACAGGAATCAGAGAGAGCTACAGATGCAGTTCAGGAAGTGAATGACAGGGATGGAAACCTCTCTCTCTCTCTCTCTCTCTCTCTCTCTCTCTCTCTCTCTCTCTCTCTCTCTCTCTCTCTCTCTCTCTCTCTCTCTCTCTCTCTGTGAAGTGTGCGTCATGGACTCACAGGTTCCCGTATTTGTGGGATACCACCACTTTTTTTTCCATTTCTGTGTCTTATCAGAAATACACGAGAAAAAAAAAGGTGAGAGAATTTGAAAAACAACTGTTTACATTTTTGTGTTGGAGTTGATCGGCTTATTGTTTCAAACCCTTCCCAATTCTTCATTTTTTCTGTACACATTATTTAATTTACAGATCTGGAGGATAAGCTGTCGTAAACTGTGAATGTTGTGTTTTTAAAGGGGAAATGTGTCACTGAGGCAGCGCAACATGAACAAGCAGTCAGTCAAATAGAAAGTGGAGAGCGTGCGGAAATCGTCTGACTTTAATACTTGAGTGTTTCTGCTGAGGATACAGTGCTTTTCTCTCAGATGATGAATCGAAAATAATCCTGGATAGAAAACAAGGCGACAGTGACAGCGATGACTTCATATTTCGGGACACAAACTCATAAATGACTTCAGATTTGCAAGCGACCTTTCTGTTGGGGAGGTCATTTTATCCAAATTCTTTCCATCTTTTAAATGCTGATAGAAACACATGATGTTTAGTGTTTGAGTTTGAACATAAGTGGTTCTGAAGCTGCTAATGCTTTGTCAAGGTCAGGTTGCTTCAAAGGTAAAAAGGGAGGCTCGGGGATTTCAGTATTTAATATTATAGCAGTTCTTACAGTGTCCACTACTAGCCAGGGATAAACATGAAAATGAGCTAAAGTTGTTGTTTTTAAAAGATAATTTAGTTTGTGGGAATTATACATTTTTCCTTACAAACCCAGAGTCATATAAACCTAAGAATGGCCTTTTTACGTTTATGTACTGAATCATGTTTAGCCTAGCCTAGCTCAATTAGTTGATGCCAATGGGATCACATAACAGCTCCTTTCAGTCCTCAGCCCCACAATCCATGGCTGGTCTAAAATGTTTTAACCCACAGTTCATTATAATGTTCCTTATATCACTGCAAACAAAGTGAGTTTATATGAAACTTAAAACTGCAAATTGCCTTTTGAAGGCAAACACATAAAATGTGAACAAAAATACAAAATGAGATGCCATTGTTCATCTTTTGTTGCTTTTTCAACCCGTTCGCATTTTATTTGTCCACTGTCCTGGTGGGGTATGTTTGATGTGACAACAGTTGTCTTGTTGAATGATAAGTTTTCTCCCCATGGTGCGCAGCATTTTGCGGTATAGCCTTTCAGATGTGCTTAGTCCCCTTCTGAGTCGGGAGGAAATAGGCTCATCCAGGGTTAAAAGCCAGTGCTGATCTACTGAAGGCTCCGGTTTTCCAAGCAGCTTCACGGAGAGCATGTAATATCTATATGGGGACAAGCGCAGCATACACCATCTCAACTCTAAATCTAAATTACTGATAGAATAGAAGGAAGTTTAACTCAGTGTCTTAAAGGATAATTCAGGTTTATTTCAATGTGGGTCTTATTTCAACAGCTACAGTCATTGGTTTCTTAATGGTAGTAATAGAGTTGTTCCAATACCAATACGAGTATATGAAAAGCCCTCGATACTGCCTAAATGCTGGTATTGGCTAGTAAACAAGTCTATGCACCCAACAGATACCTTGTAATTTAGGCTCCCAGAAAATAATTTTAAATTAGATTTTTATATGTTCTATTTTCATTCTGACCGACTGTCAAACTCGATAACAAAACAAAGTTCTATGGCATTAATTCTGTATGTATGTATGTATGTATGTGTGTATTTATTCACTTGTTCATGATATCACATCCATACAGGGTTAGCAGTAACCAGCTGTAAGCTGTAAAGAATAATTTGATGTATTGGATTGGACTTGGATCAGCAAGTTCTGGTAATTCAGGGCGCACTCACACCTTTGTCCTTCTGCACCGGGCCAAAACCGTTTTTTCAGCCAAAGCCTAGTGCGTTTGAGCAGTGTGAGTGCACCCGCTCCGCACATAACTGCGATCAGTGTGCTTTCAACCCTTTGGTGAATAGAGAGCACCTTCTAGTGGTTTCAGAAAGTAAAGAAAGGGCTTTATGAAGCTTCATTTGGCCATCACTACTGCAACCACAAAGCTACAACAGAAAGACATTACTGTGGCAATCAGATGGTCACGCAGGTTGTATATAAACCAACAGGCTAGTCAGTCTTACATGAAAGTTGTAATAAATTATATTTTTTCTTCTTAGACTTTAGACTCCACATCTGTAAACTTAGCGAAGCTAGGCTAAACTCTGTTTTCAACATGCCTTTGTACGGCTACACTGACACAAAAAGGCATCAGAAAGTGTCTGACTCTGGGTAAGAAGGCAAAATAGTAAAGTTTCCCATGAACCAAAGTATTCATTTAACATGGAAATAAGTTATTAATGTTACAAAGGAGAGATAACTTTAAAGCCAGTGGTCGTGTTCTTTCCCACGATCATCTGATATAAAAAGGAAATGAGCCACTGTGCTGCTTTTTGCCTCTTGTGTGTCCTCAGATGTGCTGACTGCCAACTGAAGGGATGGATCAGTGTCAGCCAGTATTAGGTTGTGCCAAATGCATCTGCAGCAGCGCATCAAATGTGGCAGGTTGCCTCTAGCTGATCGCTGACTACACTGAAACGGACTGTACTGTACGGACATGGCAGACCATGCATGTTTTTAGTTGGTCTGCGTTGTGTTTAAAGAAGGCTCATTTTAGAGGTTGTTCTGAATCTCTTCATTGTACATAAGTATATTTATTTATTTATCTATTTATTTGAATTAATTTGTGTCTTATTTACGTGGTTTATTTATAAGGAAATTTTGTTTTTTGGAACTTTGAAATTTTGGCCTGAGTTAGTTGAATTCATTTGATTGCTGGTTTTGTTTTGTTGTTTTTTTTAATTATTTTTTTCTGACATTTCAGACCCCTCTGTGAAATAATCTACTTATTACAAATTTAACACACACTCTTTTAGACAGCAGTGGCCATTAACATCATTAACACTGACTTAAAGTTTTTAAATCGTCATAATGCGCAAGAGTATATTTTCCTCTGTGCAAGTGTTTGTCAACTTTGTATTGCTGTTGGGTCCATCATAAAGAATAAGGGGGCAAACAGTGGTGAAGAGTTATATTTACTCATTGTCATTGTCCTGAATGTGGAAATACAGAGTATGATATACATAAAAGCATTTGAAGTCTGAGACTGAACTCTGTCATTGCTAAGCAATGTTTACACTGTCTACTAAGATGACAAAGGGCAAGATCTTGAAAGATAAAGAATCTATGGAAGCTTATTTCTGACAAGACTCATAAAAAGAAAAACAAACAAATCCAGCAAGCTAGCTTTAGCGCTAGCGCACTAGCTGTGGTTTGGGAGAGCTTAAGATTTTATTGGAACTTTATGGTGACATGATACATAAAAGACAACCACAGGATGACAAGAATACTGATTTTGTTATGACTGTAAATGTCCACCCAAGTGGTCACTCATGAACAAATACACCTCACTCATGAATAAATGAATGCTTACTTGATAAGTGCTCACTACTTTTCCCTCTAGGGCTAGTACCACACCTGGAACATAGAGTTTCATTGTTTTGATTTTTGTCCTACTCTTAATTATCAATAATTGGCTGCATCTTGTACAATCCTACTAAGGTTTTGGTTTGGGAAACTTAAGACCATAGACTGTATAAAGAATGGACGTAGCATCTAAGTCGAGGTCCGTTCTCTCAACTTGATCCAATCATACTCGCCTATGGGAGTCGCCATCTTGCCAGACTTTAACTCCGCCTCATTTCCTCTTACCAAAAAAGGGCATTGATGTGACGTTTGGGGGAGGGACACAAGTCCATCTGGCTGACGTTTACCTCCGAGGGGAAGTGAGGGCCAGCGGCTAGCTGTCACTCAAAAGGCCGCGCCCCTAATTATTCAGAAACTTTAACCTCCAATAAAAAAAAACTAGCCTGGAACAAAAAAAAAAACACCCTCCTCAGTGTTGTCATGGAGATATGATCTAAGCATACATATTACAATTATTTTTTTTGTACCAGGCCTTAAATAGGTTTAATTATGCTATGAAAATGGCCTATTTCACATGGCTGTCAAAGAGAAATTGCTCTGTTAAGAAAATAGTGGCCACTCAGAGAACTGCAGTTTTTGGCATTTTTTGGCATCAACCAGGAAGTCGCTGTGGTTGGGGCTTGCTTAAGACCAAGACCCTCTTTACACTTGGTTGTAAAATGAGTCTTCTGTGATCAAATCACAAGTAGACAGTGCTGAAATGTAGTGTAAACGACCGTTAAGGCTACATTCATATTACACGTAAATATGTGGCCCAAATTTGTTTGCTCTTGTTGGACAGATCTGATTTTTCATCTGAGTAATGTCGACACAAATCAGATAAATCTGATCGAGTATGTGGCCCTAAATCCGAATACATATATATATATATATATATATAATCATTGGCTATGCGATTGCTGTGAGTACGGTCATTTCTGAATTCATGTGTGATTGCCCACATCACGCTTCACCGAGCAGGCGCTGATCAGGGTGTTCCACCTAGTTCCACTAGTTCTGGCTAGTCCTTCTGATTGGAGACTATGAGGATATTAGCAAGCTAGCTAACTAGCATACTTTAAAGCAACACTCATTACAGAAAAAGAGCTGAACAGCAGCCTGTTGGCCAGTGGAAGCGCCTGTCCCTCCGCCACACTGTCCTTCGCTGGGAGGAGAGCAGACAGTCAGCCGCTCTGGAGAGCAGAGATGGATCTTCAGTTACCGGCTGTTGCAACGGTTGCAGCAGTTCCATGTCTGTGTTAAAGTGTGGCGTCTTTTGTTGTTGTTCCAACACACGTGTGTGACGTCATTGGCTGCGCGTGAAGCGGTCAGGTCAGAAATCCTTTCACACCATAGCTACTTGTGAAGAAAACAAAAAATGTGTCCATAATGAATTGATGAATCACTAATTGGTCTCAGCCCTAACAGATGTGTTCTGCACAAACAGCTCTGCTTCTGCACTCCCAAACCCTCACTCCCAATTTGATGGCTGATCTTTTTCAGTAGTTTTGCTTTCAATGAGCTTCCAAAGGATTCAAATGTAAGTTTCTTATCATGAACTCTGACATGCACAGTCCTACAAACAATTAACAACAATCCTTTCTAAGGTACATTCTCTAAGGTATACAATGCCGTTCACTTCTACTACTGTCTACAGTCTTTGGTCTACATCTGTCACCATTTTGTTACAACCCCTGTACAGCACAACTTTAAGTAAGCAGTAAAATAAATACTGACAGTTTACTGATAATGTTGAAATTGGCAGAATTTGTGTGCTCTTTCAATTCCAGTGTGTTTAGCCAACCTGTGCCTGTACTGATATTACTTTGACTGAAGACCATCTTTGCACTAATGACCGGTGGCTTTTGTGCTTTGGTACCTGCAGATAATTGGGAAAAAAAGAAGCACTGACTCATATCTATACCACACCAGCATGTCTGGTCAACAGGGCTGGACTGGGACAAAAAAAATCGTCCTTTGCATTTTGGCGCAGACCGGCTCACCCGAACTGATCACACAGATGTAAGATAACACAAATATGAGTTATATACACTGGGGATCAAAATAAGAGAACAAATTATAAATACTTTATTCTGAAACACTGATTTTTTTACCGTTCAGAATTATTATTATTATAGAATATCCACTGTGGACTAGCAAGATTTTTTTTTAAATAACCAAAGCACTTTAACAAAAACCTTTATTTTGTGGGGAAAAATCAGAGAACAGTAACCATTGTGTCAGAAAAGAATATTTAAACAATGTTTTCTTAGGGCTATAGGGTTAAAAAATGAATAGGAAGTGTAGAGGCCCTTGCTTTGAATGAGGGTCATCCCTTTGGTTATCTGACAACCTGTTGTCGCAACGTTTCAGTCACCTTAGAGCGGCTTGACATCTTGCAAAGTAACCAGGAGAGCTGCCAGATAAATAGGGTGTCCAACAATTAAGTCAATTGTCTCCAGGTGCAGATGATCACCACTAACTAGGAGGGATCTGAAAGTGTTCTCTGATTTTGCTCACTGTGATAAAGGTTTTTGTTGAAGTGCCTTGATATTTAAAAAATCATGCTAGTACAGCAGTGGTATAGCCACAGCGGATATTCTATCAAATTCTGAACGCTAAAAAATATGTATGAAGAACTTGTTCTCTAATTTTGATCTCCAGTGTCTACAGTATATCATTTTATATGAGGTCAGGGTTCGATTTTTTTCTTTCAATGGTCCAGCCCTGGTTGAAAAAGGTTGAAAGAAAGTGCCAGAGCCAGATGTAGTCAACAAGTGGTTTGGATGGTGTGTAAAGTTGTTCACATGCATATGTCTTTATTTTCATTGACGAGATGAAATGTTGCCTAAAAGGATGGATCTGGTCACAATATGTATTATTAGTTTTCCTGCAGCTCTTAAGCAAATAAAATGTAACGTTGTAAAGTACGGGTTGGACTAAATAACAGACACATTAATTACGCATCCAATGACAATATGTACCTTTGGACAAAAGACTCTTTACTATACAAGGTCTTTTCTGGAGCTCTCAACCACATCCGCGTACAGGATCATAAAGATCACAGTGTATAGTATATATACTTCAACAAACCACCACTTACAACAAATGTAAATGGTGAGGACCCTCACAAAGCATCTTATCAGGGAGAAGGAGGGATTAGAGTTTAAGGGATTCTTCCAGCCAACAGAGACAATGAATGGATAATGAGAATAATGCTGCAACTTTAGACACTGGTAACCCATTAGGGACAACTAGAAATGTCCATTCAACACCTCCTCAGCTGGTACAACCTGAAGACATGAGACCCTGAGAGGAAGACTAGAGGGGTATCTTCAAATCTAGTGATTTTTAATGAAGAGTTTTTCAGATAAATTGAAGGATGAAGCGTTTTTTTATGTGTTGAGGAAACTCAATCAGCTTGAAATGCATCATCACAAAGCTAAAAACAGGGCTGAGAGCATGCAGGAGAGAACCTGACACCGATTACACTGTGCAGACAGAGGCTGTCTGTAATGTAAAACAGTGTCTTGCTGTTATTTGAATTTGTCTGATGATTTTGGTGTTGGTCATTACCAACAGACGTTCTCGAATCTCGTTGTTTTGTTGCCGTCTTCGTGTAAATCACCCTTCCTGCTCACTGTCGGAGGTTTGTTTTGCTCTGATGTTTGCTGACGCGTATCATAAACGTCATAAAACACGTCATAAATTTCTGAGAATCGACCGGAGAATGGGCAGCTCTACTCACACAAGCCCACTCGAGGTTTACCCAGTCTTTGTACCCAGAGCTGGCAGGGTGAAACTATATTAGCGTTCACACATGCAGCCCTACCATATAAATTCAGGTTTGCAGTGCGTGTGTCAAAGGGTCTGTAACCTGTTACAAGATTGCTAAGATTCCTTTTTTACCCCAGGCAAAACCCAAACCACTACTACCATGCTTGTATAATACCAGGTTTTTCTGCACGTCAGTTAGTTTGTGGTGAATTTGAATTAAACACAACCTTTCTTCTGAGACTAGTACAAATTGGCATGAAATAATTAAGGTCTTAAAACTAGATTTTCACACCCTACCCCTTTTAAAGTCAGGGCCACAAGATGATGTAATAATGCAAGGGCATCCTTTGCGGTGTGGTTGCATTTAATGGGGAAAATACCCTAATACTGTACGTTTGCAATCAATCAAATTGTCAAAACCAAATATGTCAAACTTCTGGCATTACTTATATTGAATAACGTGCAAGTTTATTGTGGAAATCTGGATGACACACAGGGGTTCCTTTGAGGCCCCTAGTGGTCTGGGGCCCCGGAAGAGAGGCTGTGGGAAAAGCAATAGGGTAGCCTAAGGTTAATTACAATGACTTCACACTGGACTGAGAAGGTGACAAGTATTTAATTGTAAATCAACAGTGTTAACATGTGTATCATTAATACTATAAAAAAACAAAGACAATAATTATACAGGAACTGTTAGTACATGCTGAGTATAAAATACAAGGGCGGGAGGTTGACAGAGAGGTTCAGGATATGGAGCAAAAGCTGAGAGGTAAGAGGACAGTAACACTGACATGCTGTCTGTGGTCACAATCAAAGTGAGTTTGGTCTGTGGAGGGTCTGGTGTCACTGTGGATCATGGATGGCCTGTTACCAGTTAGTTAGTAACCAGATGTAGCAACAGAATCAGGTGAAACCAACACTAGGTCTGATTATGCTCAAGTGTCACCATGTTTCCACATTACGTCACACTGTGTATGCTATCGTATTAGCATGGAGCCTACTCTCACTTAGATTATATGTAGTTACAGAAAGGAATCTATTCAGCTTTTAAAAATATATATCTTCATCTTCATTCATTCACAGAAAGACAGCTGAGCATACTTTGCCATCTTGACTTTAACAATTGTTTTGACACGCCATCGCGTAAAATCCTACACTATATATCCTGCTATACAAGGGTATCAGATGCCTTTTTCTAGCTAGCTACTTGCAACATTAATAGGAACACACCACCAGACCTGAACCTGGTCCGTACCTGCACCTTTAATGGGGCTGTGCTCGCAATACTGGAAAAGAAGTTGCCTCCACATGTAAAATACCCATGTTTTTTCCTGGCTAAATGCACTAATATGCACATGCTGTCGGACCGGCTGTCAAAAGAGCTAACAGAGAAACTCATGCTGCTATATTAAGTTATGCATGTTGCATACAGTCCTTTTAATACCTGACCTGTACTGCCCAAACCTGACCTAAAGCTATATTTGCTTTATTACCGACTACTAGCTGCTGGGCTAATGCCCTGCATCAGCTACCATCACTGCCACACACTGTCTCTTTGGATCCCACTGTGCCGCTCGCAACATATAAGTTGTAAATGAGAAAAGATGCAATGATTATACCACATTAAGCCTATAATAGCCAACACAAGTATGTGTTTTTTATGGTTTTTGCGGCAAATGTTCCATGGTCCGTTTCCGGTCTGCAGCCAGAAAGTCGAGCACTACTGGGTTTTGATATTTTGATAACTGAGTTTAACGTGTCTGAGTCAACATTACACTTCTACACACTGTTGTGTACCTGCTTCCCTGTGGCGAAAATGTCTATGATG
Source organism: Echiichthys vipera (assembly GCF_963691815.1). Taxonomy (NCBI): domain Eukaryota; kingdom Metazoa; phylum Chordata; class Actinopteri; order Perciformes; family Trachinidae; genus Echiichthys; species Echiichthys vipera. The sequence goes on along the minus strand of NC_139842.1, from coordinate 4,612,442 downwards.
ATGGAAAATGTTAGTATTTCCATCACAGATAAACGCAAAACCAAGGCACAGAAGGTCAAACTCCAGCTCCAGCTGCTCAGTGAACAACAGCAGAGGACTGGCAGACATTAGGAATGTGCACAGAGAAAGCATGCTTACATAGGTGTCCTCGGATAACATCTTCTTTTTAAATGTTTTGAATCTGAATTGTAAATGCAGAAATGGAAGAAGACATATTACTGAAGGAATATCCTGCAAATTGTCACTGAAGCACAATAGACAACCAATGAATCATTACAGAGTATACTGACATGGCTGAACACGGCCCATGCTGGATAACGAAGATACAATGAAGGCAATGCTCACACTAATGTGGATCAATCTAAAAATGCAATACCCAGTGTGCGATTGTGTGATCAGCTCCATTGAAACACAGAATAAGGGAAGGAGTCTGGCGAGACTCAAAGAAGCTCTACCCTGCTGACACCAGGTGGAGAGAAAACAACCAATTACACACCTTATCACATGATGGCACTAAAGCACATTTTTGTCAAATGTTGGTTTCTGCTGACCTCTAGTGGTCTAACTTCTCTCTGCAGTAAGGTCTGAGTGTACTCCAGGGTGTCAGTACACAGGGGCATCACTGCAACAGGGCAGTGACACACTTCAAAGGATAAGTACCAGGGCCCGCATTTACACAACATGTTATATCACCACTAGGAGGACTACTAAATAACACTAAGAGTGTCCAAGACCAAGAGAGGCCAACTTTTACTGAGGAATTGGGAGAAGTCTTTAGGTAAAATTAGTTGCACATGATAAACATTCGCCTCCTGGTCACTTCGATTTGGTGCGAGCGAACAAGTGAATAAAATAGTTGCTTTTGGTAACAAAGCTTCACGTTGAGTTTAACTTTGTTGAACTTGATCACGAGATATTGTCTCGGCAGGTGGCGGGGTTGATGATGTCATGTTTCATGAAAATGCGATTGGCCGGGTCTCTGTCAGTGGATTCTTGATAGAAAGACTGTAGGAGGTACATTGCCATGTCCACATAAAGACTGTAAAATCAAATGCAGGCTAAGTGTTACTGACTATTGACTAGTCAAGTATATTTGCAGCTAATTATAAGCCTCTTCCATGTCAATGTGTGATGCAAAGTTTTAAAAGTCGGCGTACTGAGGAAAGTATTCATGGACTACTGTTGAGTGATGCACCATGTACGTCCGACAGCTGGTTGCTCTCAACCGTAGCCATGAGAAGCAGAGATGCTGAGGGTGCTGCAGCAACCCCACCACTAGGTCACTGAGGTTTGTTATTACTGTTGCATTGTCACCCATTATATCCTTTGTTTAAATTAATGTGAGCATCACAAGCTTTCCAGATGGTTTCCTATAATATTTGTAGAGTGGTTCTATTGATGTGTTTAGGCAGGAAAATTTGGAATGGATTCAGATAAGAGTAACAACACATATGTGCAGTGCCGTTATCTCGATTTCTTCTTTACTGTGTTGTTTTTATACTGTTACACATTCTTGCGGTGCTGTTAAGGTGTGATTCATTGCGTTGGAAGTGCAAAATCGTTAACGTATTTTGCACAAAAAACATTGTGAAGTGTTTTATTGGCTAAATTACAAAAGCATACTGCATGCGTAAATCGACTAAGCAAGGAAACCCCATCAGAAAAACGCTGTGAATCTTGCAAGAGGATCATAACGCAACAGGTGCAGCAGCCTCATCGATCCGTCCCCAAATTCACGAAATGAAATATTCTTATTAACACCCATTGTTTTTAATGAGTAATGTACAAAAAAACAAAAAAAGGAGGCCCACCCAGGGAAGTCAGAAGCCCATCCAATATGTTTCCTCTGGCCACAGGACTGCAGAGTTGCAGTCAGAAGGTAATAGGATAAAATCCGCTAAAAACTGAAATATCATACATGAAAAACGCAACTAATTATAAAAAAAGAACTGTAGCATACATTTCACCCGTCAACTACCCTATCCTAAACCTGATCTCAGTGAAATGTGAGAATGAGACTTGATCATGCTCTTGCAAAGTCAATGACACACCTTCAGCTATTGGATTTCATGCTGAGCATTTATCGTGTGTAACTAACGACTTACCCTATTAAGTTTGGATCTCAAAATGAAGGACATGCTCATTTTATCCACTGGGTGGAGTACTGAGCACTATTGTGAGGTAAATACTTCTACTAGTGCATTATGTTCTCAACTGATGACATAATAACTAGTTTTATTCGATCTGTGTCAAGTAATAAATAGAAGTCAATTGCTCCAAAATGTTTTTAGGTGTAGTTACTCTTTAAAAGAGACAGAGGGCGGAGAAATTCAACATTTATCGACTGTTTTGGCACTCAAATGCGGCCTACGCGCTTTAAAAAAAAAAGTCTACATCTGTAGAAAACACGAGGACACCCATATGTCATGGTTGAAAGTGTGTGTGTGTGTGTTTGTGTGTGTGTGTGTGTGTGTGTGTGTTTGCGTGCTGACACCACTGGAATTCTTCTGGTTTAAGTCTTCCCACCAGATGTTGAACCCGCTGCAGGGATTTGCTCCCATTCAGACACAAGAGAATTAGTGAGGTTGAACAATGATGCTGCGTGATAAGGCCTGCGCTGTCCACATACTTTTGGCCGTATACTTTACAATTCATACAGCCGATACGAAGATGCTTAGACACCACTGGGGGGACTTGTGTTAATGTTTCCTCTCATGCGCTCCCCTGCCCTGTATACAGTGTACGTCACCGTCCTTCCAGAAAATAATTGAGCTCACATTTCTTTCACATACATCCGTATTTGATGCATTTCTTATGTATTGTGTAAAAACAGAATTTCTCATTTAAAAACAATCCACTAGCTTGTCCCATACAAGAAAAAAAAATAAAACGGAAAAACAATAATAATAAAAAAAAAAAATTCTCCATCTCATTTTTTTATGAGGGAAAAAAAAAGAAGTGGCTTTCTTTTTCACATCCCTCGTTCTGATTGGCTGAAGAGCATCAGCATTCCTCTGGCAGGTGCAGGAATAAGGAGACCGATGTGCAGATCAGAGGTGGCTCTCTGTTTCGCATGTGTCAGCAGTTCCGTTCTCCAGCGGCCGGGTGGACAGACCCAGTTCACTGAAGTTCATGTTGCTCTCGTTGAGCCGTCGTACGCGGTAGGTCTCATAGTGAATGTTGTGTGTCACGTCTTTCAGGTCCTGCAGGTGAGACCTTTGCAAGAAACACAAACAGAAAAATTGAACACTTGATATTGATTTTGCTGCCCATTGATCTGATTCAGGTTAATCCATTACAGTCCCATTGGACCAGGTGACTACAAAGCCTTCTCTTCTGCCACAATGGTTACTGTTCTCTAATTTTCTTTCACAAAATAAAGGTTTCTGTTGAAGTGCCTTGGTTCTTTAAAAAAAAAAAGGCTTGTTCAGCAGTGGTATAGCCACAGCGGATATTCTATCAAATTCTGAACAATCAAAAATAACAATATATCAGAATAAATGAAGTATTATGACTTTGTTCTCTAATTTTTACCTCCAGTGTAAAGCATGTTTTCTAGTAATCCAATAAGTAAACAGTATATGAAATAACCACATGGTGTTTCCTAATCTTGTACACTTCTGTGTGAATTCAATACTCAACAGATGTAAAGTACTGAAAAGTATCTCAACTTTGACCTCCAAAATCTTATCAGTTCTTCCTTGAGTCCAAGTGGACATTTGTGCCAGATTTGAAAGAAATCCCTCTAGGCGATCCTAAGATATTGCGTTTGCAAGAGTCGGATGGACCAACCACCCAAAAGCATAGAGCCTACAGCTGCGGCTATTGCCGACACAGAGGCATAAATATACAAAAATATTTACAATAGACATTTTCATCATTTTGAATGTATATGAATTTTAAAATAGATTCAGGGACAGGTGTTTTGTTCACCACTGATAATATTTTCATGGTAGGGTTACAGTATTAGAACCGTATTTGGTTTGGCCGCCAGAAATTGCCTTTCTTTCTATTTCTTCCCTTTTTAAATGTAACTTTATTGCTTATTTTTGCTATTTTTTATCTATTTTTGCTATTTTTTTACCTTATTTTGTCATATTCTGTTGCTGCTGTGACAAAAGAATTTCCCCGTCTGTGGGACATTAAAGGTTTTCTGATTCTGATTTAGCTTACCTTGCACAGCTGCCAAATTCTGGCGATAACACAAGATCACGCGAGAATCACGTACACAAGTAACACGAAAAATCCATCTTATCAAAGTAATGTGTCTGGGTTCATTGACATTGGACTGGCCAATCAGTGTCCTGTAAGGAGCTACTGCCAGTTGAAGGGGGAGCTGGGGATGATGACAGCATGAGTGGCAACAAGGGTGGCTCCTAAAGAGGTTAGCTTAGATGCTAAAATAGCATTAGTTTTTCCTTCATTGTTTTCTCTCTTCTTCAAACAGATGGTCCGTCAAATCACCTGACAGGTTTGTTTTGAATGTGGCTGCTCTTTCACAATCAGATTCTAGTGAACCAACCCTGTCAGATGGTTCTGTGTAACAGACCATCCGGCGAGTCAGGTTAGCCATTAGCTACTGTTTGTTCCATGACCCTTCACTTGAACATCGTAGTGGTCCCTTAAAGGTGTCCTATGAGTGTAGCAGCACAGACAAACTCACCTGATGAGTAGATCTCTCAGGTTGGCAAACTCACAGTGTGCCACATTTTCGACTGTGGAAAGATACAAAGATATATTTAATTTATTTATTATTGAATTGTACAAATAAACTCATTCAGAGAAAAATATGGCATTGTGTTAAACTATCAGACGCATGTATCGGTAGGTCTAATTAAATATCACATGACCCAATTTGGCAACAATTAAAATGATTAAAATGGAGAAGTCTGATGGGAGGTCTAACCGGCTGTACATGAGCAGAGTATAAAACGTCAGTGTGTGTCATCTCACAGGCCGCGGCTGTGTCGGAAAAGTGAAGAACACAACTTTCTGTGATAATGCTACGGATGTGATGATAATAGATTTTGATATCACAATTATTATCAGAGAAAATATCACTGTTTCACGGTTTTTAGGATTATTAATCAAGGAATTTATTATTTAACACAATGCCTTCACCGTACTGCCCCAAGCTAATCAGTGTTAGCCACGTCCTGTTGTTAGCTACTCTCCAGGAAATCCCTATAAATAGCTTATAGACGGAAAAAACTGTCTCGATGGCTTATTTGATGTATGTAAGTGCCAAAAAATACCATGGGATGATTTTGCGCCGTAATTACACTTCAAATGTAGACAAAGTAACAGTATGCACACGTGTGGCCAGGGGGTGTATACAGTAAAACACTGGAAGAAATATCACCATCGTCACAGATTGTTGTGGTTAGAGGCAGCTGCTACAGTCGTTAAAGCCGCCTCTTCAACCGCTTTGCCAAGATTAGATCACTATCTGTATACAGTATACATTACAGAAGTAAATGTTATTGCAGGTGTGAACACTGATGTTGAACTGATGCTTTACCTTCAATGATTCCCCACTTTGTTTTCCGTCCCAGCACCTTGTTTCCATTCACCTGGTGCTCCTTGTCGGTTCCCACCACAGCGAAGGGAATGCTTTCCTGGACACACAGTATGAAGAAGAAGAAGAAGAAGAAGAAGAAGAAGAAGAAGAAGCAATGGGGAAATTCAATTTTCACTCTGTTTTTTTTCATTTTACACACACACAGGCCCGAAATACACACACATGCACAGACAGGACCTATATCCTTGCAACTAATGGAGAGATGTTAGAGCGAGGGGGCTGCCAATGACCGGCGCCCCGAGCAGTTGGGGGTTCAGTGCCTTGCTAAACAGCACCTCGACAGTGCCCAGGAGATGAACTGGCACCTCTCCAGCCACCAGTCCACGCTCCATACAGGGACTTGAAACAGCGACCCTCCTGTTCCCAGCCAAGTCACCTATGGACTAAGCTACTGCCGCCCATGAACATGTCTCAGTCAGATTCATTCATCATAAGACGTGAGAGCTACAGTATCGGCACACTACGGATACAAACTCAGTGAAAACACTTTGGTTATACAAGGGTTCAACTACGAACATTTATTTGAATGTACTCGTTTATTTTAGTTCGTCATTCGTTTTTTCCCGACTTTTTTTTTTAGCAATGACTTGGTTTTATCAATTTCAATGTAAACTAAGAAAAAACAGTTTCCAGGAGTTAGGAGCCCCCCGCGTATTGACCTTGATCCTAACCTCCCACTCAGTGTGAGCATTGTATCTGTGTACCCTGTTGCTTCCAAGTTCTCATCAAGTACAGTGCACTCGCAGACCCAGCAGGCTAGGGTCAGGGTTACAATGTGAGCACAATATCAACTAAAATAATAACTGTTTCAAACCTAGATCTGGACACAGGGTTCCTCTACAGGACAGGGCAATATGATAAGATAGTGAACACAGAAACATGTTAAAAAATGCTTCTACCGCGCCTCATACTGACAAAAAAAAGAAAATCTGGGTGTGACTGAACTTTTAAGATGTTCACCCCTTGATTAAGTTTTGAACAGTCGTTGCTTCGACTTTATGACAGACGTGGATACGTTACCCTGATCCTGTCGTTGAGGATGCGTTCTTCTGGATCTTCATCGTACTCTCTCTGCGGGTAAACACGGATCCCATTGGCTTTTAAGTCTTGCCTTATCTGTCAAAGTGACAAGTTAAACACGGGTCAAACAGGTCAGGCTGAGTGGTTTACATTGAAGGTTATATTTTGAGGCGGTGCAGTGGCCATTTTCTCAAGCAAGAGACCGGATTTTGTTCATGTTGCACAGTCAGAATGTCATTTGGAGGACACGTATGTGCTCTAAAGAAAACATGCTTTAACTGTGTGTATATATGTGGGTTCCCTCACCCTCTCTTTGAACTCCTGTCTTTCCTCAATGGTGAGTGTGTCAGCTTTGGCGATGACCGGCACGATGCTCACTATCTTTCCCAATCTCTTCATGAACTCAACATCGATGGGGCGTAACCTGCAAACAAAAGACACACCTCTGGTCAGTTTGGACAAACAATGGAGCTCTATGGCACAACATTTAAAAGTGTAAAAAAGTACATCAGTGGACACCTTCAAAGCCAAAAGCTGAAACCCAAGACAAGGTCTGTTAGACAATCCACCACTTTGGTCCAAATAAAAATGATATCTCTATATGACATTTGGTACAGGTAGCAATGGTTCACAGACAATAAATCCTAATAACCCAAACTATGAGGTTTTGTGTAAAACATATCAGCAATTAAGGATTGCCATGAAGACATTCCTGTCACCCTCAAGACAATTTCAAATGACTTTGGTGGTCGCTTTTCATCTAGAGCCATTGTCGGAGCAACATATTGTTTTTATGTAATACTTTGGTTTATGACCAAATACCTGCAAAACTAATGAAATTCCCAGCTGTACTTTCTGTTTAAAGCAAAAACATTCACAGTCTCTTATGATACGTCGTAGCTGACCTGCTAGCATGTAATGCCGTTGTACATTAGGAGATAACAGAATGAACGCAAACACAGCTACTGCGCATGGTTGTCTCTTATGCAGTAATGACACATGGTAAAAAAATGTTAACTGGATGTAAATCCAGCTCTATCCGGCTGTTAAGTCTGACATAACACCCTTTCAAAATACCATTTCCGGGTCCAAACGCTCCGTTGAAACAAAACAGACACAACGGCCGAACATGTGAACAATTACAACCACCTCTTTCGTCAGTTGGACGTCATTTTCATCGATAAGAAAGATGTAAAATTACAATTTTTAAAAACTCAGATCTTTTCAAACTACGGGGAACACAGCACTGCTGCGTTATTTTGAAAGGGCGTTACGTCATGTCTTAACAGATAAGGCTGATTTCAGGCACACTAAGGCAAATTGCCACATGGTTGTCCAGCTATGGGAGTGTCACATGAATGGTCCTTATGTGTGATGTCCTGTTGTGTTGTTTAACCCCTAATGTAGCACAGGTAGAATGTATATTTCACAATTATTGTTTTCCGTCAGATCGTTGTTATGACCTTGACATTTCTGCTCGCTTGAAGGCAGCTTCATTTCACAGAGAGAGAAAGAAAGAAAGAAAGAGAAGAGACGGAGGGACTGAGTGACTGTGCAGAAAACAACCAGCCATAACAGATGAAGTGTAAAAAAAAGCATGAAACGGCCTGATCATGTGCATTAATATGCATGTAGCATTACAGTGGTGATAAACAGGAGAAATACTAGGCTCAAATCAAAGCTGAGGTCGTAGATATCTACGACGGGATTCCTGTAAACCCCATAAATCGACTATGATTCTGTTGAACTGGATTTTGTGGCTGTAATAAACTGACACTGGTGGTGATTAATAAACTCAGTCTACACGCTCAATCAGCAGATAATATGACGTGCATCATCAAGTTCCCGCTGCAAACAAGACGCAGCTTGTCTTTCGGGTGTTAGTTCACTCACCAGATAATGTCTTTTTCTATCTCTAACTCAATAACACTTCATGCCACTTAGAGTTAAACTGACAGTACGGAGAATAGACGGGTACCAGAAATAAAAGAAAGACAAGAAACATTTAAGGGCTTGTCCAGTAAAATGTGTCGAGCGCTGCGACATAACTATAAAACGAAATGGTTTGCGAATGTAATATGCTACAACGTGAGGTGCCTTTTTTTGGAAAGGAAACAAACAACAAAAAAAAGTGCGTAGAGGTGCGAGTGAAGCAGCGAATGAGGTTTGACCTGTGTCCAGTGGCAGGGAGGAAGTAGATGCAGCAGTGGACTCTGCTGTCCGGTATTCTTCTCTTGCGGTTGATATGCAGCTCCTCTCTCAGGTATTTCTCATACTGCTCGTTGACGTGCTTCACTATGGGTTCCCAGCTGGAAGGAGAAGCATATTTGCGTAATTTCTTTTAAAAAAATACGTTGGCCTTATTCTATATTGTTCTTATTGGTTTTTGTTATTGTTAAACCAACAATTATTAATAATATTAATAACCCTTCTTCTCTGCCTTCATCCATCTGTCCATTTTTGTCTCCACCCTCCGACCACTCACCAGTTCTCATTGTTGATCTGGTCTCCGAATCCTGGAGTGTCGATCACCGTGAGCTTCATCCTCACCCCTTTCTCCTCAATCACTGAACATAGAAGGACAGAGAGGGGGGGTTACATGTGCAGTAGTTACGATTTACAACATCAAAAAAGGAAAACAAAGACAGGTTTCCAGTGAAAAACACAGCAGAGACACTTTACTGCATTAACTGTCTCTTTCATTTATCACATGTTGGCTTCAGGGTTGAGACTAGTTTAAAAGTCAAGCCATGGCTTTAAGGATGGCATAAGAGCAGCTAAAGACCGAGTCTGGAGGACGGATGGGGGTTAGTATTGGCTGTAGAATAGTAAATCATTGTAAGCGTAGTAACAAAAATTCACAATGATGAGATCAAAGTGATACCTTCACACAGTTAGCCTTGTGCGTCTCTTAGTGTTTGTGTGTGTGTGTCAGTGTTAGTGTGTGTGGCGGCGTGTGAATGTTTGAGGAAAGCCGAGCAGCGGAGTGAACACTATCATTTGAGTCTGTTGCCATTGTTGAGTAAGCACACAGGAATCTCCTCTGAGTGGAAGCATGACAGCAAACATCTGGAACCTGATCATTAGGATTTTTTTACAAACCTGCAATAAAGTAACACTTTGCGGCTTCTTAGAGCACTCAGCCAGTTAACAGACCAGTACAGCAACTGGTTTCACTGGTTCATTTAACTGAAACCAGGGAGGACGAACTAACTAGAAAAGCATTCCATGTACAATGTCGAAAGTACATGCGAGCGCTGAAATGCTGTATATATCAGGTGAGTGATGCATACAGTGGAAGTGAATTGGGCTTTAATCCATAATATAACAAACTAACATATGGACTGAACTCCATCATAATAGACATATGTAAAGTGTGCAATAGTGAGCTTTGTAAGAAACTGTTCTCCCCCGAAAAAAGACCCCATAGATTGTTTGTATAAGCAGCTTACGACCCTTGTCTACATTTATAGTGGTGATGACCTATAGACTTAGACTTAGTCTTAGAGACTTAGACTTCTCTTTATTGATCCTTCAGGATGAACTCCCGCAAGGAAATTGAGATTCCAGCAGCTTACAAGAACACAATGGAGGTATAAAGAAATACAGTATAAGATAACCAACTCACTCAACAGTAAGCAATAAACTCATAGTCATAGGTCACGTAAAATTCAAAGAAAATGAAATCAGATGAGTTAAATGTAGAGGAAATGTTTAAGATAAAATATGTACGACTGTATATGACAGAAATGAGCAGTAAGATTAAATTAGCGCACTTAAGTGGTGGATAAAGTTATTGCACAAAAAAGAAGAAGACGGTAAGTGTCCAGGTATGTGAGAGTACTACAGTCATTACGATGAGAGCAAAGAAGAAGGTCAGGTGACGTAATAGAAAGAGTGATAAAGTCTGTGTAGGGAGGAGGTCACCCAGTAGACCTCTGTTCATGCCCCTGATGAAACCAATATTCACTGCTGACTTATTACGTGCGTACATGAGTTAATTTGTAAGTTAAGTTATGCATGTAATAGTGGCGGCTGCTGGTCTTCCAAGGAGGGGAAGCTCTTTTTTCCGGCCTAAATCATAAATGTGTTTGTTTATTTGTATGTAAATTCTAAAAAAATGATCTGTGACCTTGTCGTACCAACTAGGTTTCTTTTCCAGGGACTTGACCAGTGTTTTCTCAATGGCCAGCAGAGCTAGGCTGCTTAAACGGCCTTGGCCCAGCTGGAGCTGCTGCGCCAGGCTACTGTGAAGTGTGACCGCCCGTGAGTGTGAGTGATCGTGACGGGTGGAGAAGCTCCACAGCTGCCGCTGCTCGTTGGGGATAGAAACCGCAGAGTGACAGAACAGAGTCACCAAACACAACGCTAGTCGTATTTAACAAAGACAAAGTCGCTGAGGATCGGTAAAGTCTCCGGATCAGTTCAGAACAACAGAATGAAAAACTTGGAAAATGCTCCGCAGGATGTTTTTCCGTTATCCCCATTTAGCTGTCAATCAAAAAAGGATTCTGCCTCAGACAGCTCATCCAATCATCATGCAGAAGCCGAGCGGCCGGGCCAGCCCACTGTCCCATAGACCCCTAGAGACGCTGAGAGTCTGATGGGCGGGACAAAGCCCAGCACTTCAACATGACCGTCTAGTTTGGCTGCAGTGGAACAACCCGCTCTACGCTTCCCCATTTAAGTCAGCAGAACCTGAGCGTCCAACTGTGTAGAGCGCTGTGGGGATGAATGCAAAGGAAGTTGCCCCGCGTACCTGTGATAAGTAGCTGATTCTGAACAAAAGATGATGGTTTTCTAGCGAGTATTTAGTCATTGAAATGTACACACAGCAGTACAGTATTTCACCACTTTTCTTGTTGGTGTCTTAGAGCAATCGCCACTGGTATTTAACTATGTTTCGCTCTGTTACATACAGCACGTAACTACGTCATGCACTTCTGTGTGTAACTAAAGTTACGGAAACGCAAAGTAAACTGTTTGGTCCAGCTAAGGAATGCTACATTAGGCAGTTTTTACCTTTACTAAGACATAAAGAGGTTGATGATTATCTCAAAGATGTTGCAAGTGTCTGACCCTTTGCAGTCATTTTTCGACGGCACACTTTGCAAATTGGATCTCCTACAACAACTCCCTGGTCATTTTGTAGCTATTTGTTTTTGGTGGATATCAAGCTGAAACGTCAGTTTCCGCTGACATTTTTACAGCTGCTTCACACTCCAGGTTAGTGGCATACCTCACACACAAAAAAACGACCAGAGCACACACACTTGTCACATAACTCCCGGGAAGATTTCAGCGCTCAAACAAATAACGTGACTCGCGATATTCATTTTCACACTGCAGGAATCAGGACACCATAGATATCATATGGCAAAACTGGTTGATCCTGACATCCCTAATGCCACTGACATGAAAGTAAAGTGAAGTGGAGTTCAGACGCTTAACTCAGAGGGGCCTTATATTTAAGAAACAGCCAGAATGGTGAAATGTGACATTCTCTAAACCATGTTTAATAACCACATGACCTGGAATCCTACATACAGATTAATGTGTTATTGTCAGAACATTAAAATGTAATTTATCTAAACATGATTGATTCATATGTTAATTCTTTATGTGTTTAGGGACAGGTATTAAATTACTTTTTTAATCCGTGTTTTCAGTGTACTCCGATTGTATCTGAGACTGTTACATTCAGCCCACACTGTAGAGGACAGTAAAGCCAGGAGTGACACACACACACACACACACACACACACACACACACACACACACACACACACACACACACACACACACACACACACACACACACACACACACACACACACACACACACACACACACACACACACACACACACACACACACACACACACACACACACACACACACACACACACACACACACACACACACACACACACACACACACACACACACACACACACACCTTTTACTAGGTTTCTAATGAGCTTTACAGTTGCCTGAGGGCCACAACTGTTTTTCATTTCCCACATTCTACTGGATTTACAGGCAGTGAGGTCAGCGTGACCTCAAACTGAGTTTTGGGAAATGTTGAGCCGTTTGTCGATGAATAAAATACAGCAGAATGACCGTTTAGTGTTTGGCCTGTAATAAAGAGCTACATGACAGCTCTGGTTCACTTTTGACACACATTTAAAAAAGAACCGACAGATCTTACATCCAGTTTCACTCTGACAGTGTGAAGCGGAGGCGAACCTCACTTCCTTATCTCCTCATCACACTTTGGTCTCATGAAGATGCTCCCTGCACTGTAGTCCAGAGCGAGCATGCTTCTTCTTGATTTTGGAGATCCATTTGACCTTTTGTCTGTGGGCCATGGTGAGGTCTGGATTTCCCACTAAACAGCACATTCAAAAAACGAACGTCCAGGTTTCCATGGAATCAGCTCTGGATCTTTATTGTGGTTTTAAGACCCTGACCAACACTTTCTCAAGTTACACTGTTAAGTCACAAATTCCACTTGTACACAGGAAATATCACCATGATAATCCACCATCTGTACCCCAGAGATGATTTGATTTGATTTCATTGACATCATGACATTTCCTCCTCTAGCTCTGGTAAGGCTCAAAGAAGAGCACAATTATCAATATGTTGTTTGTTCTGTTCATGTTTGTTTGTTTATCATGGGATGTAACAAAAATATTGTCTGGTCGGGCTTTACTCTTCTTCATTTTACTCCTTACAGTAAGTGTCCTCTGTGTTTTGAGCATAAACTGTATAAAATATGGATGTAGTCTCCTTGACATCACCCATACATTACTGAGAAGCCAAATTAAGCTCAAAGTGTCGGCCATTTGGCAGTGCCTGACACCCTTTAGTCTCCTGTGACAGCAGCCATCTTTCACTCAAAGCTGCCAGCCTTTTATCATGCGTAAAAGCAATTCTTACCTTACTGGAATTTTTACAATTTTATTTTGTAATCTTAAAATGCTCCTTATAAGCGTATGGAACACTAAAATGTTAAAGAAATCCACCAGGTGTTGAAACTCAAAGATATTCAATTATCATATACTGTATTTCTGGTAAAAGTCTGGCCAATAATTTTATTCGGCCCCAATAACATTATTTGCGGAGCTTCCTGCCTGTCATCCGCCGCTGCATTTTACTTGCTCTGTTCATGCTACGTTCAAGTGCGATGGGAAAGTTTCGGACCTCCAATTAGGCAAAGTTCACTAGAATGCCTGTCAAAGTGTACCCTCCTACTATCAAATTCAGGGGAAATCGACCTTTCCCCGGAACTCGCTTTTCCAGTGCACGCTGCCTAATTGGAGGTCCGAAACTTCGGACTTCCCATGGCACTGGAACAAAGCATTTCTCCCTCATTGCACGTGTCAGGGGAGAAGGGAACATCAGACATCAAGCAGGCGGAATAAGGTGGGACTTTTGAGGGAAGTGCTGTGAGACATGCATGAGAGGTAAGTGGCCATGTGAGGAACTTTTTGGACCTTGTGCTTTGGCTTCGTTTCTTAGCCCCGGAGCTTGCCGCTTGGTTTTGAGTCAGTCTTTCACATAATTAAATAGATGCATAGTTATTACTGATTAGATTAAAATGTATACATAAACATGACAATGATAAGTCAAAATTAACACTATCCCTTAGAGTACCCTCTTTTTTAAATAACTTGTTACATTCATGGGAGAGTTGAGAGGTATGTCACCCTTGTAGTCTGTTTGGAAATGAATATATCATGCTATAACAGTTTTAGGTTGTGTGTACTCTTGACCCATTACAAAATCACCCTTTAAGTATAATAAGGTTGTAACACATAGATCATCCTGTCACTCTCTCTAATCCTTTGGAGAGTGAAAAGAACATGGAGGATGTCATGTGAAGAAACCTGCAGTTTGCTTCTGCATCGTGACCATATTTAGGCTTTTTGGTTGTTCCTCAACAGTAGGCTCTAAAGGTTACATCTATACCTGGACAGGGGTATAGATGTAACCTGAGTTTAGGGGAACCATGTTTTTCATGTCGTGTGTTTCAGAGTGTGCAGAGTGTAAATGTGACAAGCATTTACACATAAAGATATAGACGTGAGAGTGCAGGAGAAGATGTTTATGGAGGATGTCATGGTCTACAGCTTCACATTCTTTGAGTCACACATGGAAAAGAACCTTCCCCTAACAAAGAGACAGGTTGTGTGTGTGTGTGTGTGTGTGTGTGCGTGTGCGTGGATGTGTGTGTGTGTGTGTGTTTGTGTGTGTGTGTGTGTGTGTGTGTGTGTGTGTGTGTGTGTGTGTGTGTGTGAGAGAGAGAGAAAAATAGATAAATTATGTTTCATGTCTTTGGCCTGATGTTTTCTTTTGAAGCAGCAAAAGCATATACACACTTTGCATGACTATCTGATTTTAATGTTGAAGATTTTAGCCCAAGTACTTGAAATTAAATGTCACCTAGTCATAAATCGATGCATCAAAAACGATAGCTTACTTAATTTGTACCAGAAAATCTGATGTAAGGCTACTTAAAAAACCAACAACCCACAACCATCGCAACCAGCCTATTGAATGTATTTAAAAAGGCTTCTAAAAAAGTAAAAGGTCATCAATTTCCTCATAAAAAAGATGGGAAAAAAATAACTTCACGTCATCACATAAACTCATGCACATGTACTTCGGGTGTATGGAACTCCTTGAAGTCATTTCAAAAATATTCTCGGAAAAATAACCATGGGCAAGTGATAAAAAGCTAAAGGAGTTTATTTTTAATTGACTGAATGAATATGTGCTATGCTAACTAAAACAACATAGAGTCTACCGTCACGCTAGCAGCTCTGCAAGGTTGTACTTAGGCACAGTGGTGCTTTGAGCTAAATGCTAACGTCTGCATGCTAACGTGCTCTCATTTACAATGCTAATGCTAATGTTTAGAAGGCAATGTTGACTGTCATGCTAACATTTGCTATAGCTATGCTTTAATTTGGTAAGAATACACATGCACAGTCTCTTGCTGCAGATGAAGTCATCAATGCTAATTCGCATTAGCATCCACCAGAACTCCACCAGTGTCTACCACACAAAGTCTTTGTCTTTGCTCTGTTACATTACATTAAGTGTGTTTCAGCATAATTACCAAAAATATATTGTGTGAGAGTTACAGAAGAAATCCTACAATACAAAACAATACAATGCAATATGGATAAACGGACCCTTTGAGGGGCACAATATCCACCTATATTTTGTAGTACAAATGGGGTTTTCACAGTGTTAAATACACTAGAAAATGTTTTTGGAAGCGTCACTGTTCAGGCTGGGGGTCCTGGTCATGAGACAAATGAAAGGAAAATGAAAGTAGGATGAGTGCTGTCACGTATTATATCATCATTCATAACCCCATCACTCTGGCATGAACAGAGTTGTGGTTGTATACACCTGATCCAGACAAACAATTCAAATCTGTGAAGACAATTCAGGTGATTGAATAAGTCCAGTCAGGTGTGTTCTTGCTTAGTTGGAATGAAAACCCGCAGCCACAGCGGCTCTTAACTGGATCAGTTTGACACCCCTGCTGTAAGTCATAAAGAAACGTGTATTGACAGACAAGGAGCAAGTAGGTCAAGTCCTACCTTCAGAAGCCTCAGGAAGTATAACCTATTCCGTGTGTGTGTGTGTGTGTGTGTGTGTGTGTGTGTGTGTGTGTGTGTGTGTGTGTGTGTGTGTGTGTGTGTGTGTGTGTGTCCTCACCGTGACTGACTGAATTCAGTTTGACTGTTTTGGAGATCTTCTCTTCGTAGTTAGGCGTGCAGGACTTCCGGCTGACTTTGGACTTGAACAGAGTGTTAACCAGTGTCGACTTGCCCAAGCCACTCTGACCTGCAGACACATAAAACCTTTTAATTTAACCGTTCTCCGAGTGTGTGGAAGAGTGTGTTGTATCTATTCCTGCCATGTCTCCTTATCTGAAGAAGATAATACAACCCTGCCAACTTGCGGATGTTGAATTATTAGCTTAGAGACAAAACAACTCCGTCAAACCCCTTCCATTTGTTAATATCATGATTGGCAACAATATGTAGTATGTTTTCTTAAAGACTCTGTGTAGATACTTTTTTGTGACTGGTGGACTTTAATTGTAGTTCTTTTTTAATAATGTGAATGACAAATGTTTATTCCAAGCCACATACAGAATTATGTCTGTTAAAGTGTCCCTATATTTTGAAATAAAGAGCCTTTATAAAGCTTTTGTCCCACCTATGGCTGGGTATTATTTATAATTTTCTCACACACACACACACACACACACACACACACCCCATTTCCTGTCTGTCCTTTATAATAAAGGCATGAAAAACTGAAAATATTACAGATATCTCTATCTTTGCCACAAGCACGTAGCGTCATGTAGTAAACAGCAACATGTTCTACTGGAGCTGTGCGTAGCTGTACCACGTAGGCGTGCCTGGAGCAGATGACCTTATTTGAAAATGTGTTCAGGCCTGATGTCAAACCGCCGAGGAAGTAGCAAAAACTGTCTGAGAGAAGGCATCGCCAGTCTGTATCCTGAGCAGATTTGCTCATGGGGCGTCACATTATTGAGACCTGGGTCATGTTGAACATGAACATCAGACATTTTAACAATATATATATGAAAGAAACGAAGGCAAAGCATAATAGGAGCCTTTTAACAAAAGAAGCCAATGTTGTCAAACTGTGAAGCTGCTCTTATCAGCTGTGCTGCACGATCATTTAAAGACCAATTCCTGCATGAGCTCCCTGACTAAAATGACAAATTGTTCATTTCACGTTTTACAGGTGTGTGTTTTATGTATGTAATCACATAAAGAGACCTCCTCTAAGGTGGAACAACAAACCAACCAATAAGAATACTTAAATAAGAGACAATTATCAGGGGGAAACTTCCTGTTTTCAATCAAACAGCAGGGGAAGTGTATATCATCTCTAGTTCTGTGTGGCAGGAAAGAGCAGACAGCTCCAACTCTCAAAACCACTTCCTCCTCACAGAATCATACTTCCTCTTCTAATACAAAAAGTGAAGAGGAAGAGACCTGGCAACCCCGTACCATCACACACGCGCATACACATACACACACGCACACACACACGCACACACGCACACACGCACACACACACACACACACACACACACACACACACACACACACACACACACACACACACACACACACACACACACACACACACACACACACACACACACACACACACACACACACACACACACACACACACACACACACACACACACACACACACACACACACACACACACACACACACACACACACACACGATGTCATTGCAGATGTAGGACACTGCTGTTGAGTGAAAAATGGGAAAACACAAAGAACTGTTAGGAAATCCTATGACATTTCGGTCACCTGGTGGCCATCATGTCGGCCTTTCATTGGTCAAATACTCGCCACAGTGGAGAGCTTTGTTGAATGGTTCAGGAGATGCTGACCTTTCCACAGAGCTCTGTTATTGGCTGGTTTGAATCAGCTGTCATAAGCAATCAATGTCTTAGCTTCCAGTGTCAATTAACTATTTTGAACTATTTTGCCGAGCAGACTTATGAATTATGAATAACAGCAGGGGGAATACCATTTTATTTTAATTTTTTTGTTTGTATTGTACATGGCAACGCTAGCTAATGGCATTTACATCAGAGCATACATTTTTGACAACCTCACACCTACTCTAATCTTCCTGACCAGACAAAGGCAGTCTGCAGACACTTCGCACGAGTGCATATGTGCACCTTTTATCACTTTTGTGTGCGTTACTTGAGCACAATGGTGATGTTCCTTTAATAACAGAGGGGGCGGTGTGTGTGTGTGTGTGTGAGACTCACCGACAACCATGATGTTGAACTCGAGGCCAGCCTTCATTGTCTTGCGCCTCATCTGGTCCAGCACTGCCTCGATGCCCACGTATCCAAACAGGTCAGTGCCTCGGATGAAGCTCATCTGCAGACCTGGCACAGATGGATGGAGCTCCACCTTCACCTCAGCCTCCAGCTCCATCTCCATCTCTTTCTTAATTTCTCCTTCGTCTATTCCCTTCTCTGTCCGCTTCACCTCCATCTCTGCAGGGACCTCCACACAGTTCTCCTCTTTTTCGGTCATGGAATTCTGGGTTTTCATGCTGTCTGGTTGTCCTTGGCACTTGCCCTCATCTTCTTGCTCTTGCCCCATGATGACCCTCTCCTTCTCCTCTCTCTCCTCCATTGGGCTGAGCGGGTCCGTCTCCAGCTCTCCAGCAGCTTCTGTGGATAAAGAAAGAGATTCTGGAGGTTCATGTTTGCATTTTTGGACTGCAGCAGCTGAGAGTTTGCATTTTGCAACAATAAGTAGTAGTTAAAGAACACTGGCTTTTAAACAATTTAAACAATTCCCCCTGGGATTATTAAAGTATTCCTGATTCTGTTTCTGATTCTTCCAAGGATGGTAAGAACGATCAGAAAAAAACATCAGACCTGTAAAGGTCATATTTGTATGGGATAAAACAATCGCACATAAGTGACAAAGAACTATATATTTAGACTAAGATGGTCATGTGTAAATGAAGTCAATCCTTCTCTGATCTGTGTTTGTGTGTGTGTGTGTGTGTGTGTGTGTGTGTGTGTGTGTGTGTGTGTGTGTGTGTGTGTGTGAGGGAGTTTGTCTGTGTAGTCTGGTCTGTGCTGTAAGAGGATTGGATGGCACTGTCAATCCCCCTGAGAACTTGTAGCTTTGTGTGTGTGTGTGTGTGTGTGTGTGTGTGTGTGTGTGTGTGTATGGATTCACAAATACTCTCAAATGCAATTATGACACAGTCGTCTGAAACCAGCATGACTGAAGCACGTTTTGTGTTTCTGCATGACTCAACGAGCTGTACCATTTCACTGAGCCTGACTCTCAAAACACACGCACACACACACACACACACACACACACACACACACACACACACACACACACACACACACACACTCACACACTCACACACTCACACACTCACACACTCACACACTCACACACACACACACACACACACACACACACACAGACACACACACACACACACACACACACACACACACACACACACACACACACACACACACACACACATACGCACACACACGCACACACACACACACAAACAGAGGCTGTTTGTTAGTGTCCACATAATTTAATCAGCTATAAATATCCAACTGTACAACCATTGGAACAGAACTAATCCTTATGAGTCGGGACAGAGAAGGACAAAGTGAGAGCCACAGACAGGCCTCAGTTTTTTTACATGTCATTACATTTTACACTTTACTAAAGCGGGAGGTGTTTTACTATTAAAACAATATGAATGAAGCGTGGAAGGAAATGTACTTGAATAATATGAGGTTTGTTTTTTTGCCAGTTGGTTGCATAATGGGAAATATAGGATGTGTTTTAGGAGCTTGTCTACTAGTGAAAAAAAGTCAAAATATGTCAATTACATATACTTTGACCATTATTTCAACAATGTGTGCAATACTGAATCACTAGTACCCCTTTACATGGGCATGTTTCACACTTGAAAATGAAGAAACACTGACATTTTGGGAGACAGGTCAGTCATCGAGAAATACCTCTACCTTCTGTAAATATTTAAAATGCACAAAGAGAAAAAAATATGTTGCACAGTAATTGCAGTAGTATTATAAACACATTCTGGGTTTGTCCATAAACTGATCATTTACAGTTCAGTTTTACTAATTTCCTCATTTGTTTGAGTGTTGTACTTTTCCTAAACTGTCGTAGGCTAATTTGGTGGTAATTGATCAGCATGTGGCTTAATATGTAACTGTAAAGACATGGAGACAAAGCACAGAAAATAATGTGGAGACACAGAGACCTGCAGAGGACAAAGTAACCCATGGAGCTTGTGGTGACTAGAGATGCATGTGAAAAGCAAACAGTGTGTCCAACCACAGGAAAAAGAGACTGAGAGAACCCCAGGCTGCGTTTGCTCAGGGCGGCAAATGAAAGAGAAACATAGAAGGAGACTATCTGGCTTTTTTTTTTCTGTCATCCAAGGTGGTTTTTACACATCTTAAAATTCACACATATATCAGTAACATATTTGTAAAGTACTGAAGACTTGATCACAAAAATGTAGACGTTTGTAATGTTGTGGGTCACATGAGAGAGAAATAGTACTTTCACACATGCACTTCGACTCTGAACTGAACCCGAGCTTTATTTGAAAACGCAAATGTCTGAAACAGTTGGATTGGACATCAAACAAACTTTACCCTGCCAGCTTCTCAGAATAAAGTCTGTGTATTGTCCGATTGAGCCCATGTGTGAATAGAGAGGGTCATTGTCTATCATGAAGAAGAATACTAACATCTGAGGGGGAAAAACATGGGTGATTTAAACGAAGATGGCAATGAATATGTCTACATGGAGAGACAACGAGATTCGGGTACTTAGGTCGGTAGGCAAGAGACTCTTGTTTATGACCAAATTACAAACTGGCTATGTGACCACAAGGTAATCTACATCATGTCCTGCCTCCTGTACACTGTATCCAAGCCCCAGCCCTCACCTGAACCAACTGTATTATGTGGACAGTCTGCTGCATGCTACATGTTTGAAAGGGAAACTCCGTGGCTTACACTGATTAGCTTGGGGCATTACAGTGAAGGCATTAAAACAGCTTTTTTAACCACTAATACTGCTCAAAATAACACCAAACCTCTGCAGTAGCATGAGAAGAGTCCCTGCACATAAAATGAAGCACCAACAACGTAGTTAGCGAACCCGGAGTTCATTAAAAGAGTGTTTTGAAAGACTTACCAACTGGCCCCGGTACCAGCTCCTCTCATAGTAAAGTCCATTCAAGTGGATTACCAAATGCAATCCAAAACGAAGGAGCCCATTGGTGCTTTGTTTTATGTGTAGGGACTCGTATGCTACTGCAGAGGTTTGGTGTTATTTTGAACATACTAGTGGTAAAAAAACAACAACACATTTTTTTTAATGCCTTCACCGTACAGCCCCGAGCTAATCTGCGTAAGCCACGTCCGGCTGTTCTTCGTTAATAATTGTAACACACAAAAACCTGTCTCGATGGCTTATTTGATGTGTATAAGTGGTGAAAAAGACCATGGGATGATGTTGCGCTGAAATTACACAAAGTGTTGACATCCTTGATTGTGACGCAGAAGGTTTTTCAACTGGTACACACAGAACTGCACTGAAAATCAGCATACTTCAGCAAAAATCACATCCCATACAGCATAGTTGTAGAGGGGTCATACAGTATGTAACCTCGCATTACAACTTGTTTTAACCTGTAGTTCTCAGTGTTTTCCCAACACCATCATCTGAACACTTGTCTAAACAATGTCATGACAAAGAAGCAGGTCACCTACAGGACGAAGCAGCTACGGCCTCGCCCTATGTGTTCTTTAGAGGTGTTAACGCTCTCATGAATATCAAGATATGAACCTGGGCTTGGTTACACAGGGGGAAGCCATCAGCCATTCCATGTTGAATCAATTGCTCTTGATTGAGAGTGATTGCCCTCTCCATACAATCAACACAATGTTTACATTTACCAATAGTATAAAGGCACATTGGTATGTCTTGTCATCTATCCCTATCTAAATACATGATCATGAACATAATGGCATTGCTGAAAACACCACCAGGAGTGATGAGGAAAATGGTGCAGGAGCATGGGTGAGATCATGACAGCTTAGGTGTCTACTCTACTCATGGCCCCAAAGCCTTTTTAATCGTGTTCAGCTTCAAATGTATGTCTGGACAACGGGTCACCAACAAGGCAAGTCTAGAGATGGGCGAGATGCTATGAACTGTACAAGAGATCTGGTGTACACTTTCACCCAGGGCTGTAGTAAAGACCAACGTAGTCAAGTCCAAGACCAGGTCCAGTGAAGTCCAAGTCAAGCCCAAGTCCATAAAAAGGTTGAGACCAAGTCAAGACCAAGACAAGTTCTGTTCTGTTTCCAAAAGTGATAGTGATTAAGGAGATAGGATGGATCTATAAACAATATGGATCTAGCTTCAAACATCAAATTACTCAATAGAGAATTTAGGCAACGTACTGTACAACTGATCCAGAATCAGCAGCCAGAAACAGTTTGACCAGTTTTTAAAAGCCAAGTCCAAGACAATTCCGAGTCCAACAAGGCATGAGATCAAAACAAGTACAAGACTTAACAAAAGGTAGACTCAAGACCGAGTCCGGGTTCAAGTACTACAGCCCTGCTTTTAATTTTGCTGGTTGTACATCGGAAAAGCTTAAACCCAACCTGTTTTCTCACCTCTGCTCATGAAGTGTATTGTTGTTGAAATGTCTTCCAGAAAGTCACAAAAGCCGTCAGACGCAACAAATTGTCAGTGTGATTGCACCCTCAGAATGGGGGTGTGAGATGTTGTTAGACGATCAGTTAAAGACTTTCTTTGAAGCAGACTGCAGTCTTTAGTCAGACTCTACCATGACATGCCTCAGCCATGCACAGCTTATTCAAAGACTTGTCAATGACACGCCTTGATAGCTAAGGTGTGAACCCAAACTACACTTCATCTAACAGAATTCCCCCAGGACTTTTAAGTCCTATACAGCTTGACCTGACACTGCATGGTGATCCAAGGGGGTTAGAGCATTTAACTAAACACAAAAAGCTATTAGAGTTGGAGATAAGGATAAAGTCTGAAGTAGACAGATTTATTCCTGAGCTGGCAGAGGAACCCACTAAAGTATGAATCATGGATCTACATGTCTACAAGTACTGAGCGGCACGGTAAACACTGCATTGACACATACAGATACAAAGCAGTAGGTTAGTCATATTTCCTCCCAGCACATTGTGGATGTCCCCAAACATCACAGCTCAGTTGATGAGAAATATTCATAGATTTACATCAAATCAATTAATAATCAAAAAAGAATATTGGCTGATAATTAGTATTATAAAACACATAATCAGTGCCTCCCATGTAATCACCGTTCAGACTTTTGCTGTGTTGATAACATGAGAGTTACAGAAAAAATCTGCAAATGAATCACTAATGAAAACAATTGTCAGTTGCATACTAACTGCATTTATTATTTTATATATGGGGGAAATAACCAAATATAGAGCCTTTAAGGGAAAACAATAGCAGTTTTGCTTGATAGATAGTATAGAAATAAATAAATGAAAATTTCAAGATGTATACATTACAGTCACAATATAATGAATAAATATTGATCTATTATTTGCATACAGTTATAAATGTTAGTGACATACACAGCGTGTTACCAAGAGTGGTATATGGATAAATGAGCAAAGCAGTGTTGAAAATGTGCTTGGTATTCAAAGTGATACAACATTTAGTTTGTACCTGTGTTATAAAACACCCCAACACCTTGTCGACAAAGCAGACGTTACAGCCCTTTCTGAGCTGTGCCAGCTACAGTGCACTTCTGTGTGAAGTAACATCACTGAAGTTTAGGATCGGTTTGATTCAACAGTTAGTAAGGAGCCAGCCGAGGCCTAACAACCCTCCCACCCCCATACTGACCGCCAAAGTGGACCAGTCCTGTCAGCTTTCATTGTTAGCCCAGGAGATCGAGCGTACCCCACTGATATCCATGGGGGATGAGAGACAAAAAAAGAATCCTACCTTCTCTCATTCACAAAAGCCAGTTGTATGACTCCCTGGTTGGCAGTGAAAGGCTCTCTGAAAAGACTTGGATGGAAGAACCGTCTCTGCTTTCTAAACTCCTCTTTCTGCAATGTTTGATTGCCGCTGCCGTGATGGTCCTGCACACTCTCTATCGGTATCTCTTTCCCTTTCTTACCGCCTCTCTCCCTCTCCCACTCTCTAGTTCTCCCTGATGTCAGCAGGAGTGTGGGGAGCAGAGAAAGGGTGAGAAACAAGAGGAGAGAGAGGGGGGGGGCTGTTGGTGGCTAAAAGCAGCTCCAGGATCCATTCAGATGCAAATGGACCAAGAAGCTTCCACTAATCCCTGAGAGGAGAACGACTACGCCTCCCCACTCCTCCCCCTCCCCCGTCAGAATCATTTATCCAGCCGGGGCTGAGCTGTCAGTCAGTGTGGGATGGAGTTGCAGGGCAGTTCAAAGTGACTGACCTATAAAACCAATCAGTTGAATTCAACTGTGATTCCTTAAAGGGACATCATTATTCCGCTTCCCCCATGGTCACTCTCCATTCCTTCCTTGCTTCTCTCTCTTTCCATTTTTGGTTTTGGCCTAGGCACTAAAGTCTCTCTAAACACTACCCTCCTATTATCAAGCTGTTGACAACGCTGATAAGTTACTGTATGGCATATATACTATATACTGTTGGGCCAATGGGGCTCTCAGTTCGCTGCCTTATGATTTACAGCCTGGAAACCAGACGAATCCGCAGAGCTCATGTTTCATTTACTCTGACAGGTACGTTTGGCCCCCCTCACATCCAGAGAGATTTCCATTAACTTTAGATCTGATGGGCCAATCACAAGCATTTACACGTGGGGCGAGTTTATGACGAAGACTGACAGAGGAGCATCATAGTTAATAAACACAACTTGTGTTCTCCATCCAGCGCAACTTACCAGACTTACCAGAGACAAAACTTAGATCAAACTGTGAAACTAGGCAGCGCTGATCAAATATGAACCAAGATTCTGTTACAGTGTTTTCTTGGTTCATATTGAAAACACTGTATTCAATACATGCAGCATGTTTTCCTGCTTCAAAACGGACTGAGTATCACCTCAACTTGCATGTCTCGTTCAGCTCTACATCATTTTGTTGCTCTGATTGGTTGTAGGTCTATCTAATTGTGTCCAGAGGTATTTTCGTCAGCAGCGTTAACACCCTTCTGTTCCAGGGTAATACACTAAAACACAAATGTGTGTTAGGTCGTGATGGTGATGCTCGGCTACATGATTATGGTTCAACAAGAGCCACGGTTTGGTCTGCATTTTGTTTTTTAAGTAAGGGTTTCGACGACGGTTTGGTTTGGTCTGAAAAAAAATGTCCAATGTTCTTCCATGTAGAGATTTGATGATATACAAAATCAACAAATATTCTTTTTTAAAAGCAAAGGTATTACTAAGCCTGTATAAACCTGACTTGATGAAGATGAAGATGATGGTGCATCCTCAAACATTACATTTCCTCCTCCACAGTCCATCTCCACTGATCTTCACACTGTATTCTTGTCTCTTAGCTTCCATTAGGGGAAAGTGAAGGGAGAACCATGCATGCACATGACCTAATGACTTTAGTTTCCTTATGGAACCGAAAAACTGCAGCCCACATGCGTGGTATCCCTGCTCATGATACGTGTTACTGGGTGAACGTAGGTTTAAGGAAGTAAACTTTGATCAGTGTGGCTCCTGCTCGAAGGATATGTTGCTCCTCAGTACAAATTAAATCTCAAATCAAGCAGCAATGCTCTTAAAGTTCGAGAAATATGTCTCTCATTATCTCTGCAGTATACATAAGCAAAAGTGCATGAATGACCTATGCTCCCTAAAGAGCAAACTGGGTTAAATGATGCAAAAGCAAATGGAAATTATGAGAGCTGAGCCGGAAGGCAAAGCTCTCGATCTACCGGTCAATCTTCATTGCTACCCTCACCTATGGTCATGAAAGCTGGGTTATGACCGAAAGAACGAGGTTGCGGTTACAAGCGGCCGAAATGGGTTTTCTCAGGAGGGTGGCTGGAGTCTCACGTAGAGAGAGGGGGAGAAGTTCAGCATCCGCGAGGAACTCGGAGTAGAGCCGCTGCTCCTTTGCGTTGAAAGGAGCCAGTTGAGGTGGTTCGGGCATCTAGTAAGGATGCCCCCTGGGCGCCTCCCGAGGGAGGTGTTCCAGACACGTCCAGCTGGGAGGAGGCCTCGGGGAAGACCCAGGACCAGGTGGAGAGATTATATCTCCATACTGGTCTGGGAACGCCTCGGGATCCCCCAGTTAGAGCTGGTTAATGTGGCCCGGGAAAGGGAAGTTTGGGGTCCCCTGCTAAAGCTGCTGCCCCCGCGACCCGACCTCGGATAAGCGGATGAAGATGAGATGAGATGAGATGAGATATCAAAGAAGATGCCTATAACACATCTGCAGCCAGCAATAAAAACAGAACATCGGGAAATGTGGTATTTTAGCCAGAAGACATGAATATAATATTAAAGGTGAAGTCAAATATTCTTTCCTGTAACACATTCTCATCACAGTGCTGCAGATTGGTTAGGACTATCAATCATAACTTAGATTGGATTTGGTTTTGTACAATGTTCACACCCCGCTGGTCTGCGGTTTCAGTTGTGAAGTTGGGGTTACTCTAACAGCAGAGCAGCTACAGGAGCCGGGCTGTCATTACAATCACACATTATATTACCTTGAACGTTTTCTATTTATCCATAACTTAGTGCATCTGAATCAGAAACACACAAGAAGATGTGAAAAAAGTGCCCTGTCGGAGAAGAAAAAAGGGGAAGTGTGACTTTATTATGAAAAATATTTCTGTGATTTTCACATTAGCTGTTTAACTTGTTTTCACGTGAAGTACACAGCTCGGTTTTGTGTGCGGAAGCATCTTATCTGATTTCCAATAGGTCTGGTGAGCTGTAAAACGTCACACACTGCAGTATAATTCTACTGAGGATAAATGTTTCCACATTATTCCCCCAAATTAAAATTACTTCATCCAGTTCCAGTAAACTGATTCACATTTACAGCAACTTTCATCACTTCTACGCTACAACAAACTGATCTGCCACAACTCATCTGTTTATTCAGAATGAGGTGTTTGGGTGACTACAGGTTCTCATTGTCAGCATAATGAAGAGTCATCAAGGCATGCATGTACCATCATGTACTGTAACTGTGCTCTTACCTGAGAAGCAGCACAATGTCACGTTGACAAAGTTACTTTGATAAACTGTTCATTACTTCTCTGGCCCAGTGATGAAATTATGCATTTCAGCCTTTTACTTCACTCTCTAGTACTCTCACAGACAGTCTAGTGTCTTACAGACTGGTGCGCAATCGATCTAGATACAAATGGGTGTGATTTATATAGTGCGGCAAAAAAAAAACACTATTAGACTTTAAAACGGTTCAAAAATTACAGGCCTAAAACTGAAGTTGTCATAAAAGTGCCATCATATGAAGAATTGCCCTAAATTTGACAAAAGGCACATTGGGGCCCCAGCAATACACCTGTCACATGTGAAACAGATCAGATTAACGGTTCTCGAGATATGCAAATTACACATGGACAGGCACAGATATCCCTTGCTTCATGGATAGATTGTGCAACTTCTTGCTTTGACTGGAATCAAAACTCTTAAAACGCTTATAATTGTGCAATAAAAAGTTAGTTTGGAAACTGAGAAGATCTCAGTATTGCATGAACACAGAAGCCAGATTGAGCTGATGAAACTCTGGAACAGGAAACAGCTTTACTTTAAAAAAAAAAATACTCAGACTCACTCAATCACAAGATAAAGCATCTCTCAGACGTGACTTAAAGGATATCTCTATAGTTATTCTACATATTTCCTTCTAACCTAAAAGTCCCATGTGCACATCCAAACCCTCAGTGAATGTGTAACTAGTAATTATCGTGTGTCTCAAAGCCTGAGATATATTCTTCCTGTGTCACAGAGCTCCTTTGTTGTGAAAAACTATTAAAAACATATCAATGAGCTGCACCGTTGCACTAGGTGACATGTTTATTTTGACTCAGTCGCTGCTGGAAACACTCATAGAGCACCAAATGTTTGTTATTTTTATTTTTCACCAATTAAATCTAGATTTTCTTTGATTTTTCTGAATCCATTTCATTGGTTTTATTACCTTTCTGTATTTTTTATCTCTCATGTGCATAAATCTCAAATCATTCACTGTTAAATTTGTATTATCTTATAATTAGCTCGTCAGTCATCTGTAAAGCACTTTGAGTCTCACTAACATGTACGAAAGGTTCTGTACAAATAGATTGACGTTAATCCGCCGTTGAAAATAGTCCCCAACAAATGCACTTTTCCTCCTGTTTGAGCAACTTTGATAAAAAAAAACACAAAACAAAACAAACTACAGTGTCCAGTATGAGGGAATCACTGGACTATTTGAAAAAAATATATATATATATTTGTGAAAAGTTTCAGTCAAAACCAAAATCCTGTTTAAATGATACGTGAAACACAGTGACAAAGCTTTCTGTAACGTAACTCTGTGACAGTATTGTCATAGAACTACACACTGGGGAAGTGTAATGGCTACAACTTAGAACTTTACGCAGACAAATGAACAGTTCGAGGTAATTCTTTTGAAGTATGATGATCATAGACAGCTGTTCATTAAACAACAGACATAAAAAAACTCATAAAAGTAATAAACTGTCAAAGAAACAAAGCAAGAATCAACCCAACACTACAGTAAAACCACAAAGAACATGCCAATAGTAATCTTAGTTATGATATGAATCACCCTTTTTCCAATAACCATTCCTTTTTCTATTATTCTGTTTGCATTATAGTGAAAGTGTCATGAATATAATCTGCTCTCTGTTCCTTGGACTAAGATGCCAACACACTCACAACTGACATGCATGCAAACTAGTTCTCACATGTTGAGATCTTCAGTGCCAACCCTGAAACACTTTCACCACACAACAACACGAGTAAAGCAGCACATGAAAACAGTCCGGCTCATGTAACACAGAGGACCGTGGTCCAGTGAAGAAGCTGTTTAAAGGGGCTGAAAACAGGAAGGAGAGAGCTGTTCTTTACCTGGTGTGGAGACGCAGCAGTCAGCAGTGACACACATATACAACTGGGCAGGATGTCATATCACTGCCTGTGTGTGCGGAGGGGTGTGTCCCTGTGTGTGTGTGTGTGTGTGTGTGTGTGTGTGTGTGTGTGTGTGTGTGTGTGTGTGTGTGTGTGTGTCAGAGGATGATGCATTTCCTGGCCTGTGGGGGGAAACTGTTTCCTGGTTAAATCTTCTGCTGGCTGCAAAAACATACTTTTGGATGACACTAATGTCACGTGTGTTTGTATTTTATCCCATGTTTTATTCACACAGTTTGTGCCACTGTTACCATGTAGTGGGGAACATTTAAGTCAAACTACTTAAATAAATATAGTCCATAGGTTCTGGTGAGGAATTTTATTTTATTGCACTTACAGTAACTCTGTATGACTCGAGTGATGCTCCTTGAGGCAACTGTCTGAGACGGTGACTAAAGGAGCTGGACATAGCTTCTGGGTCTGAAAAGAGAAGCCAATGTGGAAGTGACCATTCTCCCTAATGTCCAGAAGGGGGCGACTCCACTGGTTGCAAATTAAGTCCAATTGCACAGAAGTCAAAGGGAAAATGACTCTAGCACTAGCATTAGCTGGTAACTTAAGGGAAAATGCAGATTTTAAACCGGCTCTGTGTCATTGGCACGCAGACAGTAGGCTACATGTAGATTTACGGCGCCAGCACCCAGAGCTCCCCTCTTACCCACTGGAAGTAGTCCGCTAGCTGACTCACGTTAGCTGGCTGAAAAGTTAGCGGTTTTCCTCTTTAGTGTTTAGCTTAGCGCCATTGAAACGACACTGGCTTTGCACTCAGCTCCACCCTGTTGTCCAAATATGGTCATGTCTGGTTTACATAAAACATGGCGACCATATACATACAGTATATGGTCTGAAATCTACAGGTTTAAAAATGAAAGATATCTAGTGACGTGTGATAAATGGTAAATTGACTTGTACTTTGCACCTTTCTAGTCTTCTGACCACAACAGGCGCTTTTACACTACCACATTCAACCTTTGTTTAGTCATTTTTTTATTTGTGACAAAACAAGAGAACAAAATAGATGTATTTACATTACAAGGGTATTTGCAACAATACGAATAATAAAAAACAATATAATAATAGGTGCACAGCAAAAGAAAGAAAGGAGAAAGCTGTCAGAGTTCCTCAGCCTCAGCATCCCTGCTAACCGACCATGCAAATCTGGAACAGCTTACATAATCGCCCCTACCACCCAGCAAGACATTCCAGACATAAAAAGGATTAAATGACAAGTTGTTTATTTATTTTGAATTTATTTTACCCTACCACACACACACACACACACACACACACGCACACACACACACACACACACACACGCACACACACACACACACACACACACAGTCAAACACTGATGGCTGAGGCTGCCATGCAAGGTGCCATCTGCTCATCAGGATCTAATCTTATAACTCAGTTACACATTCACACACCAATGGCACAGCCTCCAGAAGCAATTTGAGATTCAGTATCTTGCGATTCATGCAAACTAGAGGAGCCAGGGATCAAACCGCCAATCTTTTGATTAGCAGATCCCCTGCTCTACCCTTCTGGGCCATACAAACAAAACACTAGACAAATGATTAGGCAGGGATAGCAGGATAATGAGGGGATTTCAAACCAGAAGTTTTGAAGATAACCACTGGATTTGTCTGATTCCAACTACTTAAGACTGATTTAGCTGAACATGAGAATGCATTTTTGCACAGAATAAGGGCTGTGGATTTTATCCTCTATTTCTTTTATTGGAAGGTTGTTAGGAAAGGATTTCATAATGGCCTGGATGGAGTGAAGGAATAATTATAGCTACCAAAAACAGTTTTGCTGTAGGCTACAAATGTGTATGGGATAATTGTTATAAAAAGTGAACCTATCCTTTAATTACATGTTTAGCTTCTCTATCATCGACCTGTATGAGTATGGAGCATGGACAGTAGTATACTTTTGTTTAAAATGGAGAAAAAAATCACAATAAATGGATAGCTCAGCTGTTTCTATGCCCTTTTTTCTTCAGTGTACTGCATCTGCTCATAAATGTAAACACATGTCCAGTGTTCCTTCGTCTTCCCATAGCTGACACAGAGCTGATCGAACGACTTTGCTAACTGAACACTGAAAGGTGACAGCATTCCTACATCACCCACATTATACGATTCCCAGACACTTCACATTCCCATCCTACTCCTTCATCCCACGCTGCAGAAATGAAGCTGCTGAATGAATGTCCCCTGTATGATCACACAGCATTCCGGTAATATTGAAAGTTTTTTGGGGGGAGATTTTCTTATCTGAAGCGAGGGTCTCAAGACGGAGTGGTACACTGCACCCGTCAAAAAATAGTGTAGGCAATTATTGCCTTCCTCTCATTGTGTCTCTCCCATCACACGATTGATATAAGTTCTCTGTCATGTGTATAAATGATCGGTTCAAGTTTTACACAATTTAATAATAACCTGCGATGCGTACTGCGCTAGATATGTGCCCTGCTGATAAACAATAATATGGAGTTATCGCACAGCCCAACACGCACCCACACACACACACATGCGCGCACACACACACACACACGTGGGCGCGCACACACACACACGCACACACACGCACACGCAGACACACGCACAGAGGTTAAAGGGAATGCAGTGTGTGCCTCCTTGCAAGTGTCAACATGCAAACACAAAAGAACAGGCACATCATCCAGATGATACCACTGATGCTCTCTCTTCTCTCCATCTATCCCTCTGCACTGTTCTCCTGGGTTTCTCCTGTATATGAACACCACATACCAGCATGCAACAGGTTTTATGACGATGATGGTAAGTGGTGTTGCTTCATCCTCTTATTATTGCTGCTAATATTCACATAAATATTGTAGTGACATATGACTTGAGCTCTTGATCTACTAATTACTACTAAGAAAACAATAATAACAACATCGGCCACCAGATGGCAGCATACTGTACAAAATAATAATAATAAATGAATCAAAACAGGTAAGTTTGCTTTTATAGCATGATATTAGTAATACACAATATAAACATAACACTATTTTTTAAATTATCTTATTATTATTGTGTGTTTTTTAACATTAAAATACACTTGTTGATGTGTTAATATTCTTGAACATGTTAGGTTCATTGATGACTCTAAAATCGCCCGTAGGTGTGAATGGTTGTCTGTCTCTGTTTGTCTCTATGTGTCCTGCGATAGACTGGCGTCCTGTCCAGGGTGGACCCCGCCTCACGCCAGATGTCAGCTGGGGTCGGCTCCAGCACCCCCCGCGACCCCGACCCCGACCCCGGGATAAGCGGTTGAAGATGAATAAATGAATGTTCTAGTTCAAATGTATTTATTGTTCTTATATTGCATTAGAATAATGTAAATGTAATTTACATCGAAAGGATTTGTCTTACATTTATTTGACTAATATTTGCCCAATTTCATTGTCTTACTTATTGTTTTCATATTGTGCTTGATTTCCTAAATAAAAGCCCTGGTCAAAATGCATACATGCCGATGTGTGCTAATAAATCAGAGCAGCAATGCTGAAGAATACAGTCCCAGCTGTCAGACACCAGGTTGAACTTAGTTTGATAATAACCAGCTGGATAAACTACATCTGATACAGTCTGCATCAAGTTAGAGTTACTTTAAAGTTAGATTTCAACCAGCTGTCTATTTCAGTGTCAGTATGTCTGCGCTGTAATCAGAGAGATTCAAGAGCTGAAAATAAGCTGAGCTCTGAAAGGATCCCATCTGTTAATCATTTAGTATTAAATAGCAAAATGTCCACATGGGACCAGAATTAAGGATGACAGCAGCCATTCTTTGATTATTGCTGTTGGTAACATGACAAAGCGTCCAGCTGTGAGAGCCACTGCTCTACAGGATGATGGAGAATGCCACAATGATTCAGTGCTTCCCCCTAGTGGTGAAAAGATATATAGTCACATACAAATGCACACACACACACACACACACACACACACACACACACACACACACACACACACACACACACACACACGAGGAGAGAAATGTCAGAGATTGCGGCTGAGGTGAATGAGCGGTGAAGAGTGTGTGCTATTTATCTAAATGATCTGAAAAGCTCTCTGTGAAACAAAACTAAACTATCTCACACATCAAGCGTGAGAATAACAGCAGATACAATCAGACTCTTCTCTTCTCTACACACTCCTCACTCTAAATGTTCTACGCTTTACTCTAATTAAGAAGATTTGTTTGACAATACGAGCGTGAAGGACGTGCCTAAGCTGCTAGTGATATGTCTTGTGTTGAAAATATAAATATGTTTTCTCAAAGACAACTGATTTAAAAAACCTGTCATGTTCAGCCCTTTGGTGATGTCACTCACCCTGTCCATGTTACACGTTGGCCGGGTAACAGATATCTTAAGCAATGCTTCAGTTACCATCCTGACCTTATCTCTAACACTCTTTAGGCTTAACATCTCCTCTGCATGAGTCTGTGCAAAATTTGGTGTTGCCCATGTCCTTTGGGGCGCACTAACACTGTCCATCCGTACCGGGCCCCGTGCTTTAGGGTACTTGTCCCACCCTCCCTCTCCAGGCCCGTTTGTACTCACACTACCTGGGCCTCGGCGGAATGCTTCTTGCCTGTCCATACGTCATCACGCCCTAACACGTCACACGCATGGATGACGTCATGGCGATGCGTGGCTTTATTTACAAATCTTTCCATAGACCTCGGAGTTTTTGTGCCTCTTGTCGACTGTTTTTGAATATTTTCATCGACCAAATCTG
This sequence comes from Echiichthys vipera, assembly GCF_963691815.1. Lineage (NCBI taxonomy): Eukaryota > Metazoa > Chordata > Actinopteri > Perciformes > Trachinidae > Echiichthys > Echiichthys vipera. The sequence continues at coordinate 4,578,182 of NC_139842.1, read as the reverse complement.
CAATCTGACCAATCTATTTTTGATTTTTGTGTCGTTTATTCGTCATGCCCCCGGTGTGTATAGGCCTTAGAGCTCATGTTATACTTTCCGCATACACTTACATGGATACATTTCGCCATTTCCTAATGTTCACAAGAAGTCCAAGGATTTCTGACTGCATTAACTGTACATGTGTGAACACATTCAATTATATAGTCATCCTATGTAGTACAAACGCTACTATGGCTATTCTGGCAATGCCAATGCAGAACAATATAATGTAGGGTCGTCCGCAAAAAAGTTTAACCTGGTTCAGCTTTTTTAAACCTAGATCATTTTGTAATGAGAATGCCAGATTTTAGTTTACCTCAATGTTGGTGAAACAAAAGATAAAATAACTGTTGCCATAAGATGGACAGTTGCTTTATCTCTTAGCGAACCATCATCATCATCATCATCATCAAACTATATTTGGTAGGCTATCCCTTTGGTCAATGTGGGTCCACCCTGCCAACTCAGTACCCACCAGAATACACAAGAACTCAGTTTTTTGCTCTAAGAAATCATATTTACTTGAGATATTACTTTTGATATTTTCTGATGTTTTGGAAACATGTTTAGGCAAAGACTATTGCAGGCCTCATATTTCCCTAAGTCTGTGCCTTGCTCTTAAGAATTCTTTTTGCGGCTTTCAAACTTCCACTCGTCTGTGCAATTATTCAAAACAAATATGTGTAAGACAGAGGTGTTCATTTGAAACCAAAGCCATCACATCAACACTGTTTCTTTTGTATAGGCATAGTTTGGTAACCACAGTCACATTATGTTAGGACTGGAGACAGGTCCTGCATTCGATTATACTGAAATCACTGTCACAAGGAAGCATATCCCAGCATGCTTTGAGGGAAGACATTCACAAGTCCACCACAGGAACAAACCAAGCCCCCAGAACAGAGTGCACTGTGTGACTGACTACAGACAAACATATCAATTGCACAAAAACACTGAACAGAACTAAGAAGAACATATCAAGATCTTCCCATAAATTCAGAAATGACTATTCAAATAGGTACATCTCATCTCATCTTCATCCGTTTATCCGGGGTCGGGTCGCGGGGGCAGCAGCTTTAGCAGGGGACCCCAAACTTCCCTTTACCGGGCCACATTAACCAGCTCTAACTGGGGGATCCCGAGGCTAGTCCTGGGTCTTCCCAGAGGCCTCCTCCCAGCATGATTATTCAAATAGGTACATGGCAAAAGAAAAGTCCAAACTTATCAAAATGCTCTTTAAATGAGCAAGCTACAAACATTTCACAGCCGCATTTGCAGCTCACAATCTTTAATAATCAAAAGGCTGATTTAGTTTTAGGTTTAGTGGAGTATTTCTTAGCTTTCACTGCCAGACTGTGGTGGTTGCTGCTTCGTTCAAAAGCAATACAAACACACAGATTCCAACCCAGAACCCCTTAGAGGGAGGTGACCACTGAGCTGCTGCATCACTCGCTCTGTTACACAAAGTGGACAGACCTAAGCCTCACCCATGGAGTAAGAATCTGATTGGACCAGGACAGGAAAACAAGATGTGTATGATGATGTTCAGATTCAGGAAACACATGTGGTGACTGACCCAGTGTTTCTTTGGCTTTGAACAAGCTGTTGAACACTTTGTTTCCATTGTGTGTGTGTGTGTGTGTGTGTGTGTGTGTGCCGCGTGTATGTGCTCATGTTTCCATGTGCCCAGTGAGTACTTTTAGAGGGTTTCCTTTCTTTTGTGTGATGAAGAAGGACAAGTGAAAAGACTATAGACAGAAAGTAATGACCACTCTCTGCCCATCTGCCTTCTCTATTTCTTTTTTAAAATTTTCAATTTCAATGGATTTACTGCCATGAGACTCTCAATAAACAATTTTGTGAAAGCATCAAAGTACAAATTAATCTAGTATATAAAAAATACACAAACCAGCAATATTGGAAAAAATAAAACATAGATAAAATACGGTATATAACATCAAAACCGTGAAAATGTAACTTTGTGTGTGTGTGTGTATACGTGTGTGTGCGTGTGTCTTTCCATCTGTCAAGATGCTGTCTCTTTTTCTTTCACAATCACATACCATGTCAGAGGTAAGATATGTGCATATTTGTATGATGACTTAAAGTTAATCATTACTCTGATCTATTCTGACACTACAGCCAAGGGGCCAAAAAGGTACAGAGTGACAGGTGAAAGGAGAGATCAGCCTCCTTTGTTTACATGGCTGTTTGTAATGACTGTCACTGCATGTCTTAGAGTTATACTAAAGATTTTCATCTATTTAATTGCCGCTCCAGCGTTCAGAAGAAGAGTGATTTACCCAAAGAGGGCAACAAAAATGTCTAACTGGAAAGACAATGAGATTTCTAAAAACATCTGTCAGAAGGCTGACAAAGACAATCTCCTGTTGTGTGTTGCATGTGTGAAAAGGAAACTTGGGACCATGTCTGCACCTGATTCTCCTAACCTTGTCCGGAGTTCATTTGAGAAAACAGCTTTACAGACACATGAGAAAGTTAAACGTGCTAATGAAGAGATCAACAGTCTCTGAGTGACACAATTTTTTGTGTTGGAAACTTTAAGAGTTGAAGATTGTTGAACGCCTTGATCGCAATTTGCATGTTAAGTGAAACTGGAGTTCTTGGGGCCACATACCTCTCCATTAACTTGCATGATTTTATACATGACATCATGTCATTCGAAAGTTTTGCTTCCTTTCCTGATTGGTAAACTCCGTAGGAGCGACTTTCTCCCACAAGTCTTGGCTTTGGACGATCATCCACTAGCTTCTAGTCTTTGATGGAGGAAGGGGCACCAAGTTTACCTGTCTTAAAGTGTAATTCCATAGAGATAGTTTTCATTCATGTAACAACTATTAACGGGGAAAACCTGGAGAGTCGGTAACAGCCGGATGTTGCTAACACAGATTAGCTTGGGGCAGTACGGTGAAAGCATTGAAACGGCTTTTTTAACCACTAACACTGCTCAAAATAACAACAAACCTCTGCAGTAGCATGAGAAGAGTCCCTACATATGAAATGAAGCATCAACAACGTAGTTAGCGAACCCGGAGTTTATTAAAATAGTGTTTTGAAAGATTCACCAACTGTCCCAGGTACCAGCTCCTCTCGTAGTAAAGTCCATTAAAGTCAATTACCAAATGCAATCCAACAGGAAGGAGCCCACTCATGATTTATTTAGGAATCGGTCACCTCTTCCAATTTTCCAATTTATTCTGAGGACATGGCAAAAAAGTGTCCAGTACGGAGCGGCCGATGTGGGATAGGGAATCCTCAATAGCAGTCATACAGCGTGATGCGGTATTCAATAGTTCCAGGCCACAGTGAGAAATGTCACTCTCTTGGCAGCATAAACATTCTTCTTTGGTGCCCATGGGCTCACTGTACCCACCGGCACACTAAAAATGCCCCTCTCTTCTCATGCTTTAATGTCTGTTTTAATGCCTTCACCGTACTGCCCCAAGCTAATCAATGTTAGCCACGTCAGGCTCACGACTTTGGCGTATATAATTGCAGAAAAAGATTTTGTCAGTCTCCCACTGTTCAGCGATCACAGGAAAAGTATGTTTTTAATGAGAAAACACTGCAGAAACGCCAAGCACTGTTCCCAGGACACAATGTGTTTCCATCTTTAAAAAGACAGAACCAGTTTTTGAATGAATGGATTTTTAATAAAGTCAATGAAGAAAAAAAAAAACCTCTTATATGTCCGGCACACATCTTATCTGATCACTTTACTTAGCGTGCATGTATACAGTAAAGTGGGAATTTCTGATCAAAATGATTTCACTTGGGTGGAAAATATATTGTCTATGTTACCGCACCTATAGATTTGCATTGCTTAAGTTTCTCTATGCTTTTATTTGGAGTTAAACTTTTCGTTCCTACATTTACTGTAACTCTAGTCTATATCAGAATGTTATTTTTAAATCTGAAGACTGGTTAACTTTCTATATTTTGCTTTGCTGTTATCTACGTAGGCTATGCCACCCACAGGAAGAATGAGTGCTCACTTTATGTTGGCAGTGTAGAAAAAGTGACAGCAGGGTTCGTGAGGGTCAGGGAGTTGATGTGGATGTAGAGGAAAGCACACACAATGCAAACACATAGACACACCCAGGACTCTACAGATACAGACGAGTGTGTACACAAGCAGCTGCACCTCACTGCTGACCTATAAGCACACAGATACACACACCAAAATACAAACATCTTATCTGGGGTATTTCCTCACAGTCAGGCGAAGGTTTACGACCTGTTGATAGGCTGAGAAGAGCATTGGTATCTGTATTCCTATCTCCCTCTTATTTTCATCCTCCTTTCTTTTGTCATCCAGCGGAAGCATAAACACCAATACAAAGTAGGAGTGCGTGTGTCTGCATGCACATCCCTGTATGACCAAGTTTGCTGAATGACACTGTCCCAGCTCTCAGTTTACCATAGTTTGGTGTGTGCTCTTGATGAGCTGGATGGTCTATGAGGGAAACCAAAGAGCTTATGATGAACACTGACAAGCCTACACCCACATACACATGCCAGTTGGTTCACTGTTTTTTTCTCTAGTAAACAAGACAAGATGGATGTTTATAAACTGCACTTCCTCAAAGTTAATTGTAACATTGTGATCACCTGAAAATGTCCTGTTCAGCGGTCAGTTGCACATTGCTAACAAAGTTAGCAGTTAGCTGGCGCTATCATTAGCTGGTAACTGGAAACTGGCGATTTGCAACTGGCTCTGTGACATTACAGTGTATGGCACCAGCGACTGGAGATCTGGGCTCACCCACCAGCATTAGTCCACCAGCTGACTCGTTCCAACTATTTAAAAAAATGTAAGTTTCCCTCTTCAGCATTTAGCTTAGCCCAGTGTCATTGAAACGACAATGGAGGGCAGCCCGATGCTGCTCGTCGCTCCTCCCAAGCCCCGCCTTCTTCAAAATATGGTCACAACCGGTTCAAAAAATGCTATCTCTTGGCTTCAGAAAGGTAGTCCACGAACCAATGGGTGATGTCATGGTAGCTACGTCTATCTCTGTTATAAAGTCTATGGTACTTACAAAGGCCGCATCTAGTTCATCCTGGAACCCGAAATAGAAGTTAGAAAAAAAAAAAAACACCCAAAAAACCATTTGTATAGGCTGATTGTGCAAGCACCTTATAATGACCTATATTTTCTATGTTTGTTGTTAGGCGGCGACCTCTAGTGGCCGTATTAATTATTGCAGGAGCCAACAAAGAAGTAAGGTGATGTAGTAATAAGAGCCCAAAACTCTGCATAAGGAGGACGGTCCAGTGGTCAATGGGTCAAACAAACATGACTTTTACCCCAGGAGACCACTGTTCATGACGTGTGAAACCAAGAGCTTAGTTCTGTCTGCGATGCACATGACTTATTTTAGGCCAACCAATGAAGTTTTTTGTTGCTCAAACCTAACCGCATAGTTTTGTTGCCTAAACTTAAGTAGTTATGTCAAATACAACGCTCAGATGATAATCGCAATCATGAGTTTCAAACTGCCACCGTGCGTCTGTTTCACAGCATTAAATACAGTCTAATATGTCATTTTTTGAGTCATTGGTAATCGCCCTATTCTGTCCTTTAGTTATAAGGATGTGTTGTAATATATGCCCCACTTAAAGGCTTTTCCCATTAATTTCAAGTGAATCTCACACCCTCCATCAGTGGATGTAGTTTGCTTAGTTGTCATCACGTGTTTTAAATATGACAATTCGGTCTTCGTGTTTGCAGACAGTCATTTTGTGTAACTTCAGATGCTTTGCATCACATGTTTATACTCTCGTTTCCTGCACTGTAGCTGTAGTGGCAGCTGGCAACAGCTGCTCACTGTCTTTTCCTGATTTGGATCACTATGATATCATCAGTGGTATTTGGTCAGATTTGACAAAGCTCCTGCAGAGCTAAAGAGGACAGTATACAACTTTTAACGGGCTGAGTAGTACTCTTCATGACTAATAAACTGACCTAACAGCCTAAAATTAAGGATGTGTCCCTTTTTCTAAGTGCAATCCATGTCTGACTCTGCTGTGGACAGCAGAGCGGAGCCAGTTTGTCGTGTAAATGTCTCTGTACAGTTTGAACTCGGAAAGAACCATTATTATACCATAGAGGTTGTCTTCCAAACAAGTGTCTGTACACACTCACTTCCACGTACGGAGGGGTCTATTAAAGATGAGTCAGACTCTAAAGCTTTGCTCAGAGTGGTACTTGAAGCTTTACAGTTTCCTGTTGATGTGAAGTTAAGTGAATAACGGTGTGGCCCTGGGCTTACAACGGAGCCTCACAACACATACAAACACAGCTCACCAGCTGGATAACCTCCAAATGTTTAATAATTAGGATCATAGAAAGCACTCAGGACACAACTCCCCAAAGGTTGCACAATCCTTTGAGTGTGCAATAACAGCAAAATGTTTAAGTTGTACTGGATTGTAAGAATTGAGATACGTGTTTTTGAGTGGCCTCTTTGGTAAGATGTAACTACAGGCTAGCCTGTTCCTTCAGAGGCTCCATCTTGTCACGTTCCTGGTAACTTTATGTGTTGATTATTTATTTATGTATTTATTGCTCTTTTGTAAACTTTATTGAAACACATTCACCTCTCTACTTCCGGCCCATCCCCTATATGTTATCCTCTTAAATCCACACACACACATGTTCCTATGACACTTCTGCCCTTACTACAACCCTGACTCAGAAGTTGAGGTTCCCGATTTCCAATTACAAGTGAATTACAAGGATAACCATTAGTGACGATCAGGGCCGAGAGACCAACCACTGTCAACAGCGCCACTAACACGGCGGCTTATTTAGATCAGGCCTGGGAATGTCGCCACAGACACAGATATTGTAATACTCGGCAAAAAGGCAATCAGAAGTGCTTTCATTAGTGGGTCATATGATCCATCACCATTGTTTTAACTCACTCTTTGATAGATAGGAACTTAAAAGGCAATTAAATGGGTGAAAATCTTACGGAGTACAACTTAAAGTTTAGAATCGGCATCTGGATGTAATGTTAAATTGTACTGATAGTGCCTTTCTTGTCTATTGCATTCAGATGCACAGTCACATTTGGACATGTGGACTGGAGGAACCAAGGACCAACTCGCAGATCTTCTGATTGGTGGACAACCTGTTCTACATCCTGAGACCAAAAACACACACGCAAACTTTTTGAAAATCCTAAATCTGGTTTGGGAATGTTGGGGTTTTGTACAAAGAATGAATTGTGTAAAATTTAAAGTGACTCAGACCTATGACCACTGAGGTATGGTCATTGCAATGTACAGTAGGTTGCTAATGTATAGCGCTGATGTGTATGTGCCATCTAATCTTACATGAATTAACGTCAATGAAATAGGCCATGATTTCGAAGGATTTGGGAATATTCAAGGGGCAAACAAATATTTTTTGCTGCAAATGTGCTAATGACAGTGGCAAAGGAAGAATTACAAACTCTGGTTATTTTACAGGTCCATGATTTCTTGAAAGAACAAAAATTTGGTGCCAAAAATTGGAAAATGGAAATCTCCACTACCGAGACGCTCCAGGTCATTCTGTTCAGCTGACCTGTATTGGTTGCACTCATGAAGACGAACAGCCTGCATAAAAGGGCACGGGGTGAAACAGAGTTAAGCTACTATGATGTTCTAAAAGCAATTAGTCAGTGCCGGACAGGCTGTTGATGTTCCCTGCAGCCCATTAGGCGGGTGTCACTGATAGAATCACCCTGGAGAAGATTATAAGTCATCAGGTTTTCCACTCGATACTAAATCACACACACTGTAGCTATGGAGATGTGAAGATTGTTAGGACAGAGTCAGGTATTCTTGCCAACTGCTGACATCCAATTTCCACCTCTGTAGCACAGAGGAAGGCCTTTAATAACTCTCTTTCTTTCTTTCTCATCATTGTTTTCATCCTTTCACTTTTCTTTTCCTTTGATCTTTCTTTTTTCCCCTACTCTCTCTTCTACCTTCCTCTTTATCCCTTTGTCTGTCTTGCTTTAGAGGCATTAGCAGTGAATGCTGGCCTCCCTGAGGCCAAGGAACACGTTACAGGGACCTGCCAATGCACATCATGGGAATTCCCTTTGAGTGGATCTTACTGGAGAAGAGATAATCGTTAAGGATAATGGCACTATTTAGGTTAGGGTGTGGTGGGTATGAAAAAGGTCATACATGGTATGAAGAGCAGAACGGTTTGATTTCCCTCAACATTTTCCACACTGGGTTGGTTTGGACTTGTATTTATCAAAGTTCTGAGACTTTGACTCAAGAATACGCTGCATAACCAGTTTATTAGTAATGAGGTCCGTAACTAAAAGTGAAGACTAAGACGTTTATTGAATAACTCACTCCTACTTACAGCAAAGTGTAGGAGTAACCTTGCAGACCAGCTTTAAAGTGTTTATTCACGACAGCTTTCAACTGTAAACTACAGAATAACTTCAGGTAACTCATAGCAGTGCTCAGAAAGGACCAGCCAATCAGTAACAAGGATTTAGCCCAAATGTGCCCCACTGATATAACTTTGTTTATTATCTAATTAATTAAGATTTAGGGTTGGGCCATTGGATGAGTAATTTTTTTGGCCCATTCTCGCAACTTTATTTTGCTTACTTACTGGTCTCCCTCCCACCTATTTCCACATCTTACACAGTGAATTAAGGATATATTTTGACCAAACCAGACAAAAATGTGTGTAACAATATATCTTTCCTTGAGAGTTTGTGACAGTCTTATTTTGCTTATCTATAAACGTAGTGAGCTCACTGCTCAAACACAGCCAGCTGCACACACATGGGCAAATGTATTGGCAATTGCTGGTTGCTGGGCTGACGGTGACCAGTTGAAAATTTTTAATGTCGTCCAACCCTATTAAAAAACCGTCCCACCTTGTCGAAATTTCCCCCTTTCCTAAGTCTTTATTTATTCCATGATGTCCTAATAATGACTTTAAATTGACACCTGCAGAGCTGCCAAATGTGGGTCAAAATTAACATTAAAAAAACAACAAAACTTCAAAAAAACATTTTGGTCAATGGAGGGAAGTTTGCTGCTGCTGGTCAACAAAGTACATAGATAAACATGCAAAGGCCTATGTAGTACCACAATGAGTACAAGTACAGACAGAGATGATGCACGGAAAGAGGTTGTATACAAAATAATAATGAAAGCACTAGTCTTGTCGTACAATGAATGAACGACTGAAGAAAACAAAAATCCAAATCTCATTTTCATTCTATTTTTCAGTTGGACATTTCATTGCCGTTTCCGTGTAAATCGGCCTACTGCTTTTCTTCCAGTGTCGGTTGGCTTCATGATAGAAATTTTCACACCAATGAACGGACCACTCCCAGCCTGGTCAGATGCGTACATGAACTGATGAAGCCTCTTGGATGAGAGGTGAAACGTCTTCCTAGACAAATAACCAAGTCCAGTTGCTTTTGACTAAAATTGCTTTGAGGAGAACGACTCTGTTCACACATGGGCTCAGTTGGACATTACCGGGGAGCTTACAGGGTAAAGTTTGTTTAATGTCCGGTTGATTCAGAAATTTGCATTCTTAAATGCAGCTCCTCCGGGTAATGTCTACATAATTACAGGTTTGCAGTGCATGTGTAAAAGGGGCTTAAGATAAGCGCTCAGGTGTGTGGAGCACACAGGATTGTTTCCACAGCTTTTGCTTTCGACTGGACGAGCCAAAGGGCAGCCATGTTAGGACAACTAAACAGATTGGAAACAAATCCAAGCCAAGCCCAGCTGCAGGCGTCGGCTGCTTTTTTAGCACTCACACACACACACACACACACACTCACACACACACACTCACACACTCACACACTCACACACACACACACACACACACACACACACACACACACACACACACACACACACACACACACACACACACACACACACACACACACACACACACACACACACACACACACACACACACACACACACACACACACACACACACACACACACACAGACCAGTCTGTACGTGCCTCCGAAGACAAATCCCCGCTTCCTTCACACATGGCTGCAGTGAGTGAGTGAGACACATTCAGGACAAGGCCTGTGTTTTACTGATACTTAACTCTCGAACATTCTCTGCAGCAATGTTGAAGTTACCTCTGGGACATGTACTAACCAGCCTCCAACCGAGCAAATAGCAAATATGTGTGAAACAAGAGATTTGTCAACAGTTTTTCCAAACAGCACTCATAAAACAGGAGTGTAAGACGTCCAGAGAAGGGCTTCCTCTTGGCGAACGGCTCGCTGTCCTCTACCACCTCTCTCCTCACCATGAAAAAACTGCCAAGAATGCATATTGTGATAGAAAATGACTGTAGCCAGTGTTTTCCTGAACACACCAATCATCCGCACATCCATATGTCAATATTAAAGTATGAATACGTCTACAGTTATACGTCTACAGTTCTGTCACCCAACCGGGGGCGGCAGTAGCTCAGTCCATAGGTGACTTGGCTGGTTCGAGTCCCTGTGTGGACCATGAATGGAGCGTGGACTGGTGGCTGGAGAGGTGCCAGTTCATCTCCTGGGCACTGCCAAGGTGCTGTTGAGCAAGGCACCGAACTCCCAACTGCTCGGGGCGCCGGTCACTGGCAGCCCCCTCGCTCTAACATCTCTCCTTAATTGCATATATAGGTCCTGTCTGTGCATGTGTGTGTATTTCGGGCCTGTGTGTGTGTAACATGATTAATAATAATAGATGAAAAAATCGAATTTCCCCCGTTGCGGGATTAATAAAGTAATTCTTCTTCTTCTTCTTCTTCTGAAACATTACACTCACATCACCTGTTCTCAGAGTCAAAGTTTAGTCAGGTGTGATGACAGACATGGCAGGTCATACACAGGCTGCAGCATCTAGTGAAATACACACACTGTCCATCAATCTGCTTGGAAATCATGTCCTTTTCCTTTAATATACACTTTTATTTTCTTCCAATTAGCCCCAATTAGCTATTGTGTAATCCCCCTGTTCTTTTTACATCATTATCTCACTTGAACCACAACAGTAACTTACACACAGCATTGGACTCATTGTTTCCTGTTATTTGGAGGTGGATTTCATACATTGAAATATGTCACTACTTGATTATTTCCGTACAGTTAAGTCCATATTAAAACCCTCTGATGTTTACTTCTTGTGTTCTGTGAATCCAGATACAAGCACGGATACAGATACTATTCACACACACACACACGCATGCATGGCAACTTGAAATTACGCATTTCATCAATATCAAACATCTATTTTTTTTTAGATTTTTTTTAGAACTGCCATTTTTCTGTCATGACACATACTCAGTGACCTGTGTGACTCATCATCACAGGAGTGCTGTGAAGAAGTTCTACCTTTTAAAAGCCTCTAATCCACCATCAGTTGATTTACGTTGCTTTGATTTACTGCGCACTCAGTCGTACCTTTACCTCTCCCTGATCCTTACGTCACATTCTCCCTGCTGTCTCACACCTTTGAAGCGCAGGCCTCATTCAGTCATCACTCTCCTGACTTGTCCTTTTTGTCTGTGTATCCCCTGTATTTAAAATGGAAGTCACCATTAAGAGAAGATTTAATGTGAGGGTTTTTTTAGGACACTATGAGGTCATTTTGATGACCCTTGCTAGTACTCAGAGGTGCATGTTTTGGGTCAGAATCATGCGTCATCTGAGGGCGCACTCACACTGTCCTTCCGCACCGGGCCAAAACAGGTTTTTCGGCTAAAGCCTAGTGCATTTGACCAGTGTGAGTGCAACCTCTCCGCGCATAGCTGCGGCCAGCTGGCCGTCCACAGCCCGTCTGAGAGAGGTGGGCTTTTGTAGAGCGCGTTTGCACATGTACGAGCACGAGCGTGCGCACGTGTACGAGCACGAGCACGAGCACGAGGCCTACGACGGTTCTGACGTCATTTATGTGCGCCTGTTCGGACAGGGAAAAAAGAAGGGGGGACCATGCGCGGATATTTAACAACAACAACAATGGCGGCGAAAGGTTCACGTTGGTGTGATGCGGAGGTGGAGTGTTTACTGCAGATTTGGTCGATGAAAATATTCAAAAACAGTCGACAAGACGCACAAAAACCTCGAGGTCTATGGGAAGATTTGTAAACAAAGCCACGCATTGCGATGACGTCATCAATGCGTGTGATGGTTACGATGTGATGACGTATATGCAGCAAGAAGCATTCGCCAAGGCCCAGGCAGTGTGAGTACAAACGGGCTGGCAAGCGGGGGGAGAGGGAGGGGGGGACAAGTACCCTAAAGCTTGGGGCGCGGTGCGGAAGGACAGTGTGAGTGCGCCCTGAAGGTCTTTTCATGTTTGCTTGTCAGTGTCTTCATCACTGTCTATCCTGGTGTGTGTGTTCATGAAACACGCCTGAACAGCCGGGTTGAGCTAATCTTTTTTTCATGCAGGAAACACATTTCACAGCCTTGAAGCAAACAACTGGACAGGAAGCGGCGTTCCAATCTGGGCTGATGGGAAGGACAAACCAGTGAGCTGAAACAGCAACAAACAGCAGCAGAGGGGAGGATCCCCTATAAAAAGATCTGATTGGCTGTTTCCTTCATGTATTTGTGCATGCTGGATCACCAAACTCTTTAAAGAATGCCATAACACTCTCCGTCTGCTTCCTGTCAGGGGTTCATAAAAAAATAACATTTAGAAATACAAAGTCAAAGGAGCGTTGGCCCGGTGGTTTCAACACTCATTCAGCAGTTTTCATCAGTAGGGCTAAAACTGAGGCAGCCTATTGAATGACTGCAAATGTATTTGAAACAGTTCTGTGTGAATGTTGATCTTGAGCTTTCTGCGCCGCTCAACTTGAGACACTGTGAATGGTTTTGCTTTGATCCTAACAGACAGCTGATGTCTGTTCCTGGAGTTTACGCAGTCGCTCGTACAAGGTCCTTGCTGTGTCGCTGCTGTAGACCCAATCCAAACACTGCAAGTTCTAAACAGTTGAACACTTTGAGATCTGTCGTCAACCCCGTCTCCTAAAAGTAAACTGCACTGCCAATTATGTTTCGAGGTAAACTTGGGACAGGGGAGGCTTCAAAGGGAACGAGGAGAGGGGAGACTTCAGAGGGGACGAGGACAGAGGAGGATTCAGAGGGGATGAGGAGAAAGGAGGCTTCAGAGAGGACTAGGACAGAGGAGGCTTCAGAGGGGATGAGGAGGGGGAGGCTTCAGAGGAGATGAGGACAGAGGAGGCGTCAGACGGGATGAGGACAGAGGAGGCGTCAGAGGGGATGAGGACAGAGGAGGCGTCAGAGGGGACGAGGACAGAGGAGGCTTCAGAGAGGACTAGGACAGAGGAAGCTTCAGAGGGGACAAGGACAGAGGTGGCGTCAGAGGGGACTAGGACAGAGGAGGCTTCAGAGGAGACAAGGAAAGAGGAGGCGTCAGAGGGGACGAGGAGAGAGGAGGCTTCAGAGAGGACTAGGACAGAGGAAGCTTCAGAGGGGACGAGGAGAGAGGAGGCGTCAGAGGGGATGAGGACAGATGAGGCTACAGAGAGGACTATGACAGAGGAAGCTTCAGAGGGGACAAGGACAGAGGAGGCGTCAGAGGGGATGAGGACAGAGGAGGCTTCAGAGAGGACGAGGACAGAGGAAGCTTAAGAGGGGACGAGGACAGAGGAGGCTTCAGAGAGGACTAGGACAGAGGAAGCTTAAGAGGGGACAAGGACAGAGGAGGCGTCAGAGGGGACGAGGAGAGAGGAGGCTTCGGAGAGGACTAGGACAGAGGAAGCTTCAGAGGGGACGAGGATTTTTATTCACAAAAAATATAGATGTGTGTAAAACCTTCATAAGCCATTACCAACATACCAAAACCTCTTTCTGTCACAGAGAGGATAGTGAGGAGAGTGAAACAGGACGACGGCTTAGACATCTGCTGGGGAGGAATTTATATCCTAAATCACTGTCATTAAAGCTTGAATCAGAAAGAGAGAGGGATCAGGAGGGGGAGTCCAGACAAGCCTGGGCAAGATAGTTTAAGAGAGAGAGAGAGAGAGAGAGAGAGAGAGAGAGAGAGAGAGTCAGAAAAGAATGATTAAAAGAGCAGAGAGGATGGGCTGAATAAAGTTATTCTAGATAATGGCACTGCTGGACAGCGTGCATTTATCATGGCGGCTGTTGGACAACAATGTCCAGAAGATAAATGATTAGGTTGCATCGGGGATGCAGCAGATATAATGAGGGGAAGAGATCGAGAGGAATGCAGAACTGATGAAGCAAAAAGATGTGGAAAATGGAAGGGGGAGATAAGAATCCTTTCCCAAGGTGGAGGAGATGTGAGCGATATGAAGGGGGAGATAATCCCCGGGGCGAACAATACTGATCTTTATTCAGTACACGATGATATATTATGGGTTTCATGGCTGACTGACAAGATAAAACACAACACGTTCTACTTAGGAACCCTTCAATGCGAGCTTGATCTTCCACTGCTTGTTTTTTTTTTCTCCGGCCATCTGAATTGTCTTTCCTCTGTTATGTTTCTCTAAGAGCAGAGGAAAGGGGGAGAGGAAAAGGCCTCAGGGCCCCTTTTTTTTGTTTTCAAGCTTTTATGGGAAACAAATGATCTCAGTAAAGCACGATAGAGCAAAACAATCATTTCACTGAGAACGCCCATTACCGCACATTAGCCTGTTATTTACAAAGTGCACGCTGATGACAGCAGGGATGTCCTCGTGTGCTCTGAGGAAATTGCTGTCAAAGATCAGACCTCCGAAAGAATGTTTTGTAGAAATGTGTGTCCCATCCTCAAACTCCACATTCAGTAAATCGTGTCACTTGTGGGAGTTGATCTCCACGCAGGGTCTGACTGACCACTCCATTATGGCTACATCCACACTACTACGTCTCGTGCTGTGTGACCTCCTGATGACCACAATACTCCGGCAAAAAATCTGCTTGAATTCTTCAAAATCTCAAAATATTTAACAGGAATCTCTCTTTGCCACTTAAAGTGTTACATACTAACAGGATTACTGACTGATTATTGACTCTGCCATCATTCCCTCTCCCCTAACAAACCAGTCTGCCTATAAAAAAAAAGCATCTCCTACTCATAGGGGTAGGCAGCATGATAGCGTACAGTAGGTGAAAGCAAGAGTTTTTGCAGGGTTAATATGTGAAATAAGAACGAAGCTATGAGTAAAGCTGGATGTTCTGTTTTCTCTCTTTCAGCTCAGAGGTATTGGATTAATCCCCCGATGAGACAGGAGGGGGCAAAGGGAAAATCCCAACAGGCGCTGTTAAAACAGATGCCTCCTGTTTGTGAAACCGCTCAACTGAGTCTCTGAATGTGCGCTGGACAAGCTTCTCGTGTAAACATCCAGGCGTCTCGTCAGACTTAATCAAAGTGGGACTAGAAAACAAGGCAGAACGTTCCATCAGCTCATCTAACTGACATATTACAGATGCACAAATGATTTGCATGGATGGAGTTAAGGTACTATCTAGTTCACATGCCGTACAATAGAGATTTGGGGGAACAATTTGGGGTTGAGTGTCTTGCCAGGGACACTGCAAAATGTGCACAGAGAATACATCCTCATACCTAAACGACGGACTAGTTTGTTTGCCAGTGACTCCAAAAAGGATATATTTGACCGTTCTATTTGACATTGTAAAATGGAACTACTTGGTTACGTTAAGGAAAAGACCATGTAATGGTAACTACGTCATGGACTTGCATCAAACAAAGTTGGTTGACTTCTGGTTTTACACAGAACTCAAAATGCAGTCTCATGGGTGTTTGTTTGACTCATTTATCCTCCCCAACCTACTCCCTACGCGGACCTTGGCATTATCCACTTAACATGACTTCCTCCTTTGCTCCTGCCATAATTACTATGGCCACTAGAGATCTCCACCTAACAACAAGTGTAATATGCTGCTTGCACAAAAGACCTATACGGATGTTTATTGGGTGATGACGGCCGACCCCTGGATTAAACGGCCGACCCTATGCTAGTCAAAGTTGTATTTAATGAGGGTCGAAAGAAAAAAAAATCAAACATCTGTGCAATTAAAGTCTGTATTTATCAGAATGTATTCAAAAACTCACCCTATCACACACATACGAATATAGATCCTTAATCATCAATTAACAAGCTGTAGTTTTATTGACATCTACAGTGTGTTCACCATGTTTTTGACACATAATGCCCATTATCCTCTGATCTCCCCCCTTCCCCCTCAATGCCTACTATAAACGGTCCTAATAAAACAGATCATTTTTTTTTCATATCAATGAATGAGGAGGAGTTTGTTTCCCAAATATCTTGGTTTTGTGGTTTGATAGAATGGTATTCCTTATAACGTGTTCTGAGGCACAGAAAAGTTGACTTTGTTATCAGAGGAAGCAGGAGCCAAAGGCCAAGTGGGAGGAGGAGGGCTAAAAATAGCTTTAAAACCCCGGTGAAAAATGTTAGTCAAGCTTTTAACACAAAGACTGTATGCATGTAAAAAAAAAAGTGTGTTCTGTATGAGAAGCAACTACCCAAATGAAAATATGGAAAACAGTGACGGTGTGGTTGTGTAAGCAAAAAAAGAACATTTTGAAATGTATACAATTCACAGTAAATTCTGTGTGTTTGTGTATTGCTCTGCGTGTGTGTGTGTGTGTGTGTTGTGTGTGTGTGTGTGTGTGTGTGTGTGTGTGTGTGTTGGGGGGGGGGGGGGGGGGGGGGGGCTCAATACAACAGGAAACCATTACAGCGGGTGTGCCTGCTCGGCTCATCTGCTAACCTTGACTTGTCTACTTGTCTTCCTGCACCAACATGAAAACAGAAAGAGATTCCCTGTCATCATTTGGTAAACAGACCTTTGTACTAGGGATGGGCATGAGTGATCGAGTCCTCGAGTAGTCCTCGTGTCCTCGTTTCAAATTAACTTGAATGGTAAACAACAGCACTTAATTTTTTTTGTGTGTGCATAGCACCTCTTAACACCTTCGTATTTTTTTGTGTGACCTTCATGATGGGGTTAATGTGCAAGGCCCAGACAATATGGAAGCTGAAAGCAGTGACGTTCTGGCTGCAACTTCGCAAGAACAGAAGCACTGGACACCCTCTTTGGGCATGACTAGTTTAAAAATATTGATGTCAACGAGCTAAAAGCTAGTTTCTGTGAGCTGTACATTCTTCCTCATAAAAACCCACTGGAGTGGTGGAAGTCCAACAGGCACCGGTAAAATAAAACTGAGCGTTGTGGCAAAGAATCACCTGCTGATACCTGCCACCTGTGTGCCAGCAGAGCTTCTATTCTCCATATTGGGACTGATGATTACCAGAATGTGATCGCAAATTGAATTACGTTTTTTTAAGGAAACAATATTTGAAGTCGTGAATGTTGAAGCATGCACGCATGCACACATGCACACACACACACATACACACACATAGTCTGTATGTGTGTTTGTGTGTGTGTGTGCATGCTATCTCACAAAATTAAACGTAGAAGTGTGTTTCAAGTTTATCAGTGTTTTGCTTCCACAACTTTTAAATGCATCCTGGATAATGCAGTGTATCCAGGCACCAACAGCTCCTCCTGCGTCACATGAGGACAGATGAGTGCTTTCTATGTGCAGCATTTCATGTAGTAGCAAAACAACGTAAGTATAAATACTGTAAACTTGTACGTACATGTATGACATTTAAGTAAGATAAAGCAGAAAGCAACAGTAACCTTTACTCAAGTGCATGTCAACTGCACAAAATGCATTGTGTGTGCAATTTACTGCCGACAAGAGCCTATCACTATTAGGGATACACCAATCCAACTTTTACAGTCTTGATACCGATACCTGGGCTTTGATTAACGGTCAATACCCGATACCGATTCTATACCATTGATGAATTAACAAACTGTACCTGATCCAGCTAATTTGTCAATATCGGATCTTAATTTCGGATCGGTGCATCCCTAACCATTATATGAACAACATAGAGTGTTCTATTCACAAACACACACACACCCACAGCACTGATCTAACCTGAGCCTCACTGCACATACAAATGCACACAGAATTATCAATGGTTATTAATTTCTAAAACTCATCTTACCTTTCGGTTTCTTCTTGTCCTGTTTCCATGTGGGTATGAGTGCGGTCTCAGCAGGACATCCAAATTCAGATGACGACCCACCATGGCTTTGGACTGTAGGGGGTTGGATCACCATTGCTGGGATGGTGTCAGGAATGGCATGCTGGGAGAAGGAAGCAATCCTCTGTAAGATTGAGCCTACGCTATCTCTGGCATCCCCTGGGCCTCTCTCCACAGACCAAATGGCTCTACGGCTTGAGGGGCTGGAAAAGCTTAAAGGGTTAGACAGGTTGGGGGCCACCTGGACAACTTGGGGCCCTGAGAGAATCTCCAGCTGGGGGCTCTGGGCTGGGGAAAGGGGTACTGGGGAGCAGCTTATCTCCGGGACAGGTATGGAACCCTGTGAGGGAGAACGTGGAGATAAAGGCAAAAAGGGATGGTGTAGAGAGACAGGTGGGGTGTCAGAAGAACTGTCTAGACTGCTGAGAGAGGCTGAGGGGCTGGCTGAGGTGGATGGTGGGCTGGTGTGGTGTTGGAGGCCTCCTGTGCTCCTTGGTGGAGGCTTGGGGGGGTTAGGGCTCATGGATCCTCCTTGAACCTTGGTGGGAGAAGTTGTTACCAAGCTATCCAGATCCAAGGGAAACTTGTTAAGACGTGAAGTCTCTTTGGCCTTAGGCTGGGGAGCCTTGAGGACCTGGGGCCCTTGCAGCTGGTAGTGGTTTTTGGGACCACAGTAGCCCTCCTCCCCAAAGGAACTGGCATTATGAAGGCGACCATTCCAGTTTGCATTAGCATTGGCATACCTCAACCCTGGAGACATTCTGCCTCCACCTCCACTTCTTTGAATACTCACCATCCCTTCTCCTCCTCCATCACAAATTTGAAGGTCTATACTGGGCATGGAGCCATGGTTCGCCCCCTGAGGCTCTGGAACACTCAGCATTATGCCTGGTCCCCGATCCATCTCTGAAGGGAAAACACTCCCATGAGAAGAAAACTTCTTAAGGTTGGGGTTGCTTCCCAAGTTTGCAACACCCTCTCGATGGTCTTGTGGGAGCTGGGAGTGGGTTCGGTGGTACTCCCCCTGAGGTGGAGGGCTGAGATAAGACCCCAGTTTAGTAAGAGGGAAGGCACCCCCACCCACCCCAGAGTACTCCAGACTGGATGTCGAGCTGTGAAGGCTGTCGTTGTCACTGCCTGGCCCAGACAAGATGGAGTAACCATTGGGGTTTAACCTGCCCTGGAAGGATGCAGCTCTGGTCACGGAGGAACCGTTATTGTGGAGGGCCGACTTGTTCATGTTTCCTCGGTTGAAGGACATGCTGCTGACCACACTACGGGACTTGAGCACTGGGCTGGGATTGGAACTCAGGCTGATGCGGGAGTGGTGGCCCGTTGAGCCCAGGCTGTTGTTGTTGTTGTTGAAGGCTAACGAAGGGGACTGGCCACCTACTCCCCGCCCCTCACTGGCTTTGTTGTGGTGGAGGAAGAAATGGGAGGAAGAGGGAGAAACAGGGGTGGAGATGGGTGAAGGTGAGGAGAAGGATGGTATGTCATCCACATCTTCGATGTCGAAGGATCTCTTCAGCGCTGCAGGTGGGAAGAAAGAATATATGAGTTGTCAATAAAATGTCTTAGTTCTTACTAATATCTAAGCAGCGCATCGTGACATCTGTCATATGCTCTTGGAGTCAGTGTGGATGCATACTGGTCATTTGTTAGAATAGAAGCGTATACTTTCTGTCAGACAGACAAGTGATGGACAACATGTCTCCTGCTGAACTGCAGCTACTCTTTCTTGTTCCCACTTGTTACTACCTCCAGCATGTGACCTCACATCACCACAGCTTCCTGTGTCAGCCTTTGTTTTAATCAGGGTGTGGGGAAGATGCTTGTCAAATTTACTTAAAGGGGGGAAATAACATGTGCCCTCTGGAAAGGTCTGTAAACTGTAACGGAAGTTCACACTGAGTAGTTGGTAATCATTTTAGAGTTCATCTTTTTTAATAACAAACCTGATCGTCTGACTGACTGGACCATTGGCTTTACCTCAGCAATTCATTAAGTGAGTACAACATTATTATTCCTGATAGAAATGAAGCCCAGAGCTAGTAAATCCCTAGTTGTAATAAATCGTATTACTGGTTTAAATTCTGTTGCTACCATAAAGGCTGCAGATTGCGAGACTTAGTCTTGTTATCCATTATTTTTGAAGATCTCCATTCAGTGGATCAGGCTTAAACCTGAATCTCGAAGTTTCTACACAATCTCTCTCTCTGCAGCAGCGCGATGCACCTTCACATTTCAACTTGGACGCAATAAACCACATACTCTGGTGCCAGCTGCTATACTTCATTCACAAACCATAGTATCCAAAGTGTTTAACAGTTTTGAGACTAAAGACAACCCTGAGAGAGGAATTTAGTTCAACCGGGCAATTTTTAGTTATTTCAGTTCAAGCTCTTTCAGGACAGCTGGTATTACCCATGTTTCTTGCTGTCTGAAGACAGACACATTACGGTAATAGTATATATGCATATGTGGCAGTGTAATGAATGTTGTGTGTGTGGACACAAACACTGTACAACATGTGAATGTCCCTGTGTCCCTTTGCTCCGCAGATCATATTAAATCTCTCTTTTGGTTTCTGGGTCTTGAATGATCTTAGACACTTGCCTTTGTATGGGAACAGTGTCCCCTTCCTTTGTTGAGAACACACACACACACACACACACACACAAACACACACACACTCACATTTCCTGCAAGCTGCAAACACAAAGGGTGGATTGAGGTCGGTGCTGGAGTCAGGGCTTCCAGTGGGGTTTTGTGTTACGAAAACCAAGCACTGCAACGGGACATGGCATGAGAAGGAGTGGGTGGGTCCCGAAGAGCAGGGGAATACAATTATAGTTCCAAAGTGAAAGCTGAGATGTTATACACAGCTGCTTCCTGCAATATTTTGTGAAACTTGCACTGAAATAAAACTGAGTGATAACAATTCATCACAGGTGGCAAAGCTGTTTTAATAGATTTTTTAAATATTTAGTTTTATCATCATGTTACCTTTTGCATTTGAATTGTTTATAAATGCAACAGTTATTATTCGTAAATCAGGGAAATTCCAACACAATCACAACAATTTCACAACATCTTAAAGCAGTCTTTCAAAGTTTCCCTTTGAAGGTGAGAAGCACCGAGACACATACAAGGCACACTTGTTAGGATGAAGGGAGAGTGAGTGTGTGCATGCATACTGCAGCTCAGAGAGCTAAGGTGTAATTACAGGACTCCTATCATGTCATTAAGACTCAAACATACGTCTCCGTGTGTCATATGACCAGACCAATGACCTCTTGGACACACGCACACACACACACACACACACACACACACACACACACACACACACACACACACACACACACACACACACACACACACACACACACACACACACACACACACACACACACACACACACACACACACACACACACACACACACACACACACACACACACACACACACACACACACACACACACACACACACACACACACACACACACACACACACACACACACGCACACACACACACACGCACACACACACACACAGCATTCATTGGGAATTGAGTGCTACCACTAATCCTTGAGCTGCTTCTGAAGCGTCTGTTTATCGAGGTGCGTTACCCTTGTTTGTTAATATCACAGATTAGTGAATGAATTCAGTAAACGTCCTGCTT
Organism: Echiichthys vipera; assembly: GCF_963691815.1. Lineage (NCBI taxonomy): Eukaryota > Metazoa > Chordata > Actinopteri > Perciformes > Trachinidae > Echiichthys > Echiichthys vipera. The sequence goes on along the minus strand of NC_139842.1, from coordinate 4,556,284 downwards.
GTAAAGAGACATATATTAATGTTAAATGGTTTAAACGAGTCACTTTTCACATGATATATCTGCAGGGATTGTTATGTTTCATTGTCAGTAGTTGGGAAGCATGTTAAAGTGGTTATAATAAATAGGATTATAGGAGTCATTCATTGTGATGAACCTGCAGAGAATTATCAGCCGTCAGGCTGCGATTTTACTGTGCTGGTTCACTCTCACCGCTCTAATGGTGTAGTTCTGGGACACAGCAGGCAGCTGTTTTCAGTGGTAAAGCTCAAAAAAGCCACTGTACAAACAGCAGACAGACACAGTTAGAGACAAGCTGATGAACATAGTTAAGACTTTAGCAGCTTAAGAGACAGACATTTCCTTTAGGAGTTGGTAGGTAACAGAGTATTGGGTTATATTGGATTTACATTCACCAGGTAGACACAAACTGAGTGTTTCAATAAGCAGCTATTTGCTAACAAGTTCACCATATCAACTCAAAATAACGTGTCAGCTGCTCCTAAATGACTGCAGGTTTAATGAGTATGACATGACTCTGTTGTCACACTGAATGAATTAGTGCATGTTAGAGCTCATGGTACAGGTCATTTCAGCCCCGCTCAATACTTTTGACCTGGCTGTCATTTGCCTGTGCTTGCCATGCCCATTATTTGAATGGTGGCTTTTATTTATTACAGTAAATTTGGCAGCTGTTGTTGCTGGGGAAAATTTGAAACACTGTTCAGCTATCATGATTCTAGACTCTCTACAATATAAAGTCAAGACACATCATCCCTTCCTTGTGGAGAGGGCTGGAATCTGTTGAAACATGTATCCATGAGCAGTTTTATAGATATATTGCATGTTCTTGGCTGTGTGGCTGCAATTTGTGATTTCATTTCCATTAGTGTCGAAACAATTAGCTGATCAACTTACTTCCCAACGAAAACTATCGACAAGATAAATCATCGAGGAATTTATCAAGCAAATACAATCACAGGATTTGCATCTTCCAGTGTTTTCGAATGTCTTTAAATGTAGGCTTTTCTTTTGGGCGTGCATCTCTACTCCGGCCCTGCTAACTGTTGGTAAGTTGGTTTGTATACAACTGCTATCCAACGCACAGAGCTGACCGTAAACGGACAAGAGGCCGTAAAGTGTTAGTAAAGACACGTCGTTTAAATGCTATGTATACATACATACACATAAAAATGCTTGTAAAACCCAAATAATATATCGGCATATCCCACATGTGATGTATCCCAAAATGCTAAATTCAGAAAAAGGCTTTATTTGGAATATCCAAACGGATTATGCTGTTTACATGACCTGTATCAAATATACTGTCATATTAATTATAATAATAAAAAATGGATGGATAATACAAGACGTGAAGCCTTTATTACAGTTTATGGACTGAAGTATGAATTGATTGAAGAAATATATACTTTATTCACTTTATGTTTATTCAGTAACAAAAATAACCTGTAATTGGCCAAGCCTTATATCCCACCTAACCTATTTCACTTCCTACCTGAACAGCTAATGGCTCACAGCCTCTGTAGGCTCCAGGCAGGCTGGGGAGGGGTATGTGTGTGTTGGGGGGAGGGTTGTGTGGACTCGGCTGGGTTCGCTGAGGCTACAAGTGTGAACCTGCCCTCCATACAAAAGATAAGGAGTCCTGGTATCAGGTAATTGCTGGCACCCTGTCAAACACTGGGGAAATAATTATGGTGGCAATGGTGCGCCCCGTCTCCACTGTGTTCTACCTGTGTGTGTGTGTGTGTGTGTGTGTGTGTGTGTGTGTGTGTGTGTGTGTGTGTGTGTGTGTGTGTGTGTGTGTGTGTGTGTGTGTGTGTGTGTGTGTGTGTGTGTGTGTGTTTGTGTCTGTGCGTGCATGCTTGTGTGCGTTGTCTACATTTGGCTCCACTCCCTCTGTTCTCACAGTTGTGCAGAGTCTAATCCTCTCCTCTTACACAATGCCAAGTCAATCTGATAAAGAGGGATGCTAAAACTCTCTCTCTCTTTCTATCTCTCTCATGCACACACCATGCTGATTTCACTCACAGCTATGTCTGAGTTTCTGGGAAAGTGTGTGTACAGTATGCGTGTGTGTGTGTAGATTAGAGAGTCATCATTTCATAGCCACTGCAGATCAGTTCACTGGAAATGAACATGCTTTGTGCTTCATCTACATAATATTATGTTTAGCTAATTATTAGGGAAACAATCCATCCAAGTAAACTGTACATTAAAGAAACAATGGCTCTATTCTCTATAATGAAATTCAAACGCACTCCATCTGTGCCGGTCATGTTTTTGTTACTTCACATGACAGTCACGTGAAGCCATTATATCATCAGTACATGGTGACCATGTGTAAAGCACCACATTCTGGGCCCTATACTGTACATAACCCACACCCCCAACCCCTCACAAGTACTTTACTATGGTTATGATTTGCTTAGAGTATCATGCTTAGGAGAATAATAGGCTACTGTGTGTTCTAATAGTAACTAGCTAGCTAACTCCTACTGTATGCAGGTAGTAAAAGTTACAGTTAGCTAGCTAGCAATAGCAGCTGTGTCAATCTCAGCTTAGTAGCTGCTAGATAGCTGTCGTATTAGGAGTTTGCTAATAGCTAGCCACCTTTCTTTTGAAAGAAATTAATAAACAGTTGTTTTCCCTTGGTTTGTTTTTTCTTTCTTTCTTTTCACTCTTTTCTCTTCTGGGACCCAGACGTTACTTTCTTGAGGGAAGACATTAGGAAGTTACTGGTCAGTAAATTGGCTGCTTCTGTCCTCTCGCTTTCACACAGTCAGAGTCAGAGAGACTGTCTGTGAGATGATGAGGTTAGTGGTAACATTGTAAGGGTAGAGGTGCAGTGTGTGTACAGTTTATTGCTGGGAATAAATGCTACAAGTCCTTAAGGAAAAAGCCAAGACTATGTCTTGTTCGCTACCGAAAGATTAAAGTGATGGGAGTTAGCCCTGAAGCTAGCAACGACAACGGTCCAGGCTCCTTAACCTTGAAGGTGGACCAGCTATTCTCATTTTAGTGACAACCTGCTGAATTTCGCTCAGCACTACCTTAGTCCACCTTAAAGCTCTGTAAAAAAATAATAAATAAAATTTGACCACCATCAACTTTTCCAGGCAAAACCCTGTGTGAAGTCAATTTTAAACAAGGAATATTCAACATTGCTTCCTTCCAGAAAAGAGGTATAAGTTGGACATTGCGGACTACATGAGGCAGAACACTTTACGTCCTGCAAGAAGTGGCGAGAAAGGTTTTGTTTTTTAGGGTGTTGATGTCATTAAATATGACAAATTACATTTGAAAGCTTCACTCGAAAACATCAAAAGGAGCTTCAAATTTAAAAAGACATTCAGTACAGCCCGACAGGTTTTATTTTTTGTGCATAAGACATGATAATAAGTTCTTCGAAAAGCAGAGCAAGATGAACACATTGAACATCTCACTGCGCAGCTGCGGCCTTTACGTTCATGTTACAGCATTTGGCTTAGACTTGTGCCACGTTGAAAGTGTAACAGAAACGTTTCAGGTCTTTTACGTTATGAGGTGCATGTTTGAAAGGGGCCAATGTGTCTTGTTGCTCTGAAGTCTGTAAACACTGGCCAGTGAAGAGCTGCAGTTGTTGCAGTTTATGGCAAAAGGCCAGCACCCCAGAAGAAGGAAAACATGGAACAACTGGCCTCCAGTTCAGCTGGTCAGAATCACATTCCCTCCCAGAGGAAATCCATGCTCTGTGTGTGTGTGTGTGTGTGTGTGTGTGTGTGTGTGTGTGTGTGTGTGTGTGTGTGTGTGTGTGTGTGTGTGTGTGTGTGTGTGTGTGTGTGTGTGTGTGTGTGTGTGCATGCGTGCGTGTGTTTATGCCCATGTGCCTCTATCCTTACTAACACCAAATGTCCTCACTATGTAACAAAATATGGGAAATTCTTTCGTGCAACCTATCTTCAAATTATTAAAAATACACAAATGAAGCACTTCCTCTGCAGCGTTCTTTTTCAGGGAAACCCAGTTCCTGTAAAAGTTTGAAGCACAACCCTATGCATGAGCAATACTGTTTTCGAACAATAACAGACAACCCTGAGGTTTATATGGTAGTAAAGCACAGTAGGGATTATTCCAAGGCTATAATGAAAACACAAGACTTATATAGCATATTTTGTACTAAAATATGAACAAATGTTTCATATTTGGCAAGTGATCACAGTATAAGTATCAAAACCTACCTCTAGTGAATTAAAAACATGCAAGGATAAAAAGGCCAATTAGTGGAGCATGGGTTAGTCTCAGGTGTAGGGCAGAAGAAGCATCTGTTCCTTGACGATTAAACCCAGAAACAGTACTTAATAATTATGTGATGATGATTGGGATGATTAAGTATAAAAACGGTGAAAACACTTACTGCATAAAGCACAAACAAAACACTGATGAGATGCAACAGAGTAGCACCACCTGGGGCTGAATGCATAAATGATGCATTACGCACAAAAATCATGCGTATAAACTTTTCCCATGAACAAACTGGTCCCAATAAAGAAAGAATGTGCAGTGATAATATGTCACCTCACACACTTCAGAGCAGCGTGCACATGGTTTTAAGTGAGTGAGCTGCAGTTTATATGATGAGGAGGAGACTGAATATCAGTTGAGAGACATGATACATTGTTATTAGATTGTTTGCCAATTTCACTGATTGTGTTATTATTTTGGCTACACAGTTTAATTTAGATTGTTTATGAGTGATGAATCTCATAATTATTTTCAGTTACATTTGAGCATCGTCTCCCTGTTAACGACCATTTAATTGAATCCTTATTTGTGAAGCACTTTGTAAACTCTGTTTCAACATGAGCTCTACATGTGTGAATGAATTATCGATCATCCTCCTAATGTTTAATAATAACCATGATGGAGATTTTATCGCAATTATGGTTGAATTAGCGCTACAGCAGCTATAAAAAGCCACACCTTGCAAATGAACACGGCGGCACCGTTGGAGAACCTCGCCGCTGTGACACAGTCAGTGAAATTGCACTTTGTTTTACCGTATTTCTCCCTGACAGGTCTAATGAGTGGAGCGGCACACAACTTTCACTATGCAAACGGACTTTAAGGGCGTTTCTACTGGTGAAATGAAGCCCACTAAGGGCGCACTCACACTGTCCTTCCGTACCGTGCCAAAGCACGTGTCACGGCTAAAGTCTAGTTTGTTTGACCAGTGTGAGTGCAACCGTACCGCGCCTACTTGCGGCACGCTTGCCGGCCACGGCCCGTTTGGGAGAGGCGGGCTTTTGTAAAGCACGTTTGCACATGTACGAGCACGAGCGAGCACACGTGTACGAGCACGAGGCCAATGGCGGTTCTGACGTCATTTTATGTGCGCCTGCTCGGACATAGAAAAAAGAAGGAGGGACCATGCGCGGCATTTAAAACAATGGCGGCCAAAGGTTCACATTGGTGTGATGCGGAGGTGGAGTGTTTACTGCAGATTTGGTCGGATGAAAAGATTCAAAAACAGTCGACAAGACGCACAAAAACTCTGAGGTCTGTGGAAAGATTTGTAAACAAAGGGACGCATCGCAATGACGTCATCAATGGGTGTGACGCGTTACGGCGTGATGATGTATAGGCAGCAAGAAGCATTCCGCCGTGTGAGTACAAACGGGCCTGGCCCGCGGGGGAAGAGGGACGGGGGGGGGGGGGGGGGACAAGCACCCTAAAGCACGGGGCACAGTAGGGATGGCCAGTGTGAGTGCGCCCTAAAGGGTGCTCTCTGTTTAACAAAGGGTTGAAAGCTTCATGAGGCATCATGAGAAGATGATGAAACAAAGAGGAAAGCATTCTCTCGATCCTTAACAGAACTAACCACTCTTGATGAGTAGAGCAGCAGCGATTTGTCGATTCATTGATTAGTTGTCAACTACCATTAATAATCTAACTATTTTGATAATAGATTAATCAGTTTGACTAATATTTTAAGAAAAAAAAAATCAAATCCCAGCTTCTTAAATGTGAATATTTTCTGGTGTCTTTCTTCCTCTATGACAGATACATTTGAGGATGTCATCTTGGGCTTTGGGAAAGACTACTACTACTCTGAGACCAAAACAACTAATCGCTTAAACAAGAAAATGATAGACAGATTAATTGCTAAAAGAAAATAATCAGTTAGTTAGTTGCAGCCCTACTGACGAGTAAACAGCCAGTGAGATGGATTGATTTTGGAACCAGTAAGTGATGTGCGGATGGGGGGCTGTCCTGTGGGCACACACAGCGAGGGGATGCTGAGTCTGGGCACGTCCGTATCCAACCCCCCCTAGTCTGCACATTCCATACAGGAAGAACTCTCTGACAGACAAGACAGCATGTGCATTGACACGTGTGAACACACACGCCAACCCACAAAGAGTTATGTTAAGTAAAATGCATATTGCAACCAACTGCAGACACAACACTGTGTAGTCACTCTTTCTCTCTCAGTCTCAGCACACACACACACACACACACACACACACACACACACACACACACACACACACACACACACACACACACACACACACACACACACACACACACACACACACACACACACACACACACACACACACACACACACACACACACACACACACACACACACACACACACACACACACACACACACACACACACACACACACACACACACACACACACACACAGGAACAAACACATTAAAACAACTTCCACTTACTAAAAGCACATCTGGAAGACACATTCCAAGCAACCGTTTGCAATGTTGTAACGGTGAAAATAACACAGTGCCTGAGGACTCATAAACACACACATACACACACATTCACACATAGGGAGAGATGTCTGGCTATTATTTGCCTCATAAGCACCTGTTGCCTGAAAAACATTAGACAGAAGCTAGAGTCTATTAAAGGGACAATGCGTCCAGAGCTGCCAGAGCTTCAGGCCTGTTAAAAGCAGAGATCAGCACAGCGGTTGCAGACAGCTGTTGTACAGTATAAGGTGTTATCCAGCCATGTTAGATAGGAAAGCCCCACCTCTGCATCAATATTGTGAATATAAATGGCATTTTATTGTTATGTTATCAGACTGATCCACAGACCTCACTAGACATTTTTAATGAAAAGATAATTAAAGCTACAAATTTTAAGAGCCATCTTTCAAACATGCAGGGCGGAGCATGTTATTGGCTGCCATTAGTTACTTTTTATTAGTTCTAATCATAGACTGGATACAAGAGATGAACGTAGCTATCATGACGTCACCCCCTACTTTGAGGACTACCATTTTGAAGCCAGGAGATAGGAAGTTAGCCCGTTGCCATTTTGGTTTTTTGAAACCACCACATTTGGACAGGAGCAGTAACCAGGCTTCAGGCTTCACTCCGCTGTTGTTCATATGGTGCTAAACTAAACCAAAAGGGGGGGAAACAGGGAAAATTAAGGTTTTTCTACGAGCTGAAGCCAGTCATCCAGCAGACTATGACTGGCGGGTGAGCAGGGAGCTCCACTCACTGGTGCCATTTGCTGCAGTGACAAAGAGCCAGTTGAACCAGAATGGTTACCAGCTAACGCTAGCTCTAGGTAGCTAACGTTAGTTTTGTTGCAAAACTCACAGCTATTTTAATGTACACTGTGCTGTGTATATGTATCACTAATGCTCTGTCCCGTCTCTAGCATGGTGACCTGTCAGTCACACAGTAGCCAGTGCCCTTAAGTTATACCCTATTTTACCATCTATTTAACTCTAAATGGAACCATAACTTACTAAATGAACATCATGCTGTATTGAAGAAGACTTGAAACTGGTACTTAAGACCATAAACTCATTATTCAAATGTTTAGTGAGAAATAGGGTCATTTTCTCATTGACTTTTAAAAAATCTGACTTATTTCTATCAATAATATCAATGGGATTGTAGATTAATTTTATCGTTAAAGCAGTTTTTTTCTTCTAAGAACTGGTAACATGATCTGAAATGCTATATTGAAGAGGCTGCGCATCACTGAAACACATCAATCAGCTATATAAACTTGTACAGCGCAAAATACACCGTTTATCATATTAGCACTGTAACCGGTGTGCATGTATTCGACTATATAATTAGATCGCCAAGGAAAACAGGTGGGCTAAGTGAACACAAAGATCATGATACTGAATTTGAACCTTGGTGATTTTGTTCATCATACCTTCCCTGCAGTAATGGTTTTCGCTCTGCTTTCTCATTGGTTCATTAGAACTGATCTAGTGTGTCTTCAGGGCCTGACAACTCCAGACTTGTCTGAGTACCAACCAGTCTGCACTGATGTCTTGCCAAATTTTGATCTATTATGGAAGAATGGCTTGGCAGCAAGTGCTACCTGTGCGCATGTGTGTGTGTGTGTGTGTGTGTGTGTGTGTGTGTGTGTGTGTGTGTGTGTGTGTGTGTGTGTGTGTGTGTGTGTGTGTGTGTGTGTGTGTGTGTGTGTGTGTGTGTGTGTGTGTGATCATGGGCTCAGGACAGAGAGGGATTTAGGCTGATTAGGTGGAATGGAAACACTTGTTCGTGGGATGAGGGGAAAGTGTGTGTGCGATGTGCTAGTGTATGCATGTTAATGTGCATTCCAACCTGTGCAGCTCTCTTTTTCATGTTGCATTAATGAGAGATGATGACTCCAGAAAACACACACCAACTGTCGGGTTCTGTCAGTGTGTGTGCTCCACTGCGTTAATGCAGGCTGGAATGTACACTTGTCATGAGCAAAAACAACGAGCTGTGTGTGTGTGTGTGTGTGTGTGTGTGTGTGTGTGTGTGTGTGTGTGTGTGTGTGTGTGTGTGTGTGTGTGTGTGTGTGTGTGTGTGTGTGTGTGTGTGTGTGTGTGTGGTCACTGGGTCAGTAAGTCATGGGACCCCTTCTGATCTTTGCAGGGTTCGCGCCCTGCTGAAGTGCAGTACCAGGATGCGACAGGGCTGGGAGGGCCAGCTCTTAGCCCCCCTGACCTCCTCTAATCTCCCATGTCACCCAAAGGCCCCAATGCCCTCCTGTCTCTCCCTCCAATCTATTGCACACCTTCCATTGCCTTCACTCAGTATGTTGATTTATACAAATGACTGTTATGCTGTCCTCCCCTTTAGAGATGGAATCCTAAGCTGACTAAAGACTATGAAAGAATCAACCTCTACACATTTAGTGTCATTTCAAGAATAAGATGCCATCATTTAGCAAGTCAGAGGCAATATATATAATGTAGACAGGTTTTCAACACAGAAAATATCAGAATATTAATGGATTAATGGAGGAGATGGTGACATTGGCCACATGTCTTAGCTTTGTATCAACTGTCGTTTGCACAGTAGCAAGCCCTAAACATACTGTACAGACAGAAGAAGTCAAGGTCAACACCCGATCTGGGGAGCATATGTGCTTCCACAAGTTGATGCTGGGACATGCTTCTGACGAGTTGACATTAGTGTGTGTCAAGACCCCCACCATTGCACAGGCTTAGAGAGAACACAATGAGTGCAGTGGACTTGACCAACCAAAGGTTTTCATCATGCTGAACGTCACATTTTTAAACTTGATGGGTGGTTGGTTCTTAACTGATTTTGATCTGATTTGAATGGTGCCTCAATTATTCTACACTGAATCTTGTCAAAGGAGAAGATCCGACATTTGCCATCACATTTATTCCACTGTCTTATTGCTACAACAAAACCTGTAGTTACATTTTTATATCAATGCCTCTAGCTTTCCACATTTCCCTGATGTGCACTCAATCAGACCAGTGCCACTACAACAGACGTACCGGTGTCCTAGCACCAGTGAGATAAGTTCCCCGTGCCTCTCTTCTTCTTGACCCTCACCCTATAAATTATGCAATTTCTGACATTGCTATAAACAATAGGTTAACCAACTGCTTTGGATTTTTTGAATGCCTCCTGCAACATAAATACCACCAGGTCAAGTTGCAGCATAGTGTCGTTCTGATAACACCTCTCACACCTGGACAGTGCTCCTCCATTTTATAGGGGGTCCCCAACATGAAAAAAACCTTCTCCTCTGATATGAATGTAAAGACAAACACAAAGCCCCTTTTCAGTTGTGTTCCTTAAATCACGGGACTTTAAGATGGTGGTCTCTATCCATCTGATTACAACAGAAGTGGGAAGATGAGGTACCATCGTTGACCCAGCATTCCACAGCTGGCTGGCCAGGCCGGCATCAACAATCACTCCGCTGTTACCAAATCAAATTTAGATCTGTCACATCTGATGATTTTCTTCCGTGGGGGCTCTCAGCCCAAACCGAGTTCCTGAAGGAATCAGGTTCACTGCGCCAAACACAGGATCTTCTTTTAAGTGAGGGGAACTCAGGGAGGTGGACATTCTTGTATTTAGGTAGTCTGCTTGAAAAAAATAACTATTTTACAAAGGATCATTTCATGACTAATCTTTGCACAAATCTTATTTCATTAGCTACATGGCATTTTATAGTGTAAAGGCATTGTCTACTATGACATTGGTCTGAAGTGTCAAAGACAACAGTTGTGCAAAAACAGCCACAGTGGCGGTCTGTGGCCGAAGGCTACACTAATTTGTTTAGAGGCACAGATCAACACCTGTCCAAACAGAAGAATGTGGAAAGAAAGTAAGAATGAGAGGAGAGGGGGCAGCTTTTGTTCTACTGTCCCTGCAGGGTCCCAGGACATGATGGATCACCCTAAAGGAAGAACACAGTCTGTCATTGTCTCCCTCCTTCACTGTCCTCACACTGACGACACTAAACTTTTCTTCGTTTTTGTTCTCTAGACCTGTCCTCAATTAAAGTTGATTTTATTCAGATAGATCTCTAAAACTTAGTTTCTCAGATAGACAGATCTCTAAAACTGAGTTTCTCCACAAAGATTCATTCAAAAGCACCACCTTCTGTCTCGTGTTTACCAGAGATGTACTCTTAAGTTACTTGGAAAGAAGTCATTCAGAAGGAAAAAAGCATGAAAATGACTGATCGACTTTAGAAATCTGAGTCGACCAAAACAACAATTGGTCGACTAATCCGCTAAAGGGGGCAGACCTAATCCTTCTCTCGTTTTTTTCTCAGTGTTTTAAATAGGTCTAGAGAAAATCATTAACATCACTGACAGCAGCTGTATCCTGTGAAGGGTTAGAAGTGTTGACAGAGTCAGAGGCTACAAAAAGCTTGCTGGCAGCGGCAGTACACTGACTATGCTTGTGAAAGGTTTAACAGGTGACAATCAGATCATATGTCATGTATGTCGTGCATTGTCCATGTTGGACTTCAAGTTTTTATGGCATTTACTTTGGGAACCTAGCAATAAAAACTGAAACTTGTATTGTTTTCCTTGTGTCATAAAAGTCTTGTTGATGTTTTTAGGTTGCATTGTATTGTAAGACAGAAGTCAATATTTCAGCGAGGTGGGGTTGACAAAATCACTCAAGTGCAGTGAAAAATACCAAAATGTGCAGAGATACAACAAGTCCTCCAAATTATACAGCGTGGAACGTCATATAGAAGTGCCCCAATAGATAGTAGGGTCGTCACCATACTAGAATTTCAAAGTCGATACGTTACCCAGGAAAATACTCGATACTATTTTCGATAACACTGGGAGAAGATGACAAAAATGAAGGCAATTTTTTTAAATAAGGATAAGAACAATACAAACAACATCGATAACAAAACTTTCGAAAAGTTACCCGACATAGTGAAAATAAAAAATAAATCACTTAACTGTTGGGTGTATATAAATATGATAAACATATTCAAATTAGGGATTTCTGTGTACATTAAATTATTCCATGAATGAGGGTAAACCTTGGATTCAGTCGGTGAATAAGTTGTTGTTAGTCAGGTTTCTCCACAGTGTAAACAGGGATCTGGTCCATGCTAATGTATTCAGCTCCAGCCCTGTTTATCTTCTGTGGTTCTGGTGACTTGGCACTGAATCATTGTTGCTGATTAAATACAGTTTAGGGATAGCAGCTAATTGCTGGTTGACTTTTCAGACATGATATTGTGTCATCCTGTTAAATAATGTCGCTTAACGTTAGACGGGCAAGACTGAGGGTGTTAGCTGCTTAGCTCCGCCATTAACATTCCTGTTTATTATTAAAAGCTAGCCGCTAGCAGCTTGTTTACATTCTTAGCCTTTCCCTGGTCGCTAGCCTCGTATGTTAAATACTTCCAAACGGCAGTTTTGCTTTGGTCATTTTCTACTAAAACTGGTAGCGAAGGTCCTGAGTCATCTCAGTGTTGTTAACATGATGAACCAGCGTTCAATGTGCTCTGATAGACGAGCTGTAGCTTTCTTCCATAGCAGAGCTGCTGAGTGACGCTACACATCAACTAAAGGAGGCAGAGTCTGCACCGTTGACTGTAAAAGTATTGATATTTTTGCAAGTTAGTATCTGATCCAATACTAATTTTTAGATTGATTACTTTTCGAGTATTGACAACCATAATAAACAGCCGTACATCATTTATCTGTGCCTACGAATCCCTGATGAAAAGTAACCCTGTTTGATGATGGTTAATGTTTGGTAAGGTTTAGGCATAAAAACTACTCATTTCGGTTTAGATCGCCGTAGTTACAATATAAACATATGATTAATCAATCGTGATCATGGTTAAAAAGACGCTATGCTGTCGCTTGAAGTGGGAAATAAAAAGCAGTCTACTGTGTTAAGTAACAATATTTGGTTGACCCATCCACCACTGAATGTAAACATTCATGGTTTTGGGGTACTTGGTGTATCAGTATCGTCATATTTCTCAGTTGATAAGTGAAAAGATATAACAGTGCAGAAACTCCTAAATAAAGTAACAGTGTATTGTGACTGTTAATTTGTACACTGTCAAATGCGCTCACAACATGTCTTGGTCAATATTTTAATAACCACATTGAAGTAATCCTTATCATAAATGCTTTGTATGTCTTGTGTGTGGCTTATTACTTTAATATTGTTATTATTGGCTCCAAAAATCCTATTGGTTGCTGTAATATATTTTTTTTAATGGCCTCATTCATTGGAGCCAATAGTACACCTCATTCTGGGGTAAATTCCTGTCAGTTTATTTTCTAGTAATGTTGTCTTTTTATATAAGTAGCATACCCATCCATTGTATTACTGGAATGATGAATTTACACTTTGATGAACATGATAAAAAAATATATGTAAATCACAGGGGGGGGGGGGGGTCAGTTCTAGTCATGCCTCCGTTTAATGGAGTTGATGTTTAGCAGAGACACTTCAAATGTGCAATAAGTCAAGTCTGAAAAGACCGGGAGGGATCTAACAGAGACTAACAGCCAGCTCATTCACAGAGCTGAGTTTACTGCTTCTAAAAGATACTATTGTCTGCTTATGGGATGCTCGCTCTCTCTCTCTCTCTCTCTCTCTCTCTCTTGCCACACACACACACACACACACACACACACACACACACACACACACACACACACACACACACACACACACACACACACACACACACACACACACACACACACACACACACACACACACACACACACACACACGCTCTCTCTCTCTATCTCTCTCTCTCTCTCGCCACACACACGTACGCACGCACGCACGCACACACACACACACACACACACACTTGCTCTCTCTCTCTATCTATCTCTCTCTCTCTCTCTCGCCACACACACGCACGCGCGCGCACACACACACACGCACACGCACACACACACACACACACACACACACACACACACACACACACAGGAGCTGAAGACTTTGCTTACACTATGTTATTAGTGTGGCTCTCTTACCTGCCCAGGCCGTTTTAGATCTGACTCCAGTAATTATACTGTAAGCCTCACTCAAAGGCACACAACACCAAACATTATAAAGTGATTCAAACCATTGATTATTATTATTATTGCTATGAAATAGGCAAATATATATCTTCAACGAGGTCATCTTGGAGCCTGTGTAGGCCTACCGTATTTGGGAAGATGTTCTGCATCAGTGTAAGTGCTGTAGATGTAATCCACTGACTGCAATTGAAGTAGTGTTGCTGCTACTATCAATTATATAGACTATTGAGCAATCCAGCTACATTAATCTCTAAGTTTGCACATTTGGTAAAAAAAAAAAAAAAAGTCAGAAAATATTGGAAAATGCCAAAGGTGACGTCTTCAAATGACCAATCACAGCCCAGAACCACCGAACATTGCTTAGAAATGCTCACTATTTATGTTCATTAATGTTCATTCTTTTAATCTAATAACAAATGTTAGTAATAAATGTTTTTTATTTTTATTTTTTATTTTTAAAGACATTAGGTGCAGACTGCTCTCTTAAAGTCCGGTGTATTTTAGCGTGTTGTTGCGCACCTGTCATCAAAATAGTGCATTTGTTTTAAGTCAAACTGAAGACTGGACATGAAAGTAGCCTCCACCGCTGCAGGCGCGACTTTTCTTTCTGAGCAGAGACGCTGAAACAGCCCGGAGCTGAACCGCACATTAGGTTTTATTAGCGCCAACAAACCAGGCAGCAGTAAAGTAATTCAATATTACAGCCCACATACCTTCGAAATCTGATAAAATCCCTTCGAGGTGGTCATTCACGGAAAGTTCCGACATCCTGACTGAGTGCAGAAGGCTCCGTGACGCCGCTCCAAGCCAGAGAAGAAACAAGTGGACCCTCAGTTAAACTTGTACCACCGCAAGTACTAAACTCGACTGAGCTGAGCTGTCCCCCCGCTGCTGTTCTCTCGGTGCTGTGCGTGTGCGTCCTCTGTCCGAGCCAACTCCAGGAGCATCGGCGTGTCGGTGGCCCAGCCCCCCTGCTCCTCCGCTGCCTGCAGCCAGGACCCGGGGGTGACAGGGGGCGGGGGACGGACGGCTGGTGGGCGGAGCCGCATGCAACACCTGGAAAGAACCCTCAGTCAAATTTCTCTTTTCTTTGCTGTCTTTCCTTTCCTCCCCCGGGGGGCTCACCTCTTGCCAAAGGCGTTGGTTGGAAGTTAGAAGAAGTTTCTGTCTGTTCAGGGTCCTATGCCTGACCGGAGCAGAAGAGGCCAAATCTATAGTCTACATACTCAGTGATCAACTGTTCCCATGTAGGATGCTCTACACTGTTAAACACCATACAGAAACACATTTTTTTATCCTTAACAATAAAGTTTAGGATACAAAATGTGTTGTTTTCTGTATGGTGTTTAACAGTGTAGAGCATCCTACGTGGTAATAGGTATATTTATATATATATATATATATATTTATAGTTACACACATTAATACTATACTTATACAGTATATACATAAGTATACTGATAAGTATACAGAAAAGTCTATATATATAGTCTATATATATATGTATATCCATATACAGTGGAGATCAAAATTAGAGAACAACTCATAAATACTTGATCAATTCTGAAATACTGTTATTTTTTATTGCCCAGAATTTGATAGAATATCCGCTGGGGCTAGACCACTGCTGTAAAATGCCATTCAATTCAATTCAATTTTATTTATAGTGCCAAATCATAACAAAAGTTATGGGACAGCAGTACATATTTTTTCCCTTTTCCCTTGCAGTCTTGAACAGAGCAGCTTCCCTCTGCACATTCAATCTGCCTGATTCTCTGAGCACGGTATCAACATTACAGCTTCCATCCAGCGCAATTTACAGTGAGTGCATTCAACCATGAGGATACGCAAAACTTCATACAATTAAATACCATTCATCAAGTAAGCAAAGCAAATACTTCTTTAAGTACTACATTTGTGAAACATTTAGATTTTTCCCCATTGATTCATGGGCCAACATGCACATGCAGTCTGAACGAAGAGTCTACATCCTGCATCAGAAGATGTGTAGGGTTGTGTCTGTCAGTGGGGAGCTGCTTCCACCACTCTGGAGCCAGAACAGCAAACAGTCTGGAGTTTGCTGGGCGGTCATCCTCTCTCTGTACCTCCTCCTACTCATCCACAGAGATGACTTTGTGGTAATAGAAGTTTTTGGTAAAAGAAGGTGAGTTTTTCTTTGTCTGTACTGCGTTATTTATTTAAATGAATATGCTAAATATAAGCGACTCTGTGTCCCTGAAAAGCGCTATATAAATCAAATTTATTCTAATTAAATATCACACTTTTTGGCGGTAATAATTTGTTTTTAATAACAGTATAGGCTAATTATCACTGTACAGTTCAATATCTCCTAGTAACATGAATTAATGGATAAAGCTACAGTATATTTGGTTTGAGTGGCATGTTGCTATATTTCAACCTATGTAACCAATGTAACAACTAGACTCTCAAAGTAGCTTTCCAAAACATCTGGGGGCAGTCACGGTGTGTTTTCATTCAGGTAGCCCATTAAACCCCTACTGAATCTCTTTCTCTCTCTCACACACACACACACACACACACACACACACCAGCCTCTGTGCAGATCATGAAAAGCCACTGTGGCATTAATCCTCCCTGGTTCAGAGCCACAGGGCTAATGAGAGCCCCCCGACCCCCAGTCCTAACCCGAGTGTGAGTGTGTGTGAATGTTGTGGTGACTGTGGGAATTTAGTCACATGGGTTTGGCTCCTGTTTCTCTCTCTCTCTGCGGCTGCTTAATTGCCCAGTTTCCTGTGATATGCTCGATAGTTCCAGACGGTGCATCTGTGTGTATATACACGCGAGTGTGACTACAACCGTGTGTGTGTGGGGGGGGGCCAGGGGGTGGGGGTGGGGGTGGTGGGTTGCTCGTGCTTCGACTCGCCTGAAGGAATCTCCTTGCACAGTGCTTGATGTCTGCAGTGAATTGTCAGGGCCAAGGAATTGAGGCACCACATACCAGAGCAATTTAAATAGAAAGGCTCATAGATACATGAAGCGTAGCATTAGCTTCATGTCATCATGTCTATTAAATATGATACAACTCCAGCCACCACAGCTCTACTGCAGAGTTAGAACTTGTAAACCTACCATAGACCTTTTTTAATGGAATTCCATTGCTAGGCAACAGCCTTGGTCCTTGTGAATATCCTGTCAGCTGATGTCATTCACATTCACTGCAACAGGAATCAAACCGGGACACATTTAGAGTGTTTGTTTACAACTTTGAAACTGTCTACAGTTTTTGCTAATGGAAAGGTGAAGGTAACCGTTCCAATGTGTAACTTACTGAGCTAAACTAGACTGATTGGTGGAAACACAACTTGTGTTATTTCGCACCAAAAGCAGCAGCAAGGGTTGCGTCACAATTCTGTTTGTGATTTTCATGCACATAATCTTAAAGTGAAGCCAAGGGATGGAGAAGGTTTGGTATGGTGACCTGAGGATCAGATGGATGTAGTTCTCCTGGCTTCATCAAGCTCAGACTCCAGTGCATGCTGGGACAGTTTGCAGCCAAGAGTGAATCGGCTATAATGAATGTCAGTGCCTAAGTCTGAGGCGCTAGTGCTCCACAAGAAAATGGTTGGAAGTGAATAGCTCACCCTAGTGAAGGAGTTCAAGTATCTTGGGGTCTTGTTGAAGAGTGAGGGTTAGATGGACCAGATCTGAGATAGAGAGATGAATTGGTGTCTTGCCGGCAGAGAGTTGTTTAGTCTATCATGGTGAAGGGGAGTTGAACCTAGAGGCTATACCATTTGATCTTTATCCTGAACCTTACGCACAAGCTTTGGGTGATGATGACAGGTCACGAGCAAACAGCAGTAGTTAGATTATTTTGCAAGGTGGCCTAGTTTGTCCTCAGAGATACTGTGTCTGCATCTGGCAGAAGCCCGACGGAGACCTGTTGAGGTGGTTTCGGCATCTGTTGAGGTTGTATCTTTGATGGCTTTGGAGGTATTCCAGCACATCCAATTTGGAGAAGACAATGTTGGGATTATATATTCCAATAGGTGTGGGAACTAGGAGTATCGTCTGCATAGAAAACATTTTAATAGTTCCCTGCATAATAAACGTAATAAACTTATACATCATTTATTTAAAACCCCTGGGTACTACTGTATGTAGGTATTTTTATAACTGACCGTTCGGGGGAAAAGTACATTTTCAGTAGCTCAGTTATTGATGAGTGGACACTTCTTTTTTGCAGACCCATTTTGTTATTTAAGCTGATTAGACAGCTGTATCCTGACATAAAATTCTTACCTGAAGCACCTTTTCAGTGCATAAACAGCTGCTCAGGGGCCTTGTAAAAGATAATAATAAATTCCTAACCTCACACACTGCACACATACTGTACAGCATGTATGCACATTTCACACATCTGTCCAATGTGTCTGTTGATACAAAAATATTTAGAAACATCACGAATGAAAGACTTTAACCAGCTACTGCTTAATTTTCTTTTTTTTTTAGTACTGAAAACCTTTTTAAAAGTATTCCTCTTGTTTTTATTTTGTCACTGGTAGCAACTGATGAAAGGCTTCCAGCTGAAGTAAAACTACATATGAGGCAGAAGCTAAATTAGCTTTTTTAGCAGAACTGATATCAAAATATTTTAAAATCAAAACATGTAGAACTTTTTTTTTCATTTGTCTTGCTTGCTTACATTCAACATAGTACTGATTTATCATTACTCAAAGCTTGTTTATACCTGCAATTTTGTCATTGTTATTGTAAAAATGTCTCGTCTGACTGTCTATAAACTTTGGAACGGGAACATTTTCAATGAAACTTTGCAACACTAAAGTTTGCTTTTCAGTGATACTTCAAAGAGCTTTGTGGAGCATCAAAGAAGTGCCTCTAAGAATTTAATTGCAGGTTTTTAAATCGCTATTCATCAATCATGAAGAAAGTGCTAATGTTGCGCTGTATTTAATGTTTAAATCAGTGGTGTGGTCTAATTTATGGTAGTGTATATACTGTCAAGGAAATGACTGGGTATGTGTCATCAGGATGAAACCTCCTGAAACTATTTGTTGTAGCAACACAGGACTTTAACGACCGAGGACATTTACAGAGGGGGAGATTTAAACACTGCTATATAAAATTATGAGTTAACATTATATTGAGTTATGATTGAGATATCACTAAAACATTGCCCATGGCATGTATATAAACAAGTATGGTCATGTATTTAATATGCTGGGATAGATGAAGTTCCTGTGATAACAGTCACGTGTGTCTTGAGACTGAAATAAATCATATAAGGGTATATAAAAACTGACTGAATATTCCTACAACATTGCTCTAATTAAAAACATTATTGTACAATAAACTTTTGAACATATACAGTAAGGTTGCAATAAGTTGTTTGTAGGAGGTAGGTCAGGTCATGGTTTTACCTCAAAGCCCCTCCTATATGGGAAGCCACCACACAACACATTTCTAAAAGTAACATAGTGTGTAGGGGAAAGTCTATGAAGTTAAAGGAGGAATGCCTTCTTACCCTGAAAACGCTTTGCCAATCTATAAATGTACTCTCCTTCTGCCCATCTACAACTTGTTTGCCATCTTACGTAACTTATAAAGCATCCACGATGTGCGTACTTTGAAAAACATTGTTGGCATTCTGTTGGATCTTATCATACCCTCTTTAACTGCCTTTTTTAAAGTGTAAAATTGTAGAATCAAAAATCATTTCCACCCCCATTCTCCTTGGGTGGGCCACCCAAGGAGAATTGCTTGCCTCACTTCTGAGCAGCCCCTCAACAGGCACTGTGAACCTATCATTTAACAGTGCACTGTGAAGGCA
The DNA here is from genome assembly GCF_963691815.1 of Echiichthys vipera. NCBI lineage: Eukaryota > Metazoa > Chordata > Actinopteri > Perciformes > Trachinidae > Echiichthys > Echiichthys vipera. The sequence continues at coordinate 4,536,579 of NC_139842.1, read as the reverse complement.
GTAGTATACAGTATTTAGTTTAATGACGAAACTCTACTTGACCCTCAGTGTGTGATAGATCTAATGGCCCATTTAAAGATCATTGTAAACCTCGTGCTTTCCACGACACAACATAAACAACTGGGATTGACTTTAAGTAAAATGGTATCACCCTGTATGCCTGACTTCATTTCCCACACTAGTAATCCTCCAGGAAATTATCTAACTGCTAGTGTGTGTGTATATTTGTCCTGAGTGGGACTTATCTCAGTTCATGCTACAGAAACACCGGTGGGAGGAAGTGTCTATGGGTACACTAAGAGAAACATGACTTTATTATGGTGTTGGACAGTGTCTGTGTCTGCTCCAGCATAAATTAATTGTTAAGAGAGTCATTTCTGCTCACTCTCAGTATAATTAATGTGGATTATTTGTTGTAAATATAGATGTTCTTTCTTTATTTGTGAGGAATCGCTAAAATGACCATTGTCGTTTAAAAAAATAAAGAAAATTATGTTTATGTGCCTTCCTGGGGTGGTTTCTATAGTCCGAATGTTTCCACACTGGATAGTGCAAGTCTTTGTGAGTCCAAGACAGGTCCACCACTCCAATGTGGATTCAAAATCCATTTATTTCTGTATTTAGCATTGCCAGAAGGTATTTAGCATTGACAGAAGGAATTCACTGACTACATAAAATACAGGTAAATCCTACAACAAAAATTAAAAAAAGATAACTACACTAATCAAATGTAATATAGTTGATTTATAATAATAATATATTATATAATAATTCAGTTACATGGGCATAACTTGTATAGAGTAAGTGCTCTAAGACATCAAATACCAAAGATCATTGTCTGGAAATTGTGCCCCCTGTGTAGACAGCTGGACTGATTAAATTACAAGCAGAGCTGCATGAGACAACTGGTCGATATTTCATTATCCCAAGTATGGTTATTAGTATCAGCCTCAAAAGTCCAGTCGGGAAAAGTAATTCTCAAATATTAAAGTTTTAATCTGTAAGATTTTCATCTATTTAATTGTCTTTTAAGTTCCTTTCTATCAAAGTGCGAATTAAAACCATGGTGAGTGAAAATATGACCCACTAATGAAAGCACTTGTACTTTGCAGAGTATTCCAATCTGTGTGTCTGTGGCGACATCCCCACGCTAAATGTAAATAGGCCGCCATGTTAGTGACGCTGCTGACAGCGGTTGGTGTGCCGGCCCAGATCGTCACCGACGATTATGCTGCATTTCATTGTAATCGGAAATCGTGAATTTCCAACATCTGAGTCAAGCTTGTAGTAAGGGCTGCAGTCTTGTAGGCAGTGTGTGTGTGTGTGTGTGTGTGTGTGTATTTAAGAGGGTAACACATAGGGGACACACTGAAAGTAGAGTTGGCTCGCCTGCAGTTATATCTCACTGCCAAAGAGGCCGCTAGAAAGAAGGTATCTCAAAACTTACAGAGTACAACTTTAAGCTCTTAAGTCTAGGGCAGCTATACTATTTAAACAACTACTTTGTAGTTGTTTGAATACCTGTAGCTAGCAAACAACAGGACTGTGACTAGTTTATCAGGGCAATTTGAGACTGGACCGAGTGTTATGTTATACATAGCTGATCTAATCTATTTTGTCCAGCTGTCACTCGGCTTGATCAACATGTCACTCACCAGACTTCACTTACTGTAACTTCCCACCCATACACCTGTATTTTCACCTCCCATCACTAGGTATCGATCAGCTTTTCTCCTGGTTTCTTGACTCCAACTGTTTTCAATTACTGAGGTGCTAAACTAATTCACTTACTCACCTAACCTGTTCATCCAGCTCTATCATTGAGGTGTACCCAAGTAACTCAACTTATCTGACACTCACCAAGTTCATTTATTAAGAGTACTCACCCTTGCCACTTTGTCACTTTTCCGAAACCGAATCATCTCCCCTCAGGTTTCCCTGACTGCGACTACATCCACACTACCGTGTTTGATTTAAAACACATAACTTTTGCTATGTTTACGTCTGGCATCCACACAACTCCGGCATTTTTGTTAAACCCCTCAATTGGAGAAGTTTGAAAAAGGCTACTGACCCCCTTTTTAGTTGAAAAAAAGCCTGGGATTGCGTTTTAGATCGGAGACTTTTTAAAACATTCTTATCTCCACACAAACCATATCAGCTTTGTTGTGCTTTTAAATTTGGCATTTTAAAATGCGCCTGACGCCTCCATGCACATTAGGCCAGCTATTATTCAAGGGAATTGGGACAGTTCCTGTGTCCAGTGGCATTATCAGTCCTAGACTGTGTTTACGGTGTGGACTGATACCAGTTCTCGAACGGTGCTAAAATTCTTGTGAGGAGGGAGTGTGCTTTTCATTTTAAAAGGTTGTTGTATGTGATGAAATGAAATATACCTGAGTAAGTATTGTTACTGATTGAAATGACAACTACTGAATAACTGCCTACGGAAAACATACTTATCCAATTAGATAAGCATTATAATTGCTTCTTAATTGTAAGCAGCATTTGACTGACAAGAAGATAGCAGGCTTTGCCAAGGGTGTTGAGTGCCCAACATTTTTCTCCAGATTACTGGAGCTTCTAAAGCCCTCTGGCTTTGCACATGTTGGTAACCCCACCTCAGGTTACAGCTACCTGAAAGTGCCTTGGATTCTTTAAAGAGTACCTTAACAACCACTGAAAAGCTTTTTTTGCGTTTTGCAGTGTTTTTGCTGACCTCCAGTGGTTTAACTTCTCACCTTGCTGCAGTGAAATACAGGTGTACCTGAAAACGCGTGGTGCTTTCAGACAGTTTTTTACTTCAACAACATTGTCTCACAGGATTCGGGCATTTTGTAATGAGCTACTAATCCTGTACAGTATTTATCCAAAGTTAAAATTTCTACGGGTCAAATTCACACAGTTTTATCAATTTAGGCAGGCCCCGGGGCCCCTGGCTATCCCAGCTCGAGTGCTCTGCCCGCACAAACAAAAGTTAAAGGTACATTTGAAGAGCTCTTTTCCAAAACGAGATAAAAGCCAAACTTAAAAAAAATGAGTTTGAGCCACTTTGCTGTTTACAGGACCTATTCACTGCTTCATTAATGTTTCATGCCAAATCTCTATATTTCCTTGTTTAAAATGGTCTCAAGATGCAGTTCCTTTCCAAACCGCGACCAGCGCCAAACCTATTTTTAGCCTAAATGCGATACGTCCTCTCGACCAATCAGAATTCAGTGAGCGTTCTATGCGATCCAACATGGCGGCGCTCTGAAGCGGGACAGTTTTTTGTTTCGTCCGTCCGTTCAACATGTTCAGGCTGAGCCATAAAAACCATTTTGACAAGATAAACTGAATATTAACCAAATGTGTGGGTCTGGGTAAAAAATGTAATTTTCCTGAAAACTATTCAAATGGATTTATAGCATTTTGGAAAAGAGCTCCTCATTTTATGCTGGAGTTGTTGCTTCCATTCAGATTTTCTAATAGATAATTTAGATAAAATGTTTGGACGACGTGTGAATATATCATTTTGTGTCACTAGGTGATGCGGTTGGCCTTTCAGGTGTCAGTTCAGGTGTCAGTTGATTGTTTCCAGGAGGTCATAGGTCAGGACACACCACATATCTTTTCCCAGAGTCTCTCCAGGATGAACCTACAGGCAGCTGAGGGCAAAGGTCAGCTATTGACCAACTAACCTGATTTGACCTGATAGAGGGGGTGTTAAGTGTAGAAGTAGTTGTAGATTGAGTGTGTGGGTAAAGGTCAGGAAATTAATGTGGTCAATAAGGGCCTGCATGAATTCCACTGTGTGTGTGTGTGTGTGTGTGTGTGTGTGTGTGTGTGTGTGTGTGTGTGTGTGTGTGTGTGTGTGTGTGTGTGTGTGTGTGTGTGTGTGTGTGTGTGTGTGTGTGTGTGTGTGTGTGTGTGTGTGTGTGTCTACTCACAGCAGAGACAATGAACTAGTTTACTACAGGAAAACAGGCACAAACAGCACCACTAGAATTTTTATGAAAGACTTGGATTCAAATAAAGAAGACAGTGACACATTTTACAGGCTGTGTTATTGATTTGTCGCACAGTAAAGATAATTTTATAAGACTACAAAACAGAGCTGATAAACTATTGCCTGAAGGGCCTGTAAAAAAAAAAAGCATTCCTTTCTCAAAATACTCCTAATAAATACTGTAAGTAAAGTTATTTTCTGCTACATTAAAATGGCAATATTTGGGGCTACACTCATATCTTCTACATACCTGGACACGTATAACTTTATCCCCCACTTAAGTGCAATGATTTAATCTCACTGCTCATTTCTGCCATATACAGTCATACATATTTTATCTTGTACATTTCCTCTACATTTAACTCATCTGATTTAATTTTCCGTGAATTTCCATTGACCTGTATTCATATCTCTACTTTATATATATTTAAAGAGTTTATTATTTACTGTTTATTGTTTAACTTTCTATATTTATTTAGCCAGGAGTTTATTGTTTATCTAATTCTGTATTTTTTGATACCTCCCTTGTGTTTTTTTGTAAGCTGCTGGAAACTCAATTTCCAAAGGGATCAATAAAGAGAAGTCTAAGTCTAAGTCTCTAAATATTCAGCGCTGAACTCTTATAGGCTCAAACAAATATGCTGCTTTGAAAATATAAGAATAACATCTGCAGTTGTGCAGTATTAGTCACACTACCTGGAGCTGTCTGAATCCCAATTCAATCTTTACAGTGCTGTCAGGACATCAAAGGGCCCTGGATCAAATAAATATTATATATAAACAAATATTCCTTTCCCTCATCTAAAGTGCTCCTTCCCCTTCATAACACATTCTGTCAGTCATCAGTATTTCAGAGGGATCTTACAGAGTTACAGTATATTGGTTAGACTGGATTACATTCTGATCTGAAAACTGTGTTTTTCAAAGCCGATCGGAATATTTCTGATACTGAAGATTTGCATTCACATTTGGTAATCCAATCCTACCTTTAACCCAGACAAAATGCTGCATTTGGGTATTTCAAAATTTAAGAAAGAAATCAATTTGAAGCCAAAGTTGGAGAATGCCTAATGCCTAATGCAGTGCATGTGTGAAAGGGGCTGAAGAAAGCTAATGAACCAAGTGATTTCTAACAAACCCAAGATTTCACTGGGCACTGCATTACAGTCTTAGACTATATTTCCAGTTACTCTTCCATCAGTTCTCTGCAATTCTAACCTGTGTGGGGCAGTTGACTCTGGTTTGGTTGAATGTTTTAGATTCTTGTCTGGACTGAATCACATTTCAGTCCAGATCTGGATGAGAGTCTGCCAATTGAGTATGTGACTCTCCAGTGTGACCATACCCATGGCAAAAATCTGAACAATGAGGCCCAGTTTACACAACGCTCGCGGGTAAAAACAACAAAATATTTCATCAGATGTGCCTTTCGTTAGACGGCGATGGTGTTTTTGGGGCTTAAAAACGCCAAAAAATGAAACCACCCTCCCAAGTGGAAATCTTAATAACGCTCCACCGTTGTGTTTTCGTGTAAAGGGGTAACAATGCAAAAGTGTGCTCCGATCTGCTTACGCTGGCTCACATTTACATAACATCCATGTGCAGAGTAAAGGTAAACAACACCAAACATGTGGGACTATTTTGTTATGTCCGACATACAAATTGCCTGGGTGGGATCCGAGGCGGTGGGAGGCTGCAGACCATGCTGCAGATCCCTGTCACACTGTACGGCATCCTGCTTCTCCGCTAGTAGGGAGAGAAGGAGAAGGAAATTTGGCATACACAAGCTCTGGGTGGTGTTTTGTGGCAATGCTTCACAGCACCACCTAGCCACCTGATGTGCATACTACATTGAATTTCACACACTTTTGCGTCACCCTGTACACACAGATTTCCCGCCAAAGAAGCTTGTCTAAATGTGGAATAAAAAGTGAGAACGCAACGCCACCTTTTGCGTTTCCTTTCTAGATCGTCTTTGTCTAAACAGGGCCTCAATCAGCCAGACAGCCATTGAAGCCCTCTGCGTTGTGTACTGAAGGCCAAGTTCAATGGCCTCTTTAACACATTCTAGAGGTCCCGCTGCCTGTCTGGTTTCACAATGTGAAGTGCCAAAACATGCATCCTAAATACCACTTTTATGTAATTATTTTCATATCGTTTCACCTTCCCAGGGCTCCGTCTGTAGTTCTCAGTGTTGCCTATAATTAAGTTAAAAGGAGACATGAGTCAGTGCAAACACACAGACGCACACATGCAGGCACGCAAACACACACACACACACACACACACGCACACGCACACGCACACGCACGCACACAGATAAGATCAGCATCAAAAAGTACTTTCTGTGACATGGAAATAGATAACAAGTGAAAGTAACTCAATTCTACACTGCACAGTTTTATTAGAACTGAAAGTTGTCTAGCAAGACTAGACGCAAGTCTGTTTAATTACCACTTGTTGCATCAACCCAGAAAGGAAAAAAGACAAAAATAAATATTGTTTAACACAGTTACATGTGAAATGTTCATGTAAATGATTTTGACCTATGATTTTGTAAGGCTCTGTAATATCACAAGTTTGAGTAATGTTAAACCTTTAGGGAAGTTTTGAGCATGCATGGCATCTAATGAACAATAATGTCAAATTTACAGTATATTATGCAACTTTTCCCTCCCAGAGATAATGGCATTGGACATGGCCTTTAGCCTGGGAAAGTTCCCAGCAGCAGGGGGCCCCTCATCATTCCATCGTCTGTCTGAGTAATGGCCTGACTGTTGTAAAACATCTGACAAAGACAACCAAACCAAACTGGGAGCTAGGGTCGTGTTGTTAGGATGATGAATGGTTAGGTGACCCATAAGTAAGTAATACATAAACATTTCAAAAATAAGAAAATATGTTATAGTAAGATAAATATAATTTAGTTGTGAGTGAAGGTCAAATTAAAAAACACAGTGGTCAAATAATATTACATGGTTTCCCCATAGCTTTTATAAAACATACAAAATGTTCATAGATACTAATTAGGCAGACTGCATAGTCCTGTGTATGAGTTGGTCAGACAGTGAATCTGTGCCGCCCTCCAGTGGACAACAGGGAACTCACTGTTACACATATGATTTCTCTCACTCTTTCCCTTTTTAGAATAAGATCCCAAATTCTTGGATGTGACGGTGAGAAAAAATGGAAGCATACAAAAATATAACATTTGGATATGACTGCATGATCACTGTGCACATAAAGAGTTAATTTGCAAAACCAGATAAAAAAACATTCTCACAGTATTGTTGAGTAGTTTGAGTGAAATCCCCTTGAGTGCACAATAAAAACATTATTAAAAGAGAGAGCGAGAGAGAAAAAGAGATATATTATCAAAACAACCCAACATTTGCACAAGAAAACATTATATTTGAAAATGAATAAATTCCCTTTATTTTCAACAATGAGTCCATAATAATTGCACAATGCTTGTCTTTTGTGCGTTATATGACCTTTTCATTTCTTTCATGTTAGTCACGGGCCCTTGGCAGGGCGTGGCATAGCTAAGGCCACCAATATGTAATCGTATCCGCTGCAATATTTCACGATAAACTAAACTGGCGACCATGGCGCTGTGAAATTGCGCTGTGAAATGATAAAGAGCGACAAAGTCCACATAGGGTGAGGCTGGGGTGGATGGAAACCCATGAGACCGCTGTCCGTGTCCTGTGTGAAACCAAAACTTGAACGTTTACTTTTCTAAAAAACTTTTGTACTTAACGTTCGTACTGTTAAATAAACAAAAATGTTTCCTAAACCTAACCAAGAAGACGTGTTTTGTCTGAATTCAGCGTAACCACGTGTTTAAAGCGGAGGTCATAGTGTTAAAAAGTGGTGGCAAGTTGTCCGGACCATGCGTCTGTATGTGGCGACTTGGGAATGAAAATGGTGTTTGCTGACCAGGTAAAATCAACCCAGAAGTGTGTGTCAGAAATGTCTTCTTACCTGGGACAATAAACTACCTTGGTGCATAGATGGCCTGGATGCTGGAAATGTAGTTTGCCTCTGACAAATCGACCAGCCATTTCAATCAGGTCTTTAATCCACATCCTCATGAAACAGGTGCTGAAAGCTTTGTGAAGTAGTAAGTACTTGTGCTTGTTTGTGGCAAACAAAGGGGAAAGCTCTGTCAACACTGTAGCAGGTTTATGTTCGATTGTATGGTGCAACACAGCTAATATGAAAGCTTACTCCTTTCTCCTTTTATTCCCTCAAAGCCCAGCGCTGTCAGGATGGTGAGTAATTGACTGTGCACTGAAGCCTGGCCCCCTTAATTACTGTTGTCCAGCTTTCCTCCTTGCACATATCCAGTTTTTCATTGGTTACGTGGCAGATTTACCACTCACAATTCAAAGTAGTTGTTTAAAACACTTGGTCCTTAGTTTCAGACAGCAGTAGACAGCCTACTTATTTCTAGTTGGTTACTATCAGTATCGCTGGTTGAAAGGATGTCTGTTGCTGATAAGCTGAAGCTAGCTTGCCAATTAAGCTAACGTTAGCTTAATGAGTTGGCTGAAACTGCAATCTCCTGTTGAATTTTTAGTGTTTCATGCTGACTTTAAAAAGAGAACACTGTAAAAGCTGCATGGACCCGATGGCTATACATATTTTGACTAAAGCTCCAGGTATCCACACTACAACGATGGAAGACATGGAAATAAAGGAACAGCTTTTCTGTCGTATTGCAGTGAAGAGCTAGTTATTCCTATACTATGAAAGTGAAATGATAAGATTATGATCTTACATTTTTACCTGTTAAATTCTAACTAACCCTAAATTTGTAAGCTCAGCAGGGTTATGATTTCAGCTTTATTGTTTGTATTTTAAAGATCATGTTTCAATTTGAATGAGAAGAGAAAAACCTTTTAGGATGCGGTCTCACTGAACTGAACACACAGTAAGTCAATATCACAGATTTGCATATTAAAGTTCAAAGTACTCTTTATTCATTAAAATGAAATTATATTTGTTCAACATTTTACTGTTGAAATTGCCTCTTTTCTGATGTCTGGCTTATTGGATGTGCAGTGTTGGGAGTAAGCCTGACGGAAGCTAGGCCCCTTCCGCTATCTCCATGATCTATTTTGCAAGGGTACAGTTCCTGCATCTGGAGCGTAGTGCTGCCTAAGTTGAGTGTGATTGGTTTAAAGAAATACAAACAACCCAGAGCCTTTTTTCCCCTATCCCAGAATCATAATGCAAGACTAGGTAAATGTGAATTTTTGCCTCAACCTGTCTACCTGTGAGTTGCTGTTTTTCAGTAAAAGCTACCTTTCCTACCCAGTCATCAAGAACTTGATGCAAACTATTTATGTTCTGCGTTTTACCAAGAGGATTGACGAGAAAGTAGTGCACAAAAATGTACATTGGCCACATAGAGAGAGCAGAGAGTCGACTAGTACACCCATAGAAAATCTATTTAGTCAAGGTCAAAGGAAGACTCCAACTCAATTATGCTTTAGCTAAGAGATATAATCAGAAATAGAGAGGAAGAGGGACTGGAGGGAGAATGAGGAGAGGTGAGGAGATTGAGACAACGGTTGGAGTAAAAGAGAGTCATTAGTGTTGTTGGAGAGGAGTCAGCTTGACAGCACAATTCCTGCTTCTTCCGAGAGATGAAGAGGGAGTTAGGGAGACAGAGGAGAGGGACCAGGAGGAGGGAGAGGAGAGAATGAGAAACTGCAGGACAGGATGTAGGACGGGATGAAGACAGAAAAGAGAGCATGGAGTTGCAATCCAGTAGGTGAACTTCAACACTGTGTAGCAAGCATTCTGTGACTGCAGCTCAGTGGTGAATGCTACATTATCCCACAAAACAACAAAGTAAGGGAAGTTTCATGCCCCTTGACTTCTCTCCTCTCCTGGAACAAGGCAATTATGCAGGTCACCCAGAAGGGAAAAGAACCACTGTACTGTAGGGCCAATGAGTGGTTTGTGTAACATCACACCATCATTGGACAGTGCTCCACACAGCTGCTCTTTCTCTCTCTCTATATATATATATCAATATGTTACTACAGAAATCATTTTCTGTTGGATGTGTCTTTAACAGTTTTAAAACCACCATAGAACTTAAAAGTGCTACAAATATAAGTGTTTTGCAGGTGGTAGAGTCCGAATGAAAAAGAAAATTCACGGATTTTTGCTATTGAATGTGTTTTGTGTGAGTGCGATGAAAAACTATTCACAGTTTGGTCCACATAGACTTCTGTTTCACTGAGTTTTGACAATATGACTTCAGTTTTGACCAAAACATTTTAGCAATCGAAAAGAACTAAACAAAACCGTAACTGCCTAACCTGAACTATAGCTTAGCCGTTTCTGTGTGTGTGTGTGTGTGTGTGTGTGTGTGTGTGTGTGTGTGTGTGTGTGTGTGTGTGTGTGTGTGTGTGTGTGTGTGTGTGTGTGTGTGTGTGTGTGTGTGTGTGTGGGTGTGTGTGAGGGGCCATCAGAGACAAAGGATTAGGTGAATAGCCGCTTCAGCAGAGCACAGAGGGGGCCAAATCAGTTTGGGCTAATTCCAGTCTGAAACTCATTATGATTATGGTCCAGAATTGAAACAATTAGTTCCCCCTTTCCATTATTTCCAGTTTTTGCCACTAGCAGTTAGGATATAGCCTCAAAATAGAAGGAGCTACACTGAATGGAGGAGGGTAGGGGGACAATCATGCTCTTGCACGGCTCGGATCATGTGAGTGCGCCCTCAGTTAAATACAGGCTTACCGAAAACTCTCAAGACAACATCTCACGAAAAACATGTCTGTAACCACTCACACAGCATATTTGATTTTGTTTAGTCCACTATATCCACTAACTGAGACTTAGCATAGTCTTTATGATTATGTTTTATTAACTCAAAGCCCTTGGATAAGGGTAGGGAAGGATTGTTGTTTTGTTAAATATTGATGCATCCCCTTTAGCATTTACAGTTTTTTGCAATTGCCAAGACAAAACCTGGTACCTCCAACTCTATCGCTATTTTCCCGGTATGTTAAAACATAAACACAGCGTCTGCTTTAAGTTTAAAATGGTAAAACACACATTTTGCAAATAAAGAAACACGGTTATCTACATTAGACTTAGCATTTAAAACTAAAAGCCTGTGTCTGTTCTTTGCTAAACCCTGCCATTGAAATAGCACACTCTATTACCAATCACCTGCACCCAGAATGCACCTGTGAAAACAGCTGTAACCAATTTGATCACTTAAAAATCCCAGCTTAAACACTATAAATAATGTAAGATTCAGGTTTGCTATGTAAACTGTTCATTTTATCAACCTATTCTGATATTGGTACTGTATTTTAGCTGTTCTTCATCATATGAAGTGGTATCTGTCTCCTTTCTGTCATACAATATACATTTTCAGAGGGTCATGGAGTTATATGCTGCTTCAGACCAGCATGTTTATATACATACATTATATACTGTACATTCGGTTGACCAAAACCAAACATCTGCTAAACATCAAAATGCTCCACCACTGTGAATTAGTGCTGTGGAAATGCACATCATACTGAATTTATCAGGAGATATAAACATGGCGGAAGTGTTGAGGTTGTATTGATAGCAAATTAAAACACCATATGTAGGTATGTACATTATATTTCACTGTGTGTGTGTGTGTGTGTATGTGTAAAACCTGTTATTGTTCAGTTAAGTTACATAAAATACAGCAACTGAAGGCCACCAGCATGCCTGCTACAGAGCTCATTGTGTCAGCTGAAAGCCTTGTGGAAATAAATAGTGAAACTGGAAAAATTACACTTTTCTTAATTAAATGTTGCCTGCAGCTCTTTGTAGCTGTCCTGCTTCTTGTTGAGTCCACACTTGATCCAAATGTTCAGTGGGATAGGGGCCACACAGTCAACAGGCACCGTGGTGGAAAATTGTAGCACTTGAATATTTTGGGGATGAGGAATTAGCAGCACTTATCTTTTTGTGCATGGGCAGTTATCTGTTAACACTGTTGTCACTCAGAACCACTCAATGCCTGAGTCAAAGAGAAAGAGCAGAGAAAGAGTTTCGATCCTGTAAGTTTTTACTGTGTTCGTGTGTGCGTGTGTGCGTGTGCGTGTGCGTGTGCGTGTGCGTGTGTGTGTGTGTGTGTGTGAGAGAGAGAGATTTCCTGCCACCACTGGTCATTTTATAACAGATCTAGAGCTGTACCTTCATTATTCAGCCTAGATTTGCCGTATGAAACCATTAGACAGACAGTTTATCTGTGGTTTAGCAATGGGATCTAATTTAGCATACAGTGTTTTAATCCTCTACCAGTTCTGATTTAGCTAGAACTGTACTGAACAGCAGCTAAGTGGCAAAGCAACAGCCCCATTTGGAGGTAAAAAAAAAATGTCAAACGCTAAAATGATTACAGTTTACATTCCTCACAGTTAAGAATAACTAGTGCAAATGTTGTTCAGAACAGGCTGATTGCTTAGCTGCTGGTATTGCTGTTTGCAGTGTTGTTGGGGGGGGGGGGGGGCGTGTCCGTTCAGAGCATATGACCATTTAGAATGCCCGTTCGGAGTTATTATTGATTATTATGTAAATAAAAGCCCTGCTTTAGTAAAACTGTATGCAACATAAAAACTGTTTCTGGCTTGATGAAGAAACGTTCACCACCAAATTTGATGACGATGATTTATATGTCACAGGGTAAAATGTAAAGTTTGTTGTTATAGTGCCACCATGTGGCCAAATTGCACCATTTTTGAGAAAAAGCATGTCAGTGGGTCCTGACAATACACCCACTGAGTTTGGAGTGAATCACTCGTTGTCTTCCAAGACCTAGGCATACTGAAATTAAAAGGAAGATATGAAACATTCAATTTGTCGTGGGGAAGGTTTTAACATTTGTTGTTACACAAAGCCCAGACTCTTGTAGCCATGAACTAGCTTATCTTACAGCTGAAACATTAGCACTAAAGACTTGCATGAAAGATATGTACATAGACACATTATCAAAGTGATTTAAGTTTCATGAATTTAACGACACAGCAAGCAGTGCTATCACAAAAAAATCCACTTGTTATAGTCTGTTTCCATCTTCAGTCAACCCTGCAGAGTGGGTATAAGGTCAACGGTCTGGGCCCAGGCAAGCAGAAAGTGGGTAATTGCAGTAATTTTGTGTTTGGTTTGTTTTTGAATGTAAATTAAACATATTTTACATTAGTATGTAAAATGGAGTGTAAATACAGGTTTGGTGGTATTTGAATGACAAAACAGTTGAAATTTGAATATTAAATTTGAAAGATGTGGTCATTGAACCTACTACTCTAACCTTCTCTGCTGCTTATGTGCATATCATCAGTATATCTGTTCGTGTCTGTGTCCAGTTGGTTACACATATGTTGTAGTTACCATGGAAACAAGGAACAAAATGAGGACACAAGACCAACGACTTCAACAAGGCATCACCTGAGTGTGTTTGTGCAACATACTGTAGGATAGTGTCCGTGCGTGTATTTCACACTTTCCACAGTGACCTTGACTGCGGATTATGTATGATACATTTTTTTCTGCATATTTATGCAAGTAGACTACAGTTTATGAGAACAGATGTCTATGCAAGTGTACACGGTACACAGTAAGTGCTTTTGTCTTCCTATCTCATCAGTAATTTTCAGATTTAGTTGTAGTTTTAGAAGTCAACGTTATGTGTTGGAGTATTTAGTCAAAGTCAATCAGCAATTTTCAGTCGACTAAAACACAAAAACCCTTTAGTTTCAGTCCAAAGAAAACACCTGACAAAGTCTTTTGTGGTCATTAGAAGATAAGTTGACAAAAACGTTCTGAACATTTCAGTCAGTCATCATGGGAAAAAAAATTGACTGTACTTCTTTGCATAACGACTGTTTCATGTTTCAATATAATTATCAAATTAGACTCACATTGCTGCAAGTCCAAGTCTTACCATAACCATTTACCATAACACATACTGCAGTTTTATGTTCATCTGCTAAAATTTCCAAGTGTGCTGACACAACAGCGCTATACGTAATACACTGTATTAATAATGTATCCCAGTTTCCTCTTGAGTGCTTTTATTTTGAAGGTGACAGATTGGAAGCGTTGGCGATTTGTTTTTGTGTTACTTGAGAGGAGCGAAGAAATAAAGCACACCGTCCCGATCAGTGAATGAAGTTTCTGTGTCTTTTATTTCTTCTTCGACCCAAGTATAGGTATATCCAGCGGTCACAATAGTAAATAATAAAAAAATAAATAATAATATATAGACAAATAATAGATAAAACAGCTAAACTGAATTGAGCTTTTCTAGCTCTCTGATTGGTTGATGTTGTGGCAGATTTGTAACGCTGTGCCAAGTTGAGAGAGCGTAAAGGCAAAGTAGAGCGCGCATGCAGCGGTCTGCGGCGCAGTTTTGAGAGAGCATATGAGTAAAACTGAGTGAGTGGGCTTATTATTGCACATTAAAATGAATAAGAGCAAACATGCAAAATACATTTATTGAGCACAGAATATTTTTTTGCTTGCTCAATTGAAAGTATGTGCATAATGTATTTTTCTGTGCTCAAAATCTCACTTTGCTCCTTCACTAATGTGGCACAAACATTACGCCATACTTATTCACCCAGCGCGGGAAAAAGAGTTACATAGTTTACGGACAAAAATCAGTGTTACTATTAGCTGTTTATTCGGTAGCCCAGTGGCTTTTTTGCCTGGCAAAATAACACCCGGCAGGAGTAGTAAGTAGTGATCTTCAAAATAAAATGTCACTATATAAAAATGGATGGATTGGTTTCAAAACAGTCAAGATACATATATATATATATCTTAAAAATATGAGAATTACATACGCTAAGAAACAACCAGCTATAGCTGATTGAGGTCAGAGGTGAAACCAACCTGAATTGGGGAGTTGAAGTGCTTTAGTCTAAAGAACAACCAGGCACTGCTGGGATTTGGACCCAGGATCTCCTGTTTACTAGACAGGCACTTTGACCAACTAAGCCACAGCGCCTCCTACAGGTGTATCTCCCTGTTGCAGGAAAACAAGGAGCTAGTAAACGTGGATGTAAACAGTACTGGATTCAACGTATTAAAGCTTGGCTTTGCAAATAGTTTTGAGGAACAAAATGGATTCAACTTCGAGGAACGACTGAATTAGTTTTATTGAGGCAAACTAAACAAACTAGACATTTGTTTGGAAGGAGATTTCACTTCTCACTATGTTGCAGTGTAGGTGTGCACAAACACATGACTACTGGGTGTGATTTCAGACACAGGTGAAGCTGATTGAGGTGAGGTGTGAAACCAACCTGGATGGATTCAACTTCAAGGAACCAAACCAACCTAAATTGGGGAGTTGAAATGCTTTAGTCTAAAGAGCAAGCAGGCACTGCTGGGATTTGGACCCAGGATCTCCTGTTTACAAGACAGGCGCTTTAACCGCTAAGCCACAGCGCCTCCTACAGCTGTATCTCCCTGTTGCAGGAAAACGTTTCAACGTAGTAAAGCTTGGCTTTGCAAATAATTTTGAGGAACAGAAAGGATTCAGCTTCAAGGAACGACTCATTGAGTTTTATTGAGGCAAACTAAACATAGGTTTGGAAGGAGATTTCACAGGACACTTTTACTTCTGAGACACAGGTGAAGCTCATTGAGGTCAGCGGTGAAACCAACCTGAATTGGGGAGTTGAAATGATTTAGTCTAAAGGAGAAGCAGGCACTGCTGGGATTTGGAACCAGGATCTCCTGTTTACTAGACAGGCACTTTGACCAACTAAGCCACAGCGCCTCGTACAGCTGTATCTCCCTGTTGCAGGAAAACGTTTCAACGCATAAAAGCTTGGCTTTGCAAATAGTTTTGAGGAACAAAGTGGATTCAACTTCAAGGAACGACTCATTGAGTTTTATTGAGGTAAACTTCACATAAGTATGACATTTGTTTGGAAGGAGATTTCACAGGATACCTTTACTTTTCACTGTGTTGCAGTGTAGGTGTGCACAAACACCCAGTGACATGACTACTGGGTGTGGTTTCAGACACACGTGAAGCTTATTAAGGTCAGAGGTGAAACCAACCTGAATTGGGGAGTTGAAGTGCTTTAGTCTAAAGAACAACCAGGCACTGCTGGGAGTTGGACCCAGGATCTCCTGTTTACTAGACAGGCACTTTGACCAACTAAGCCACAGCGCCTCCTACAGCTGTATCTCCCTGTTGCAGGAAAACGTTTCAACGTTGTAAAGCTTGGCTTTGCAAATAGTTTTGAGGAACAAAGTGGATTCAACTTCAAGGAACGACTCATTGAGTTTTATTGAGGCTAACTTCACATAAGTATGGCATTTGTTTGGAAGGAGATTTCACAGGATACCTTTACTTTTCACTGTGTTGCAGTGTAGGTGTGCACAAACACCCAGTGACATGACTACTGGGTGTGGTTTCAGACACACGTGAAGCTTACTAAGGTCAGAGGTGAAACCAACCTGAATTGGGGAGTTGAAGTGCTTCAGTCTAAAGAGCAAGTAGGCACTGCTGGGATTTGGACCCAGGATGTCCTGTTTACGAGACAGGCGCTTTGACCACTAAGCCACAGCGCCTCCTACAGCTGTATCTCCCTGTTGCAGGAAAACGTTTCAACGTAGTAGAGCTTGGCTTTGCAAATAGTTTTGAGGAACAAAGTGGATTCAAATTCAAGGAACGACTCATTGAGTTTTATTGATGTAAACTTCACATAAGTATGACATTTGTTTGGAAGGAGATTTCTTACTTTTACTTTTCACTGTGTTGCAGTGTAGGTGTGCACAAACACCCAGTGACATGACTACTGGGTGTGGTTTCAGACACACGTAAAGCTTATTAAGGTCAGAGGTGAAACCAACCTGAATTGGGGAGAGGTGAAACCAAACTGAATTGGGGAGTTGAAGTGCTTTAGTCTAAAGAATGACCAGGCACTGCTGGGAGTTGGACCCAGGATCTCCTGTTTACGAGACAGGCGCTTTGACCACTAAGCCACAGCGCCTCCTACAGCTGTATCTCCCTGTTGCAGGAAAACCTTTCAACGTAGTAGAGCTTGGCTTTGCAAATAATTTTGAGGAACAAAGTGGATTCAACTTCAAGGAACGACTCATTGAGTTTTATTGAGGCAAACTAAACATAGGTTTGGAAGGAGATTTCACAGGACACTTTTACTTCTGAGACACAGGTGAAGCTCATTGAGGTCAGCGGTGAAACCAACCTGAATTGGGGAGTTGAAAGATTTAGTCTAAAGGAGAAGCAGGCACTGCTGGGATTTGGACCCAGGATCTCCTGTTTACTAGACAGGCACTTTGACCAACTAAGCCACAGCGCCTCCTACAGCTGTATCTCCCTGTTGCAGGAAAACGTTTCAACGCATGAAAGCTTGGCTTTGCAAATAGTTTTGAGGAACAAAATGGATTCAACTTCAAGGAATGACTCATTGAGTTTTATTGAGGCAAACTTCACATAGGTTTGGAAGGAGATTTCACAGGATACTTTTACTTTTCACTGTGTTGCAGTGTAGGTGTGCACAAACACCCAGTGACATGACTACTGGGTGTGGTTTCAGACACACGTGAAGCTTATTAAGGTCAGAGGTGAAACCAACCTGAATTGGGGAGTTGAAGTGCTTTAGTCTAAAGAACGACCAGGCACTGCTGGGAGTTGGACCCAGGATCTCCTGTTTACAAGACAGGCGCTTTAACCACTAAGCCACAGCGCCTCCTACAGATGTATCTCCCTGTTGCAGGAAAACGTTTCAACGTAGTAGAGCTTGGCTTTGCAAATAATTTTGAGGAACAAAGTGGATTCTTCAACTTCAAGGAACGACTCATTGAGTTTTATTGAGGCAAACTAAAAATAGGTTTGGAAGGAGATTTCACAGGATACTTTTACCTGTGTTGCAGTGTATGTTTGCACAAACACCCAGTGACATGACTACTGGGTGTGGTTTCACCTTGAGGTGAGGTGTGAAACCAACGTGGATTCATGGTGATGGATGATGATTCAAGTTGATGGATTCAACTTCAAGGAACCAAACCAACCTGAATTGGGGAGTTGAAGTGCTTTAGTCTAAAGAATGACCAGGCACTGCTGGGATTTGGACCCAGGATCTCCTGTTTACTAGACAGGCACTTTGACCAACTAAGCCACAGCGCCTCCTACAGCTGTATCTCCCTGTTGCAGGAAAACCTTTCAACGTAGTAAAGCTTGGCTTTGCAAATAATTTTGAGGAACAAATTGGATTCTTCAACTTCAAGGAACGACTCATTGAGTTTTATTGAGGCAAACTAAACATAGGTTTGGAAGGAGATTTCACAGGATACTTTTACTTTTCACTGTGTTGCAGTGTAGGTGTGCACAAACACCCAGTGACATGACTACTGGGTGTGGTTTCAGACACACGTGAAGCTGATTGAGGTCAGAGGTGAAACCAACCTGAATTGGGGAGAGGTGAAACCAACCTGAATTGGGGAGTTGAAGTGCTTTAGTCTGAAGAACGACCAGGCACTGCTGGGAGTTGGACCCAGGATCTCCTGTTTACAAGACAGGCGCTTTAACCGCTAAGTCACAGCGCCTCCTACAGCTGTATCTCCCTGTTGCAGGAAAACGTTTCAACGTAGTAGAGCTTGGCTTTGCAAATAATTTTGAGGAACAAAGTGGATTCTTCAACTTCAAGGAACGACTCATTGAGCTTTATTGAGGCAAACTTCACATAAGTATGACATTTGTTTGGATGGGGATTTCACAGGATACTTTTACTTTTCACTGTGTTGCAGTGTAGGTGTGCACAAACACCCAGTGACATGACTACTGGGTGTGGTTTTAGACACACTTGAAGCTGATCGAGGTCAGAGGTGAAACAAACCTGAATTGGGGAGTTGAAGTGCTTTAGTCTAAAGAATGACCAGGCACTGCTGGGATTTGGACCCAGGATCTCCTGTTTACTAGACAGGCACTTTGACCAACTAAGCCACAGCGCCTCCTACAGCTGTATCTCCCTGTTGCAGGAAAACGTTTCAACGTAGTAGAGCTTGGCTTTGCAAATAGTTTTGAGGAACAAAGTGGATTCAAATTCAAGGAACGACTCATTTTTACTTTTCACTGTGTTGCAGTGTAGGTTTGCAAAAACACCCAGTTACATGACTAATGGGTGTGGTTTCACCTTGAGGTGAGGTGTGAAACCAACATGGATTCATGGATTGATGGGATGATTCAAGTTGATGGATTCAACTTTAAGGAACCAAACCAACCTGAATTGGGGAGTTGAAAGGCTTTAGTCTAAAGAGCAAGTAGGCACTGCTGGGATTTGGACCCAGGATGTCCTGTTTACGAGACAGGCGCTTTGACCACAGCGCCTCCTACAGCTGTATCTCCCTGTTGCAGGAAAATGTTTCAAAGTAGTAAAGCTTGGCTTTGCAAATAATTTTGAGGAACAAAGTGGATTCAACTTCAAGGAACGACTCATTGAGTTTTATCGAGGCAAACTTCACTTAAGTATGACATTTGTTTGGAAGGAGATTTCACAGGATACTTTTACTTTTCAATGGTGTTGCAGTGTAGGTGTGCACAAACACCCAGTGACATGACTACTGGGTGTGGTTTCAGACACACGTGAAGCTGATTGAGGTCAGAGGTGAAACCAACCTGAATTGGGGAGAGGTGAAACCAACCTGAATTGGGGAGTTGAAGTGCTTTAGTCTAAAGAACGACCAGGCACTGCTGGGAGTTGGACTCAGGATCTCCTGTTTACAAGACAGGCGCTTTGACCACTAATCCACAGCGCCTCCTACAGCTGTATCTCCCTGTTGCAGGAAAACGTTTCAACGTAGTAGAGCTTGGCTTTGCAAATAGTTTTGAGGAACAAAGTGGATTCAAATTCAAGGAACGACTCATTGAGTTTTATTGATGTAAACTTCACATAAGTATGACATTTGTTTGGAAGGAGATTTCACAGGATACTTTTACTTTTCACTGTGTTGCAGTGTAGGTGTGCAAAAACACCCAGTGACATGACTACTGGGTGTGGTTTCAGACACACGTGAAGCTGATTGAGGTCAGAGGTGAAACCAACCTGAATTGGGGAGAGGTGAAACCAAACTGAATTGGGGAGTTGAAGTGCTTTAGTCTAAAGAATGACCGGGCACTGCTGGGAGTTGGACCCAGGATCTCCTGTTTACGAGACAGGCGCTTTGACCACTAAGCCACAGCGCCTCCTACAGCTGTATCTCCCTGTTGCATGAAAACGTTTCAACGTAGTAGAGCTTGGCTTTGCAAATAATTTTGAGGAACAAAGTGGATTCAACTTCATGGAACGACTCATTGAGTTTTATTGAGGCAAACTTCACATAAGTGTGACATTTGTTTGGAAGGAGATTTCACAGGATACTTTTACTTTTCACTGTGTTGCAGTGTAGGTGTGCACAAACACCCAGTGACATGACTACTGGTTGTGGTTTCAGACACACGTGAAGCTGATTGAGGTCAGAGGTGAAACCAACCTGAATTGGGGAGAGATGAAACCAACCTGAATTGGGGAGTTGAAGTGCTTTAGTCTAAAGAATGACCAGGCACTGCTGGGATTTGGACGCAGGATCTCCTGTTTACTAGACAGGCACTTTGACCAACTAAGCCACAGCGCCTCCTACAGCTGTATCTCCCTGTTGCAGGAAAACGTTTCAACGTAGTAGAGCTTGGCTTTGCAAATAATTTTGAGGAACAAAGTGGATTCAACTTCAAGGAACGACTCATTGAGTTTTATTGAGGCAAACTTCACATAAGTATGACATTTGTTTGGAAGGAGATTTCACAGGATACTTTTACTTTTCACTGTGTTGCAGTGTAGGTGTGCACAAACACCCAGTGACATGACTACTGGGTGTGGTTTCAGACCCACGTGAAGCTTATTAAGGTCAGAGGTGAAACCAACCTGAATTGGGGAGTTGAAGTGCTTTAGTCTAAAGAACGACCAGGCACTGCTGGGAGTGGGACCCAGGATCTCCTGTTTACAAGACAGGCGCTTTAACCGCTAAGCCACAGCGCCTCCTACAGCTGTATCTCCCTGTTGCAGGAAAACGTTTCAACGTAGTAGAGCTTGGCTTTGCAAATAATTTTGAGGAACAAAGTGGATTCAACTTCAAGGAACGACTCATTGAGTTTTATTGAGGCAAACTTCACATAAATATGACATTTGTTTGGAAGGAGATTTCACAGGATACTTTTACTTTTCACTGTGTTGCAGTGTAGGTGTGCACAAACACCCAGTGACATGACTACTGGGTGTGGTTTCAGACACACGTGAAGCTGATTGAGGTCAGAGGTGAAACCAACCTGAATTGGGGAGAGGTGAAACCAACCTGAATTGGGGAGTTGAAGTGCTTTAGTCTAAAGAACGACCAGGCACTGCTGGGAGTTTGACTCAGGATCTCCTGTTTACAAGACAGGCGCTTTGACCACTAATCCACAGCGCCTCCTACAGCTGTATCTCCCTGTTGCAGGAAAACCTTTCAACGTAGTAGAGCTTGGCTTTGCAAATAGTTTTGAGGAACAAAGTGGATTCAAATTCAAGGAACGACTCATTGAGTTTTATTGATGTAAACTTCACATAAGTATGACATTTGTTTGGAAGGAGATTTCACAGGATACTTTTACTTTTCACTGTGTTGCAGTGTAGGTGTGCAAAAACACCCAGTGACATGACTACTGGGTGTGGTTTCAGACACACGTGAAGCTGATTGAGGTCAGAGGTGAAACCAACCTGAATTGGGGAGAGGTGAAACCAAACTGAATTGGGGAGTTGAAGTGCTTTAGTCTAAAGAATGACCGGGCACTGCTGGGAGTTGGACCCAGGATCTCCTGTTTACGAGACAGGCGCTTTGACCACTAAGCCACAGCGCCTCCTACAGCTGTATCTCCCTGTTGCAGGAAAACGTTTCAAAGTAGTAAAGCTTGGCTTTGCAAATAATTTTGAGGAACAAATTGGATTCTTCAACTTCAAGGAACGACTCATTGAGTTTTATTGAGGCAAAATAAACCTAGGTTTGGAAGGAGATTTCACAGGATACTTTTACTTTTCACTTTGTTGCAGTGTAGGTTTGCAAAAACACCCAGTTACATGACTAATGGGTGTGGTTTCACCTTGGGGTGAGGTGTGAAACCAACATGGATTCATGGATTGATGGGATGATTCAAGTTGATGGATTCAACTTTAAGGAACCAAACCAACCTGAATTGGGGAGTTGAAAGGCTTTAGTCTAAAGAGCAAGTAGGCACTGCTGGGATTTGGACCCAGGATGTCCTGTTTACGAGACAGGCGCTTTGACCACAGCGCCTCCTACAGCTGTATCTCCCTGTTGCAGGAAAATGTTTCAAAGTAGTAAAGCTTGGCTTTGCAAATAATTTTGAGGAACAAAGTGGATTCAACTTCAAGGAACGACTCATTGAGTTTTATCGAGGCAAACTTCACTTAAGTATGACATTTGTTTGGAAGGAGATTTCACAGGATACTTTTACTTTTCAATGGTGTTGCAGTGTAGGTGTGCACAAACACCCAGTGACATGACTACTGGGTGTGGTTTCAGACACACGTGAAGCTGATTGAGGTCAGAGGTGAAACCAACCTGAACTGGGGAGAGGTGAAACCAACCTGAATTGGGGAGGTGAAGTGCTATAGTCTAAAGAACGACCAGGCACTGCTGGGAGTTGGACCCAGGATCTCCTGTTTACGAGACAGGCGCTTTGACCACTAAGCCACAGCGCCTCCTACAGCTGTATCTCCCTGTTGCAGGAAAATGTTTCAACGTAGTAGAGCTTGGCAAATAGTTTTGAGGAACAAAGTGGATTCAAATTCAAGGAACAACTCATTGAGTTTTATTGAGGCAAACTTCACATAGGTTTGGAAGGAGATTTCACAGGATACTTTTACTTTTCACTGTGTTGCAGTGTAGGTGTGCACAAACACCCAGTGACATGACTACTGGGTGTGGTTTCAGACACACGTGAAGCTTATTAAGGTCAGAGGTGAAACCAACCTGAATTGGGGAGTTGAAGTGCATTAGTCTAAAGAACGACCAGGCACTGCTGGGAGTTGGACCCAGGATCTCCTGTTTACAAGACAGGCGCTTTAACTGCTAAGCCACAGCGCCTCCTACAGCTGTATCTCCCTGTTGCAGGAAAAGCCTTCAACGTAGTAGAGCTTGGCTTTGCAAATAATTTTGAGGAACAAAGTGGATTCAACTTCAAGGAACGACTCATTGAGTTTTATTGAGGCTAACTTCACATAAGTATGACATTTGTTTGGAAGGAGATTTCACAGGATACTTTTACTTTTCACTGTGTTGCAGTGTAGGTGTGCACAAAAACCCAGTGACATGACTACTGGGTGTGGTTTCAGACACACGTGAAGCTTATTAAAGTCAGAGGTGAAACCAACCTGAATTGGGGAGTTGAAGTGCTTTAGTCTAAAGAACGACCAGGCACTGCTGGGAGTTGGACCCAGGATCTCCTATTTACAAGACAGGCGCTTTAACTGCTAAGCCACAGCGCCTCCTACAGCTGTATCTCCCTGTTGCAGGAAAACGTTACAACGTAGTAAAGCTTGGCTTTGCAAATAATTTTGAGGAACAAAGTGGTTTCTTCAACTTCAAGGAAAGACTCACTGAGATTTATTGAGGCAAACTAAACATAGGTTTGGAAGGAGATTTCACAGGATACTTTTACTTTTCACTGTGTTGCAGTGTAGGTTTGCACAAACACCCAGTGACATGACTACTGGGTGTGGTTTCACCTTGAGGTGAGGTGTGAAACCAACATGGATTCATGGATCGATGGTGATGGATGATGATTCAAGTTGATGGATTCAACTTTAAGGAACCAAACCAACCTGAATTGGGGAGTTGAAAGGCTTTAGTCTAAAGAGCAAGCAGGCACTGCTGGGATTTGGACCCAGGATGTCCTGTTTACGAGACAGGCGCTTTGACCACTAAGCCACAGCGCCTCCTACAGCTGTACCTCCCTGTTGCAGGAAAACGTTTCAACGTAGTAGAGCTTGGCTTTGCAAATAGTTTTGAGGAACAAAGTGGATTCAAATTCAAGGAACGACTCATTGAGTTTTATTGAGGTAAACTTCACATAAGTATGACATTTGTTTGGAAGGAGATTTCACAGGATACTTTTACTTTTCACTGTGTTGCAGTGTAGGTGTGCACAAACACCCAGTGACATGACTACTGGGTGTGGTTTCAGACACACGTGAAGCTTATTAAGGTCAGAGGTGAAACCAACCTGAATTGGGGAGAGGTGAAACCAAACTGAATTGGGGAGTTGAAGTGCTTTAGTCTAAAGAATGACCAGGCACTGCTGGGAGTTGGACCCAGGATCTCCTGTTTACAAGACAGGCGCTTTAACCGCTAAGCCACAGCGCCTCCTACAGCTGTATCTCCCTGTTGCAGGAAAACGTTTCAACGTAGTAGAGCTTGGCTTTGCAAATAATTTTGAGGAACAAAGTGGATTCAATTTCAAGAAAAGACTCATTGAGTTTTATTGAGGTAAACTTCACATAAGTATGACATTTGTTTGGAAGGAGATTTCACAGGATACTTTTACTTTTCACTGTGTTGCAGTGTAGGTGTGCACAAACACCCAGTGACATGACTACTGGTTGTGGTTTCAGACACACGTGAA
Organism: Echiichthys vipera; assembly: GCF_963691815.1. Classification (NCBI taxonomy): domain Eukaryota; kingdom Metazoa; phylum Chordata; class Actinopteri; order Perciformes; family Trachinidae; genus Echiichthys; species Echiichthys vipera. Next base: position 4,511,884 of record NC_139842.1, on the reverse strand, counting down.
GCTGATTGAGGTCAGAGGTGAAACCAACCTGAATTGGGGAGGTGAAGTGCTGTAGTCTAAAGAATGACCAGGCACTGCTGGGATTTGGACCCAGGATCTCCTGTTTACTAGACAGGCACTTTGACCAACTAAGCCACAGCGCCTCCTACAGCTGTATCTCCCTGTTGCAGGAAAACGTTTCAACGTTGTAAAGCTTGGCTTTGCAAATAGTTTTGAGGAACAAAAAGTGGATTCAACTTCAAGGAACGACTCATTGAGTTTTATTGAGGCTAACTTCACATAAGTATGACATTTGTTTGGAAGGAGATTTCACAGGATACCTTTACTTTCCACTGTGTTGCAGTGTAGGTGTGCACAAACACCCAGTGACATGACTACTGAGTGTGGTTTCAGACACACGTGAAGCTTATTAAGGTCAGAGGTGAAACCAACCTGAATTGGGGAGTTGAAGTGCTTTAGTCTAAAGAACGACCAGGCACTGCTGGGAGTTGGACCCAGGATCTCCTGTTTACTAGACAGGCACTTTGACCAACTAAGCCACAGCGCCTCCTACAGCTGTATCTCCCTGTTGCAGGAAAACGTTTTAACGTTGTAAAGCTTGGCTTTGCAAATAGTTTTGAGGAACAAAGTGGATTCAACTTCAAGGAACGACTCATTGAGTTTTATTGAGGCTAACTTCACATAAGTATGACATTTGTTTGGAAGGAGATTTCACAGGATACCTTTACTTTTCACTGTGTTGCAGTGTAGGTGTGCACAAACACCCAGTGACATGACTACTAGGTGTGGTTTCAGACACACGTGAAGCTTATTAAGGTCAGAGGTGAAACCAACCTGAATTGGGGAGTTGAAGTGCTTTAGTCTAAAGAACGACCAGGCACTGCTGGGAGTTGGACCCAGGATCTCCTGTTTACTAGACAGGCACTTTGACCAACTAAGCCACAGCGCCTCCTACAGCTGTATCTCCCTGTTGCAGGAAAACGTTTCAACGTTGTAAAGCTTGGCTTTGCAAATAGTTTTGAGGAACAAAGTGCATTCAACTTCAAGGAACGACTCATTGAGTTTTATTGAGGCTAACTTCACATAAGTATGACATTTGTTTGGAAGGAGATTTCACAGGATACTTTTACTTTTCACTGTGTTGCAGTGTAGGTGTGCACAAACACCCAGTGACATGACTACTGGGTGTGGTTTCAGAAACACGTGAAGCTTATTAAGGTCAGAGGTGAAACCAACCTGAATTGGGGAGAGGTGAAACCAAACTGAATTGGGGAGTTGAAGTGCTTTAGTCTAAAGAATGACCAGGCACTGCTGGGAGTTGGACCCAGGATCTCCTGTTTACGAGACAGGCGCTTTGACCACTAAGCCACAGCGCCTCCTACAGCTGTATCTCCCTGTTGCATGAAAACGTTTCAACGTAGTAGAGCTTGGCTTTGCAAATAATTTTGAGGAACAAAGTGGATTCAACTTCAAGGAACGACTCATTGAGTTTTATTGAGGCTAACTTCACATAAGTATGACATTTGTTTGGAAGGAGATTTCACTTCTCACTGTGTTGCAGTGTAGGTGTGCACAAACACCCAGTTACATGACTACTGGGTGTGGTTTCAGACACACGTGAAGCTGATTGAGGTCAGAGGTGAAACCAACCTGAATTGGGGAGTTGAAGTGCTCTAGTCTAAAGAACGACCAGGCACTGCTGGGAGTTGGACCCAGGATCTCCTGTTTACAAGACAGGCGCTTTAACCGCTAAGCCACAGCGCCTCCTACAGCTGTATCTCCCTGTTGCAGGAAAACGTTACAACGTAGTAAAGCTTGGCATTGCAAATAATTTTGAGGAACAAAGTGGTTTCTTCAACTTCAAGGAAAGACTCATTGAGTTTTATTGAGGCAAACTAAACATAGGTTTGGAAGGAGATTTCACAGGATACTTTTACTTTTCACTGTGTTGCAGTGTAGGTTTGCACAAACACCCAGTGACATGACTACTGGGTGTGGTCTCACCTTGAGGTGAGGTGTGAAACCAACATGGATTCATGGATCGATGGTGATGGATGATGATTCAAGTTGATGGATTCAACTTTAAGGAACCAAACTAACCTGAATTGGGGAGTTGAAAGGCTTTAGTCTAAAGAGCAAGTAGGCACTGCTGGGATTTGGACCCAGGATGTCCTGTTTACGAGACAGGCGCTTTGACCACTAAGCCACAGCGCCTCCTACAGCTGTATCTCCCTGTTGCAGGAAAACGTTTCAACGTAGTAGAGCTTGGCTTTGCAAATAGTTTTGAGGAACAAAGTGGATTCAAATTCAAGGAACGACTCATTGAGTTTTATTGATGTAAACTTCACATAAGTATGACATTTGTTTGGAAGGAGATTTCACAGGATACTTTTACTTTTCACTGTGTTGCAGTGTAGGTGTGCACAAACACCCAGTGACTTGACTACTGGGTGTGGTTTCAGAAACACGTGAAGCTTATTAAGGTCAGAGGTGAAACCAACCTGAATTGGGGAGAGGTGAAACCAAACTGAATTGGGGAGTTGAAGTGCTTTAGTCTAAAGAATGACCAGGCACTGCTGGGAGTTTGACCCAGGATCTCCTGTTTACGAGACAGGCGCTTTGACCACTAAGCCACAGCGCCTCCTACAGCTGTATCTCCCTGTTGCATGAAAACGTTTCAACGTAGTAGAGCTTGGCTTTGCAAATAATTTTGAGGAACAAAGTGGATTCAACTTCAAGGAACGACTCATTGAGTTTTATTGAGGTAAACTTCACATAAGTATGACATTTGTTTGGAAGGAGATTTCACTTCTCACTGTGTTGCAGTGTAGGTGTGCACAAACACCCAGTTACATGACTACTGGGTGTGGTTTCAGACACACGTGAAGCTGATTGAGGTCAGAGTTGAAACCAACCTGAATTGGGGAGTTGAAGTGCTCTAGTCTAAAGAACGACCAGGCACTGCTGGGAGTTGGACCCAGGATCTCCTGTTTACAAGACAGGCGCTTTAACCGCTAAGCCACAGCGCCTCCTACAGCTGTATCTCCCTGTTGCACTGATTTCACAGGATACTTTTACTTTTCACTGTGTTGCAGTGTAGGTTTGCACAAACACCCAGTGACATGACTACTGGGTGTGGTCTCACCTTGAGGTGAGGTGTGAAACCAACATGGATTCATGGATCGATGGTGATGGATGATGATTCAAGTTGATGGATTCAACTTTAAGGAACCAAACTAACCTGAATTGGGGAGTTGAAAGGCTTTAGTCTAAAGAGCAAGTAGGCACTGCTGGGATTTGGACCCAGGATGTCCTGTTTACGAGACAGGCGCTTTGACCACTAAGCCACAGCGCCTCCTACAGCTGTATCTCCCTGTTGCAGGAAAACGTTTCAACGTAGTAGAGCTTGGCTTTGCAAATAGTTTTGAGGAACAAAGTGGATTCAAATTCAAGGAACGACTCATTGAGTTTTATTGATGTAAACTTCACATAAGTATGACATTTGTTTGGAAGGAGATTTCACAGGATACTTTTACTTTTCACTGTGTTGCAGTGTAGGTGTGCACAAACACCCAGTGACTTGACTACTGGGTGTGGTTTCAGAAACACGTGAAGCTTATTAAGGTCAGAGGTGAAACCAACCTGAATTGGGGAGAGGTGAAACCAAACTGAATTGGGGAGTTGAAGTGCTTTAGTCTAAAGAATGACCAGGCACTGCTGGGAGTTTGACCCAGGATCTCCTGTTTACGAGACAGGCGCTTTGACCACTAAGCCACAGCGCCTCCTACAGCTGTATCTCCCTGTTGCATGAAAACGTTTCAACGTAGTAGAGCTTGGCTTTGCAAATAATTTTGAGGAACAAAGTGGATTCAACTTCAAGGAACGACTCATTGAGTTTTATTGAGGTAAACTTCACATAAGTATGACATTTGTTTGGAAGGAGATTTCACTTCTCACTGTGTTGCAGTGTAGGTGTGCACAAACACCCAGTTACATGACTACTGGGTGTGGTTTCAGACACACGTGAAGCTGATTGAGGTCAGAGGTGAAACCAACCTGAATTGGGGAGTTGAAGTGCTCTAGTCTAAAGAACGACCAGGCACTGCTGGGAGTTGGACCCAGGATCTCCTGTTTACAAGACAGGCGCTTTAACCGCTAAGCCACAGCGCCTCCTACAGCTGTATCTCCCTGTTGCAGGAAAACGTTACAACGTAGTAAAGCTTGGCTTTGCAAATAATTTTGAGGAACAAAGTGGTTTCTTCAACTTCAAGGAAAGACTCATTGAGTTTTATTGAGGCAAACTAAACATAGGTTTGGAAGGAGATTTCACAGGATACTTTTACTTTTCACTGTGTTGCACTGTAGGTGTGCACAAACACCCAGTGACATGACTACTGGGTGTGGTTTCACCTTGAGGTGAGGTGTGAAACCAACATGGATTCATGGATTGATGGTAATGATTCAAGTTGATGGATTCAACTTCAAGGAACCAAACTAAACTGAATTGGGGAGTTGAAAGGCTTTAGTCTAAAGAACGACCAGGCACTGCTGGGAGTTGGACCCAGGATCTCCTGTTTACAAGACAGGCGCTTTAACCGCTAAGCCACAGCGCCTCCTACAGCTGTATCTCCCTGTTGCAGCAAAACGTTACAACGTAGTAAAGCTTGGCTTTGCAAATAATTTTGAGGAACAAAGTGGTTTCTTCAACTTCAAGGAAAGACTCATTGAGTTTTATTGAGGCAAACTAAACATAGGTTTGGAAGGAGATTTCACAGGATACTTTTACTTTTCACTGTGTTGCAGTGTAGGTTTGCACAAACACCCAGTGACATGACTACTGGGTGTGGTCTCACCTTGAGGTGAGGTGTGAAACCAACATGGATTCATGGATCGATGGTGATGGATTCAACTTTAAGGAACCAAACTAACCTGAATTGGGGAGTTGAAAGGCTTTAGTCTAAAGAGCAAGTAGGCACTGCTGGGATTTGGACCCAGGATGTCCTGTTTACGAGACAGGCGCTTTGACCACTAAGCCACAGCGCCTCCTACAGCTGTATCTCCCTGTTGCAGGAAAACGTTTCAACGTAGTAGAGCTTGGCTTTGCAAATAGTTTTGAGGAACAAAGTGGATTCAAATTCAAGGAACGACTCATTGAGTTTTATTGATGTAAACTTCACATAAGTATGACATTTGTTTGGAAGGAGATTTCACAGGATACTTTTACTTTTCACTGTGTTGCAGTGTAGGTGTGCACAAACACCCAGTGACTTGACTACTGGGTGTGGTTTCAGAAACACGTGAAGCTTATTAAGGTCAGAGGTGAAACCAACCTGAATTGGGGAGAGGTGAAACCAAACTGAATTGGGGAGTTGAAGTGCTTTAGTCTAAAGAACGACCAGGCACTGCTGGGAGTTGGACCCAGGATCTCCTGTTTACAAGACAGGCGCTTTAACCGCTAAGCCACAGCGCCTCCTACAGCTGTATCTCCCTGTTGCACTGATTTCACAGGATACTTTTACTTTTCACTGTGTTGCAGTGTAGGTTTGCACAAACACCCAGTGACATGACTACTGGGTGTGGTCTCACCTTGAGGTGAGGTGTGAAACCAACATGGATTCATGGATCGATGGTGATGGATGATGATTCAAGTTGATGGATTCAACTTTAAGGAACCAAACTAACCTGAATTGGGGAGTTGAAAGGCTTTAGTCTAAAGAGCAAGTAGGCACTGCTGGGATTTGGACCCAGGATGTCCTGTTTACGAGACAGGCGCTTTGACCACTAAGCCACAGCGCCTCCTACAGCTGTATCTCCCTGTTGCAGGAAAACGTTTCAACGTAGTAGAGCTTGGCTTTGCAAATAGTTTTGAGGAACAAAGTGGATTCAAATTCAAGGAACGACTCATTGAGTTTTATTGATGTAAACTTCACATAAGTATGACATTTGTTTGGAAGGAGATTTCACAGGATACTTTTACTTTTCACTGTGTTGCAGTGTAGGTGTGCACAAACACCCAGTGACTTGACTACTGGGTGTGGTTTCAGAAACACGTGAAGCTTATTAAGGTCAGAGGTGAAACCAACCTGAATTGGGGAGAGGTGAAACCAAACTGAATTGGGGAGTTGAAGTGCTTTAGTCTAAAGAATGACCAGGCACTGCTGGGAGTTTGACCCAGGATCTCCTGTTTACGAGACAGGCGCTTTGACCACTAAGCCACAGCGCCTCCTACAGCTGTATCTCCCTGTTGCATGAAAACGTTTCAACGTAGTAGAGCTTGGCTTTGCAAATAATTTTGAGGAACAAAGTGGATTCAACTTCAAGGAACGACTCATTGAGTTTTATTGAGGTAAACTTCACATAAGTATGACATTTGTTTGGAAGGAGATTTCACTTCTCACTGTGTTGCAGTGTAGGTGTGCACAAACACCCAGTTACATGACTACTGGGTGTGGTTTCAGACACACGTGAAGCTGATTGAGGTCAGAGGTGAAACCAACCTGAATTGGGGAGTTGAAGTGCTCTAGTCTAAAGAACGACCAGGCACTGCTGGGAGTTGGACCCAGGATCTCCTGTTTACAAGACAGGCGCTTTAACCGCTAAGCCACAGCGCCTCCTACAGCTGTATCTCCCTGTTGCAGGAAAACGTTACAACGTAGTAAAGCTTGGCTTTGCAAATAATTTTGAGGAACAAAGTGGTTTCTTCAACTTCAAGGAAAGACTCATTGAGTTTTATTGAGGCAAACTAAACATAGGTTTGGAAGGAGATTTCACAGGATACTTTTACTTTTCACTGTGTTGCACTGTAGGTGTGCACAAACACCCAGTGACATGACTACTGGGTGTGGTTTCACCTTGAGGTGAGGTGTGAAACCAACATGGATTCATGGATTGATGGTAATGATTCAAGTTGATGGATTCAACTTCAAGGAACCAAACTAAACTGAATTGGGGAGTTGAAAGGCTTTAGTCTAAAGAACGACCAGGCACTGCTGGGAGTTGGACCCAGGATCTCCTGTTTACAAGACAGGCGCTTTAACCGCTAAGCCACAGCGCCTCCTACAGCTGTATCTCCCTGTTGCAGCAAAACGTTACAACGTAGTAAAGCTTGGCTTTGCAAATAATTTTGAGGAACAAAGTGGTTTCTTCAACTTCAAGGAAAGACTCATTGAGTTTTATTGAGGCAAACTAAACATAGGTTTGGAAGGAGATTTCACAGGATACTTTTACTTTTCACTGTGTTGCAGTGTAGGTTTGCACAAACACCCAGTGACATGACTACTGGGTGTGGTCTCACCTTGAGGTGAGGTGTGAAACCAACATGGATTCATGGATCGATGGTGATGGATTCAACTTTAAGGAACCAAACTAACCTGAATTGGGGAGTTGAAAGGCTTTAGTCTAAAGAGCAAGTAGGCACTGCTGGGATTTGGACCCAGGATGTCCTGTTTACGAGACAGGCGCTTTGACCACTAAGCCACAGCGCCTCCTACAGCTGTATCTCCCTGTTGCAGGAAAACGTTTCAACGTAGTAGAGCTTGGCTTTGCAAATAGTTTTGAGGAACAAAGTGGATTCAAATTCAAGGAACGACTCATTGAGTTTTATTGATGTAAACTTCACATAAGTATGACATTTGTTTGGAAGGAGATTTCACAGGATACTTTTACTTTTCACTGTGTTGCAGTGTAGGTGTGCACAAACACCCAGATTGTGGTTTCTGGTTTCAGAAACACGTGAAGCTTATTAAGGTCAGAGGTGAAACCAACCTGAATTGGGGAGAGGTGAAACCAAACTGAATTGGGGAGTTGAAGTGCTTTAGTCTAAAGAATGACCAGGCACTGCTGGGAGTTTGACCTAGGATCTCCTGTTTACGAGACAGGCGCTTTGACCACTAAGCCACAGCGCCTCCTACAGCTGTATCTCCCTGTTGCATGAAAACGTTTCAACGTAGTAGAGCTTGGCTTTGCAAATAATTTTGAGGAACAAAGTGGATTCAACTTCAAGGAACGACTCATTGAGTTTTATTGAGGTAAACTTCACATAAGTATGACATTTGTTTGGAAGGAGATTTCACTTCTCACTGTGTTGCAGTGTAGGTGTGCACAAACACCCAGTTACATGACTACTGGGTGTGGTTTCAGACACACGTGAAGCTGATTGAGGTCAGAGGTGAAACCAACCTGAATTGGGGAGTTGAAGTGCTCTAGTCTAAAGAACGACCAGGCACTGCTGGGAGTTGGACCCAGGATCTCCTGTTTACAAGACAGGCGCTTTAACCGCTAAGCCACAGCGCCTCCTACAGCTGTATCTCCCTGTTGCAGGAAAACGTTACAACGTAGTAAAGCTTGGCTTTGCAAATAATTTTGAGGAACAAAGTGGTTTCTTCAACTTCAAGGAAAGACTCATTGAGTTTTATTGAGGCAAACTAAACATAGGTTTGGAAGGAGATTTCACAGGATACTTTTACTTTTCACTGTGTTGCAGTGTAGGTGTGCACAAACACCCAGTGACATGACTACTGGTTGTGGTTTCAGACACACGTGAAGCTGATTGAGGTCAGAGGTGAAACCAACCTGAATTGGGGAGGTGAAGTGCTGTAGTCTAAAGAATGACCAGGCACTGCTGGGATTTGGACCCAGGATCTCCTGTTTACTAGACAGGCACTTTGACCAACTAAGCCACAGCGCCTCCTACAGCTGTATCTCCCTGTTGCAGGAAAACGTTTCAACGTTGTAAAGCTTGGCTTTGCAAATAGTTTTGAGGAACAAAAAGTGGATTCAACTTCAAGGAACGACTCATTGAGTTTTATTGAGGCTAACTTCACATAAGTATGACATTTGTTTGGAAGGAGATTTCACAGGATACCTTTACTTTCCACTGTGTTGCAGTGTAGGTGTGCACAAACACCCAGTGACATGACTACTGAGTGTGGTTTCAGACACACGTGAAGCTTATTAAGGTCAGAGGTGAAACCAACCTGAATTGGGGAGTTGAAGTGCTTTAGTCTAAAGAACGACCAGGCACTGCTGGGAGTTGGACCCAGGATCTCCTGTTTACTAGACAGGCACTTTGACCAACTAAGCCACAGCGCCTCCTACAGCTGTATCTCCCTGTTGCAGGAAAACGTTTTAACGTTGTAAAGCTTGGCTTTGCAAATAGTTTTGAGGAACAAAGTGGATTCAACTTCAAGGAACGACTCATTGAGTTGTATTGAGGCTAACTTCACATAAGTATGACATTTGTTTGGAAGGAGATTTCACAGGATACCTTTACTTTTCACTGTGTTGCAGTGTAGGTGTGCACAAACACCCAGTGACATGACTACTAGGTGTGGTTTCAGACACACGTGAAGCTTATTAAGGTCAGAGGTGAAACCAACCTGAATTGGGGAGTTGAAGTGCTTTAGTCTAAAGAACGACCAGGCACTGCTGGGAGTTGGACCCAGGATCTCCTGTTTACTAGACAGGCACTTTGACCAACTAAGCCACAGCGCCTCCTACAGCTGTATCTCCCTGTTGCAGGAAAACGTTTCAACGTTGTAAAGCTTGGCTTTGCAAATAGTTTTGAGGAACAAAGTGCATTCAACTTCAAGGAACGACTCATTGAGTTTTATTGAGGCTAACTTCACATAAGTATGACATTTGTTTGGAAGGAGATTTCACAGGATACTTTTACTTTTCACTGTGTTGCAGTGTAGGTGTGCACAAACACCCAGTGACATGACTACTGGGTGTGGTTTCAGAAACACGTGAAGCTTATTAAGGTCAGAGGTGAAACCAACCTGAATTGGGGAGAGGTGAAACCAAACTGAATTGGGGAGTTGAAGTGCTTTAGTCTAAAGAATGACCAGGCACTGCTGGGAGTTGGACCCAGGATCTCCTGTTTACGAGACAGGCGCTTTGACCACTAAGCCACAGCGCCTCCTACAGCTGTATCTCCCTGTTGCATGAAAACGTTTCAACGTAGTAGAGCTTGGCTTTGCAAATAATTTTGAGGAACAAAGTGGATTCAACTTCAAGGAACGACTCATTGAGTTTTATTGAGGCTAACTTCACATAAGTATGACATTTGTTTGGAAGGAGATTTCACTTCTCACTGTGTTGCAGTGTAGGTGTGCACAAACACCCAGTTACATGACTACTGGGTGTGGTTTCAGACACACGTGAAGCTGATTGAGGTCAGAGGTGAAACCAACCTGAATTGGGGAGTTGAAGTGCTCTAGTCTAAAGAACGACCAGGCACTGCTGGGAGTTGGACCCAGGATCTCCTGTTTACAAGACAGGCGCTTTAACCGCTAAGCCACAGCGCCTCCTACAGCTGTATCTCCCTGTTGCAGGAAAACGTTACAACGTAGTAAAGCTTGGCATTGCAAATAATTTTGAGGAACAAAGTGGTTTCTTCAACTTCAAGGAAAGACTCATTGAGTTTTATTGAGGCAAACTAAACATAGGTTTGGAAGGAGATTTCACAGGATACTTTTACTTTTCACTGTGTTGCAGTGTAGGTTTGCACAAACACCCAGTGACATGACTACTGGGTGTGGTCTCACCTTGAGGTGAGGTGTGAAACCAACATGGATTCATGGATCGATGGTGATGGATGATGATTCAAGTTGATGGATTCAACTTTAAGGAACCAAACTAACCTGAATTGGGGAGTTGAAAGGCTTTAGTCTAAAGAGCAAGTAGGCACTGCTGGGATTTGGACCCAGGATGTCCTGTTTACGAGACAGGCGCTTTGACCACTAAGCCACAGCGCCTCCTACAGCTGTATCTCCCTGTTGCAGGAAAACGTTTCAACGTAGTAGAGCTTGGCTTTGCAAATAGTTTTGAGGAACAAAGTGGATTCAAATTCAAGGAACGACTCATTGAGTTTTATTGATGTAAACTTCACATAAGTATGACATTTGTTTGGAAGGAGATTTCACAGGATACTTTTACTTTTCACTGTGTTGCAGTGTAGGTGTGCACAAACACCCAGTGACTTGACTACTGGGTGTGGTTTCAGAAACACGTGAAGCTTATTAAGGTCAGAGGTGAAACCAACCTGAATTGGGGAGAGGTGAAACCAAACTGAATTGGGGAGTTGAAGTGCTTTAGTCTAAAGAATGACCAGGCACTGCTGGGAGTTTGACCCAGGATCTCCTGTTTACGAGACAGGCGCTTTGACCACTAAGCCACAGCGCCTCCTACAGCTGTATCTCCCTGTTGCATGAAAACGTTTCAACGTAGTAGAGCTTGGCTTTGCAAATAATTTTGAGGAACAAAGTGGATTCAACTTCAAGGAACGACTCATTGAGTTTTATTGAGGTAAACTTCACATAAGTATGACATTTGTTTGGAAGGAGATTTCACTTCTCACTGTGTTGCAGTGTAGGTGTGCACAAACACCCAGTTACATGACTACTGGGTGTGGTTTCAGACACACGTGAAGCTGATTGAGGTCAGAGTTGAAACCAACCTGAATTGGGGAGTTGAAGTGCTCTAGTCTAAAGAACGACCAGGCACTGCTGGGAGTTGGACCCAGGATCTCCTGTTTACAAGACAGGCGCTTTAACCGCTAAGCCACAGCGCCTCCTACAGCTGTATCTCCCTGTTGCACTGATTTCACAGGATACTTTTACTTTTCACTGTGTTGCAGTGTAGGTTTGCACAAACACCCAGTGACATGACTACTGGGTGTGGTCTCACCTTGAGGTGAGGTGTGAAACCAACATGGATTCATGGATCGATGGTGATGGATGATGATTCAAGTTGATGGATTCAACTTTAAGGAACCAAACTAACCTGAATTGGGGAGTTGAAAGGCTTTAGTCTAAAGAGCAAGTAGGCACTGCTGGGATTTGGACCCAGGATGTCCTGTTTACGAGACAGGCGCTTTGACCACTAAGCCACAGCGCCTCCTACAGCTGTATCTCCCTGTTGCAGGAAAACGTTTCAACGTAGTAGAGCTTGGCTTTGCAAATAGTTTTGAGGAACAAAGTGGATTCAAATTCAAGGAACGACTCATTGAGTTTTATTGATGTAAACTTCACATAAGTATGACATTTGTTTGGAAGGAGATTTCACAGGATACTTTTACTTTTCACTGTGTTGCAGTGTAGGTGTGCACAAACACCCAGTGACTTGACTACTGGGTGTGGTTTCAGAAACACGTGAAGCTTATTAAGGTCAGAGGTGAAACCAACCTGAATTGGGGAGAGGTGAAACCAAACTGAATTGGGGAGTTGAAGTGCTTTAGTCTAAAGAATGACCAGGCACTGCTGGGAGTTTGACCCAGGATCTCCTGTTTACGAGACAGGCGCTTTGACCACTAAGCCACAGCGCCTCCTACAGCTGTATCTCCCTGTTGCATGAAAACGTTTCAACGTAGTAGAGCTTGGCTTTGCAAATAATTTTGAGGAACAAAGTGGATTCAACTTCAAGGAACGACTCATTGAGTTTTATTGAGGTAAACTTCACATAAGTATGACATTTGTTTGGAAGGAGATTTCACTTCTCACTGTGTTGCAGTGTAGGTGTGCACAAACACCCAGTTACATGACTACTGGGTGTGGTTTCAGACACACGTGAAGCTGATTGAGGTCAGAGGTGAAACCAACCTGAATTGGGGAGTTGAAGTGCTCTAGTCTAAAGAACGACCAGGCACTGCTGGGAGTTGGACCCAGGATCTCCTGTTTACAAGACAGGCGCTTTAACCGCTAAGCCACAGCGCCTCCTACAGCTGTATCTCCCTGTTGCAGGAAAACGTTACAACGTAGTAAAGCTTGGCTTTGCAAATAATTTTGAGGAACAAAGTGGTTTCTTCAACTTCAAGGAAAGACTCATTGAGTTTTATTGAGGCAAACTAAACATAGGTTTGGAAGGAGATTTCACAGGATACTTTTACTTTTCACTGTGTTGCACTGTAGGTGTGCACAAACACCCAGTGACATGACTACTGGGTGTGGTTTCACCTTGAGGTGAGGTGTGAAACCAACATGGATTCATGGATTGATGGTAATGATTCAAGTTGATGGATTCAACTTCAAGGAACCAAACTAAACTGAATTGGGGAGTTGAAAGGCTTTAGTCTAAAGAACGACCAGGCACTGCTGGGAGTTGGACCCAGGATCTCCTGTTTACAAGACAGGCGCTTTAACCGCTAAGCCACAGCGCCTCCTACAGCTGTATCTCCCTGTTGCAGCAAAACGTTACAACGTAGTAAAGCTTGGCTTTGCAAATAATTTTGAGGAACAAAGTGGTTTCTTCAACTTCAAGGAAAGACTCATTGAGTTTTATTGAGGCAAACTAAACATAGGTTTGGAAGGAGATTTCACAGGATACTTTTACTTTTCACTGTGTTGCAGTGTAGGTTTGCACAAACACCCAGTGACATGACTACTGGGTGTGGTCTCACCTTGAGGTGAGGTGTGAAACCAACATGGATTCATGGATCGATGGTGATGGATTCAACTTTAAGGAACCAAACTAACCTGAATTGGGGAGTTGAAAGGCTTTAGTCTAAAGAGCAAGTAGGCACTGCTGGGATTTGGACCCAGGATGTCCTGTTTACGAGACAGGCGCTTTGACCACTAAGCCACAGCGCCTCCTACAGCTGTATCTCCCTGTTGCAGGAAAACGTTTCAACGTAGTAGAGCTTGGCTTTGCAAATAGTTTTGAGGAACAAAGTGGATTCAAATTCAAGGAACGACTCATTGAGTTTTATTGATGTAAACTTCACATAAGTATGACATTTGTTTGGAAGGAGATTTCACAGGATACTTTTACTTTTCACTGTGTTGCAGTGTAGGTGTGCACAAACACCCAGTGACTTGACTACTGGGTGTGGTTTCAGAAACACGTGAAGCTTATTAAGGTCAGAGGTGAAACCAACCTGAATTGGGGAGAGGTGAAACCAAACTGAATTGGGGAGTTGAAGTGCTTTAGTCTAAAGAATGACCAGGCACTGCTGGGAGTTTGACCCAGGATCTCCTGTTTACGAGACAGGCGCTTTGACCACTAAGCCACAGCGCCTCCTACAGCTGTATCTCCCTGTTGCATGAAAACGTTTCAACGTAGTAGAGCTTGGCTTTGCAAATAATTTTGAGGAACAAAGTGGATTCAACTTCAAGGAACGACTCATTGAGTTTTATTGAGGTAAACTTCACATAAGTATGACATTTGTTTGGAAGGAGATTTCACTTCTCACTGTGTTGCAGTGTAGGTGTGCACAAACACCCAGTTACATGACTACTGGGTGTGGTTTCAGACACACGTGAAGCTGATTGAGGTCAGAGGTGAAACCAACCTGAATTGGGGAGTTGAAGTGCTCTAGTCTAAAGAACGACCAGGCACTGCTGGGAGTTGGACCCAGGATCTCCTGTTTACAAGACAGGCGCTTTAACCGCTAAGCCACAGCGCCTCCTACAGCTGTATCTCCCTGTTGCAGGAAAACGTTACAACGTAGTAAAGCTTGGCTTTGCAAATAATTTTGAGGAACAAAGTGGTTTCTTCAACTTCAAGGAAAGACTCATTGAGTTTTATTGAGGCAAACTAAACATAGGTTTGGAAGGAGATTTCACAGGATACTTTTACTTTTCACTGTGTTGCACTGTAGGTGTGCACAAACACCCAGTGACATGACTACTGGGTGTGGTTTCACCTTGAGGTGAGGTGTGAAACCAACATGGATTCATGGATTGATGGTAATGATTCAAGTTGATGGATTCAACTTCAAGGAACCAAACTAAACTGAATTGGGGAGTTGAAAGGCTTTAGTCTAAAGAACGACCAGGCACTGCTGGGAGTTGGACCCAGGATCTCCTGTTTACAAGACAGGCGCTTTAACCGCTAAGCCACAGCGCCTCCTACAGCTGTATCTCCCTGTTGCAGCAAAACGTTACAACGTAGTAAAGCTTGGCTTTGCAAATAATTTTGAGGAACAAAGTGGTTTCTTCAACTTCAAGGAAAGACTCATTGAGTTTTATTGAGGCAAACTAAACATAGGTTTGGAAGGAGATTTCACAGGATACTTTTACTTTTCACTGTGTTGCAGTGTAGGTTTGCACAAACACCCAGTGACATGACTACTGGGTGTGGTCTCACCTTGAGGTGAGGTGTGAAACCAACATGGATTCATGGATCGATGGTGATGGATTCAACTTTAAGGAACCAAACTAACCTGAATTGGGGAGTTGAAAGGCTTTAGTCTAAAGAGCAAGTAGGCACTGCTGGGATTTGGACCCAGGATGTCCTGTTTACGAGACAGGCGCTTTGACCACTAAGCCACAGCGCCTCCTACAGCTGTATCTCCCTGTTGCAGGAAAACGTTTCAACGTAGTAGAGCTTGGCTTTGCAAATAGTTTTGAGGAACAAAGTGGATTCAAATTCAAGGAACGACTCATTGAGTTTTATTGATGTAAACTTCACATAAGTATGACATTTGTTTGGAAGGAGATTTCACAGGATACTTTTACTTTTCACTGTGTTGCAGTGTAGGTGTGCACAAACACCCAGTGACTTGACTACTGGGTGTGGTTTCAGAAACACGTGAAGCTTATTAAGGTCAGAGGTGAAACCAACCTGAATTGGGGAGAGGTGAAACCAAACTGAATTGGGGAGTTGAAGTGCTTTAGTCTAAAGAATGACCAGGCACTGCTGGGAGTTTGACCCAGGATCTCCTGTTTACGAGACAGGCGCTTTGACCACTAAGCCACAGCGCCTCCTACAGCTGTATCTCCCTGTTGCATGAAAACGTTTCAACGTAGTAGAGCTTGGCTTTGCAAATAATTTTGAGGAACAAAGTGGATTCAACTTCAAGGAACGACTCATTGAGTTTTATTGAGGTAAACTTCACATAAGTATGACATTTGTTTGGAAGGAGATTTCACTTCTCACTGTGTTGCAGTGTAGGTGTGCACAAACACCCAGTTACATGACTACTGGGTGTGGTTTCAGACACACGTGAAGCTGATTGAGGTCAGAGGTGAAACCAACCTGAATTGGGGAGTTGAAGTGCTCTAGTCTAAAGAACGACCAGGCACTGCTGGGAGTTGGACCCAGGATCTCCTGTTTACAAGACAGGCGCTTTAACCGCTAAGCCACAGCGCCTCCTACAGCTGTATCTCCCTGTTGCAGGAAAACGTTACAACGTAGTAAAGCTTGGCTTTGCAAATAATTTTGAGGAACAAAGTGGTTTCTTCAACTTCAAGGAAAGACTCATTGAGTTTTATTGAGGCAAACTAAACATAGGTTTGGAAGGAGATTTCACAGGATACTTTTACTTTTCACTGTGTTGCACTGTAGGTGTGCACAAACACCCAGTGACATGACTACTGGGTGTGGTTTCACCTTGAGGTGAGGTGTGAAACCAACATGGATTCATGGATTGATGGTAATGATTCAAGTTGATGGATTCAACTTCAAGGAACCAAACTAAACTGAATTGGGGAGTTGAAAGGCTTTAGTCTAAAGAACGACCAGGCACTGCTGGGAGTTGGACCCAGGATCTCCTGTTTACAAGACAGGCGCTTTAACCGCTAAGCCACAGCGCCTCCTACAGCTGTATCTCCCTGTTGCAGCAAAACGTTACAACGTAGTAAAGCTTGGCTTTGCAAATAATTTTGAGGAACAAAGTGGTTTCTTCAACTTCAAGGAAAGACTCATTGAGTTTTATTGAGGCAAACTAAACATAGGTTTGGAAGGAGATTTCACAGGATACTTTTACTTTTCACTGTGTTGCAGTGTAGGTTTGCACAAACACCCAGTGACATGACTACTGGGTGTGGTCTCACCTTGAGGTGAGGTGTGAAACCAACATGGATTCATGGATCGATGGTGATGGATGATGATTCAAGTTGATGGATTCAACTTTAAGGAACCAAACTAACCTGAATTGGGGAGTTGAAAGGCTTTAGTCTAAAGAGCAAGTAGGCACTGCTGGGATTTGGACCCAGGATGTCCTGTTTACGAGACAGGCGCTTTGACCACTAAGCCACAGCGCCTCCTACAGCTGTATCTCCCTGTTGCAGGAAAACGTTTCAACGTAGTAGAGCTTGGCTTTGCAAATAGTTTTGAGGAACAAAGTGGATTCAAATTCAAGGAACGACTCATTGAGTTTTATTGATGTAAACTTCACATAAGTATGACATTTGTTTGGAAGGAGATTTCACAGGATACTTTTACTTTTCACTGTGTTGCAGTGTAGGTGTGCACAAACACCCAGTGACTTGACTACTGGGTGTGGTTTCAGAAACACGTGAAGCTTATTAAGGTCAGAGGTGAAACCAACCTGAATTGGGGAGAGGTGAAACCAAACTGAATTGGGGAGTTGAAGTGCTTTAGTCTAAAGAATGACCAGGCACTGCTGGGAGTTTGACCCAGGATCTCCTGTTTACGAGACAGGCGCTTTGACCACTAAGCCACAGCGCCTCCTACAGCTGTATCTCCCTGTTGCATGAAAACGTTTCAACGTAGTAGAGCTTGGCTTTGCAAATAATTTTGAGGAACAAAGTGGATTCAACTTCAAGGAACGACTCATTGAGTTTTATTGAGGTAAACTTCACATAAGTATGACATTTGTTTGGAAGGAGATTTCACTTCTCACTGTGTTGCAGTGTAGGTGTGCACAAACACCCAGTTACATGACTACTGGGTGTGGTTTCAGACACACGTGAAGCTGATTGAGGTCAGAGGTGAAACCAACCTGAATTGGGGAGTTGAAGTGCTTTAGTCTAAAGGAAAAGCAGGCTTCACCTGGACCCAGGATCTACTGTTTGCAAGACAGGTAATTTGACCACTAAGCCACCGCCCTTCCTACAGTTATATCTCCCAGTTTGAAGAAAACAAGGAGCTAGTAAACGTGGATGTAAACAGTACTGGATTCAACGTATTAAAGCTTGGCTTTGCAAATAGTTTTGAGCAACAAAATGGCTTCAACTTCAAGGAACCACTCATTGAGTTTTATTGAGGCAAACTTCATATAAGTATTACATTCTCAGTAGGTAATATCTTCATTTACTTATTTTTTTTCTTCTTCTTTTTCTAGTTCTTTTTCTTCTTATCCTATTTCTTGTTCTTCTTCTCCTTTTTATTTTAGTTACACTTAGAGCCAAAATGTAAAAACGACTTTCTAAGAGTTTAGAAAGCCAGTATTAGTTGAGGGTCATCAGCATAGTTGGGAGAACATCACGAACAATCCCATGCATTATTTCTCCTACTCTCAGCATGCTAAATCACGGATTTCATTACCAGCAGCAAGTTTATACACATTCCTACATTGACACATGATTTCACATTTACTATACGTCATGATATATATATATATATTATAATTAGCCTCAACTAATATATCCACCACTCCTCCTTCACTCACGTTACCAAACAGATCTTTCTTTTCTGTTGCTTCACTACCTACATTATGTTCCTTCATGCCCTGCAGTCCCAGAGGTGTATGCTCCTTCTCTCCACACTGCTCCCTATCTCCTGTTGTTGCAAAGCACCATGAATGATGATTTTCCTGCGATACACGGTGCCGGCTCTTGTCATGCTGATGCTTAGCTCGTTAATTTACCTACGTTCCATCGCTTCAATTAGATAAGGCCGCTTGGTGTGCCTTCCAGTGGTTGATAGTGATCACGCCTCCCTGCAGGAAGCTTGGAAGCACTGTGTGTGTGTGTGTGTGTGTGTGTGTGTGTGTGTGTGTGTGTGTGTGTGTGTGTGTGTGTGTGTGTGTGTGTGCGTGTGTGTGAGTGTGTGTGTGTCAGTAAATGAGGTGGTAACTGTTGCGAAAAACTTTGCAATTCATTGAAGTTTGTACCCTGCAAGCAGCAATCATTGCTTGGGTGCTTTGTCTGCGATCTGTCCAACGGTCCTGAGAAAGATACTGTATCTTCACAAGTACCAGCCAGATTGCCTTTCAATTATCTTTGGATATCCATTATCCTTAAAGTGTGACTTGAATTAAGTAGTGAGAGGAGGATAGAGATGAAGGTGCAGCAGGTTCCTGGGGGGCAACTAGAGTCAACGGTTACAAGAGTGGATGATAATAATTCCATCCTGAAGACCATAAAGACACAATGTACTCAAAGAGCCTGGACAAGAGACAGTATGAATATCGGAACAGCCTCCACTGGAAGGGTTCAGTGGTCACTAACCCGGAGTGAGTGGACAGCCGGAGAGAGATTGAGGATGACATTTACATCTTCACCACCTCCGCCTGCCATCAAATGACTGATGCTCCATGACAATTGAGTAACCTCGTCCTCTGAAAAAGTTGGTAAATGTAACACAAGATAGAGAGTGTAACTTTGTAACATTTCTCCAAGAACTACAAATGAAAAATAGCCTAAACCAATTAATAAAATCAACTTGTGGACACTGACATATGATCATTTTTGACAAACTCACTGATATGCCTTATAAATAATGCATTTGTTTTTCTACAGAGTGGGTGTTCCACACTAGTGCAATAGAAACCAAAATGGAAATGAGCGGTCAGCTTGCTTTTTGGCACATACAGTAAGCGTGACCATACATCTGGGGGCAGCACATGGTCTTCCACGCTAAGGTCTATATAAATGCTTACTGACATAAGCCGCAACTTTGCTGCCCCTCAGACCACTGTGGTTACACTACAGTGCCTGTGGGAAGTCATGATGCCCTTTTGAAATAGTCACTTTTTTAGTTTTACAGTCTAAAATGATACAACTTAAAAAATATATTCTTCCAGCGTGATTTACACATTTTGCGTTACCATGCACTACTAGGAGTGAAATCCTCAAGGAACAACTGATTGTATTATGAAGTTGATGTCGGGTGGAGGCCAATTAACTTGCTGTGTAATCTGGAAGGTGATGGGTTATACCTGAGAATGTTTAAAAATGTTATTTTAAATGGACTCTTCATTTTACACCACTGCTTTTCTAGTTTTTCATTTTTTATTGATTTTCAGAAATTTTGACTTGAATGTTGGAAGGTCTTAATAACCCTGTTATTTGTGACTATTTAAAAAGGTTATCATAACTTTCAATAGGCACTAGGGATGTGGAAAACCTTAGACACAATCTTGGATTTAGAGTCAAACATCTAACGTTATAACTGAGTTTGTGTGCTAAAATACCTCTCCATCCCTAAGGACCGAACCTGACCCTTTATCTGCCTCACCTATCCACATTCTCAGCTACAGGCATGCTTTTCCTTTGTTTCCCTTTCCTTTCCTTAAGAAAAAAATAAATAAACCCACAATACCAGATTGTTTTATCCCTTGAGGGAAGTGGGACAAGCTGTGAACACAACACTGACATTTCATCACTTTTTTAGTAAAATATGATATGAGCAAGAAACAGTTGCTTGTTCACAGATCCAGCAGTTACCGGGGAACATATTATCATTCATTTGAAGCTGTGTTTCTTGTCACCCGGTGAATGTAAGTGCAATGTTAATTCTCTTTCAGCTGTTTTTGGTCTCTAGCTGTTAAATTCACCACTATGTTCTCAAGCTGATCACCGTGTCTCTTAAATTCTTCCTGCAGTGGCATTTTCCAGCTTTTTCCATTGAAAACAGCTGCCTACTGTGACTGAAACTACACCATGAGAGCAGTGAGAGTGAACCAAAACAGTAAAGTTGTGAGTCCGACAGCTAAACAATGAGCTCGCTAAAATAAAGTTAGAACACTTCCTCTGCTCAGCGAAGTGAAGAGAAACACCTTGTTTTATATGTATAAACCCTCCGGCTTACCACGCTGTGTTAAGTCACTGGCATATTGGAATGATTTTTTTCTCATGTTAGGATGTGGTAAAACGTTTGAGCATATATATAATAATGCATATTATGCATATTATCAGACATATTATTAATACTTTGATTAAAACATTTTGTTTATGTAAAACTGGGTTTACCAAAATTTGATTATGCTCAAAATGCTGTCTCCTGTTTGGAAGACATATATTTCTCTAGGGGAGCATAACTGATTTTGATATAACATGCAGTGAATTTAATCCTGTAAGGAGCAAATATCTGTGTGATCTTATTCCCAGAAATTTCCCATAAATTGTTTTTAGCCGGTAGACGCACCTTCTCAACACCAACCAACAAGTCATATTTTGGAACCAGATCATGATCAAAGAATAGGCTAACAATAGCTAACAATAGTGACGTATTGGCCACTATAACAAATAAAAGCAATAGACAAAGTGTAACAGTAAGGGTAAACATGTCAGTGTTACAGAGTGAACCTACACCGTGAGACATGCAAACACTCGCCTGTTAAGGCGACACAAATGCTAGTACACATGTAAAGTGATGCAGTGATGTCAGCGTCCTAGGCTAGCATACCTCATTGGGCCTGTCTATTGTGATTTATGTTATCCTCACCTCCCCCCGCGCGCACACACACACACACACACACACACACACACACACACACACACACACACACACACACACACACACACACACACACACACACACACACACACACACACACACACACACACACACACACACACACACACACACACACACACACACACACACACACACACACACACACACACACACACACACACACACACACACACACACACACACTTCTGTACATTTGCACAAATTAAACCTGGCACAGGATCATTCATTCAGGCAATGTCACCTCACTCTCTTCAAGTCTTATTAATGTAGCATGGCAGCTCAGTGAAAATATCTTACTAAAATACATATAACAGTTTATACTTCCTATAATAGTTAAGAGCATATTGAAAATGTGAGTCTCAGTCTCTTCGTATCAGATCAGATTGTCTGTGGGTTGCTCAGAGTCGTAAAATGCAGGGGTCTTGAGTTAGAGTCAGGGTGCAATAAACGTATCTCTTGAGAAAGCCTTTTCTCCATTAGTTAATAGATAAATTTCACCTCTTGACAGTGTCAGTTTGTCTAACATAAATGAGTCTTACATGGTTCTTCGTTTAATGACCTTGACGTCATTTTGTTCACTCTTCAGTGAGTTTCAGGTTTCTCCAAAAGCTCAAAAGGTCTTTAGAGTGGAGAAGCAGTTCGTAGCTAGGTCAAGGAACAGAGATAAGGCACAGACAGGCCAGGGAGAGAGATGAGATGTCTGATAAGGCATCAGGGATTGCTGACTTTTGATGACGACATATGGGGCAATGTGTCCTACAGTCTCCTGCCACTCAAACAGAACAGTTCAATTAGCGGACAGGTAAGGAAGATTACCAAACTGCATAGCGAACTATCTTATAACAGTTTGGCATGCCAGTTCACACTAAACACAAAGTACTGAAGGTCGTGGAAATACTAAGTCAAGTCAATGTTATTTATATAGTTTAATATCACAAATCAGAAGTTTGCCCCATTGGGCTTTACGATCTGTGTGTAGTTTGTAGTACTCAAGTACTACAGCCAAGCTCAAGGATTTTTTAAAGGCTTGCACTTGCACTTGTGCCTTGTTGGACTTGAGATTGTTTTGAAATCCGCTATTAAGTTGTTCCTGGCATGCTGATTGGGGATCAGTTAGAAGCTAGATTAATCTTGTTTACAGATCCATCCAAACTCCTAAATCACCATATTAGCATAGAAAATCCACTATGAATATTGGCTATTACTGCTAAAGCTGCTGCCCCCGCGACCCGACCCCGGATAAGCGGATGAAGATGAGATGAGATATTGGCTATTATGGTCTTGAAAATGACTCGGTTTGCTCTGGACTGAGGACTGACTTTGTCTTGACTACCTTTGGACAAGACCTGTTCTTGGACTTGACGTGGACTTGATTAAGTTTGTCTTTACAAGAGCCCCGCCCACTGTAGATAGGATGCAAACATATATGACGCATGGAGAGTTGACAAGAAGCTTCCAGATGTCTCCAAACAGATGGAGCTATGAGTCACATGACATCCACCACGGACACCTGAAAAGAGGACAGACCACACAAACGCACAAGAGGCAAAGCTCAAGCGCACCGTTCACACAGACAGGAGAAAGGAAACAAACACAGAAGGAGGGAGAGAGAAGGATGACGTGCATCCAAGGGACAGAGAGAGACAAGAGGAGAGGTTGAATCTATATATCTAGGATGAAGTACAGACAGTCAGGGTAGAGAGAGAGAGGTTCCCGGACGGCTGATGGTTACCAATCAGTTTTCACTGAGGCCTTCTCAGATTGTTCTTTGAAACAAACCATCTGCAGTCACTTGTGTTAAACGCATATGCCCTGCCATGTACTATACCTCTCTTTTGCTTATTTGAACTTTCAGTGAATCCTAATGTGAGAGTTGTCTCTTAGCCTACAGCAGTCTGGCAATAATCATTCAAGCATTAAATTGCTATGAGACAGCCTATTGTGTTATCAGGCAGCTTGCCAATAAAGCTCTCTCTATGAATAAATGTATTGGGAAAGGATTTTCCAGTGTATGTGGTACTAACCTAGTCTCAAGCCCTCTAACACCTCCAATTATAAGAGACGGACAGAAAATGTCAGTTCATAAAGACATTACATTGTGTTCACGCTGTGGATGCTGTAGAGCTTCTGTATATGTCATCACATGTCGGTTTGATTATAAAAAAAGTAATAATGTTATTACCAGCCGATGTGTTGGTTACAGTTGGAAGGGACTCCAGAGAACAAACAAGCACATACACTGCTTAGTGTTTAGCCAGGAGGAACCATTCGAGGCAGAAAAGTGCCCGGTCATAGCACAAAATGAAATGTTAAAATCCATTCACACTTCCTCACAAAGTAGGGGTGCTGACAGCTTGTTGACCAGTCGATGAGATTGTTTAGTGGCTGCAATTGGCTGTGCTGGGTTTTGTTTGTAGCAAAATAGACACAAAGAGAAATATGGTGGTGCTTCTTATTTGGCTCAGCTTGGTTATAACATTGGATAGTTTGACACAGCTAATAAAAAAGCTTCTGTCATTTTGGAATCTTTTTTTTTTTTTTTTACATTTTAAGGACCTGCTAGGCTTTGGGGTTAGGCCCAATCTCCCCTGTTTTGTAAACTGGAATGTTATGAATATAGTTCTTTGGAAAGGCAACACTGCTTACGATTTATGCCATTAAAAAGGCAACCGTTTAGTATATGAATGCAGTTGGGGGATAGACAAAAAGTGGTAGTGAAACTGATTTTTCAGCATTACACATAACGCCTTTTAAACATCTGTATATTTATCCGTATAAGCCGCAGCCCTGCAGCCCCACCAGCAGTAGGAGAATGAATTTAGGTGGAGCAGAGAATGAATGAGACTCACACCAGACCAGGTTGCACCAAGCTCACCATCTCTGCAGCGGCACTGCGACTGTGTCCTTGAGGACAGGATGGCTCGCCTAAAGGACACGCTGGCAGCTGCCACTGTCTATAAAATATGGCAATGAAGTGTCATGAATCCATGTGTGGTGCAGTGGAAAAAAAACCACATTGTTGGTAATGTAAGGCTACATAGTTTTGAAAATAACCACGCTTCATGACAGTTGCTGGTAATGTTGTTACACCATAGACTGCATATACAGATGGATGATGCCGCTCCAGTGTCTCTCACCGAACAAAAGTGAAGCCAAGATATCCTGGATACAGGTACTGACAGAAATATTAACACTTTACCAAACATCAGCGTGATAAAAAAAAAATGTAAATGACAGAAACCTTCTAGCTAACTTCTAACTGAATCTTTGTGCAGTCTCTGAAGAGTTTCTCTCTCTTCATTTCACTGTTTATGTTCGCTTTTAGATGTACAGTATATGAGTCCTGTTGCTGATGATGAAAACCCAACATTTCCTGATTTTGTTGCTTCATAATAAAAGCTTTTAAACATGACAAATAACAAGACTTCTATTGTGAATTATTTTTAGGAAAGTGAATGTGTTTATCTGCCATTTAACAGCCTCTCCTTTGACCACTACAGCCAGCAACCATTGTGACGTAAGAACTACAGAGAGAAATGTCTGTAGGTACACATCCATGAATAAACAACAGAGAGAGGTTGTATAAACTAAAGGAAGTTGCGTACTTGAGCTGTAGATGGAAGCTCCAGAGTAAATTAACCTTGTGTGACTGCTAGTGGGCAACATACTCTGTCCATGGTGCTGAACTGTGCTGATGTAAAGACGAAACTGGAAACTCTTTAGCAGACACCAATGCTGTAATAAACACAAACACAAAAACTCATTTTTTTGGTTATCCAAAAGCCACAGTTGACTTTTAGTTGCATGACGCTTCCTGCTACTATTATAATCTATAACCTTAGCTGCGCTTGTTTCTACTATTCTTCTGTATTAACTGCCATAACATATAAGTCATATTCACATTACTATAGATATTATTATAGTTACTGTTAGTGTGTCTGTCTCTGTCTTTGTGTCTGTCTTTGTCTTTCTCTGTCCATCTGTCCGTCTTTTCTCTCTCTCTCTCTCCTTTTCTTCCTCTCTCCGGTGCAGACAGATGTCCGTCCTCCACAGAGCTGGGTCTGTCTGACGTTCCTGTCTGTTATAGGGAAGGTTTTCAATGCCACCGTACTCTACGGGGGAATTGTTGGGTCTTTGTTTATCATAGAGTGTGGTCTTTACCTAGTTTGTAAAGTGTCCTGAGATAAAGTCTGTTATGATTTGGCACTATAAATAAAATTGAATTGAATTGAATTAAAATACGTAGGACTCTATCAAATATACTTGCACCCATTGCTATCTAGCAGAAAGTGATTGTGCCGTTGACCAACAAAAACCTGGTCTAAAGACAATGGCACAGTATTTTCCTTCTATTTAAAGGGCATATTATTCAGAGGCCAACTAAGCTAAATTGGTATTTCCAGAAGAAATGATTCTAGTATATAAACTATAGAATAAGACCCTTAATAGTCTAATAACAATAATGATAATAATAAAAACGTAAGTCTAATATCCTGCCGTTGGGCTTTATTACGGCCATTTATATTATATATACAACATCCCGCTTTTATTTTGGAGATAGCTTCCCTCAATTTCCGGTGTGTTAGAGAGAGAGAGAGAGAGAGAGAGAGAGAGAGAGAGAGAGAGAGAGAGAGAGAGAGAGAGAGAGAGAGAGAGAGAGAGAGAGAGAGAGAGAGAGAGAGAGAGAGAGAGAGAGAGAGAGAGAGAGAGAGAGAGAGAGAGAGAGAGAGAGAGAGAGAGAGAGAGTCTCAGCAGCTGTCGGTGTCTCTTTACCGCCAAGTGTCCAGCAGCCCGCAGCCCAGGTGAGTGAAGCCGCAAATACCGTTTAAAAGCCGGGGAGAATACCTGCAGCGTTACCCTGGTTCTCTCGAATTCATTCACTGCTCTGGGAGCCTGAAGCTTCTCACTGACATGAAGTAGGAAGGTGAGGTGATGGTGGGAGCAGATTGCCTTCTCCTTTTCTAACTGTGTGCTCACACGTACCTGGGTAAAAACGTGTTAAGGTACTTTGTGATCTCGCACGCATTGTCTATGTGTCTTTACCCGCTATGCATTTTGTTCCAGCTGAAGTTGATTAGATTAAATGATCATTAAAGGAGGGCTGCTGGGGGAATGATGAAGGAGTTCACGTGCAATTTTGGGGTTTGTGATGAAGTTGTTTTTATTGCATCGCGTTAAGGTGAAGCCTGTACAGACTGTCATAAGGGGAATTGAGTTATTCTCTCTTTTAGTTGTTTTTTTTCTTAATAACCCACCTAGATTAATGTCTGGATACATTCCTAAACCTCCATTAACGCTATCCGCCTCTCTTATCTAACTATCTAATCAAGCAAGGAATGTCCGTGTGTATGTAATTCGCATATCTCTAGAACCTTTCCCTCTGACCACCTTACTTCTCACTCGGCTGGTGAAATGATGGGGACCCATGGGAGGAGACTACAATGTCAAATGTGGCGCAATTTGGCCAGATGGTGGCGCTATAACAGAAAAAAAACCTATATTTTTAGCTGTAACTTTTGAAACTAAATTATTGTTTAAAAAAAAAAAGCACACAATTGTCCTGGATTTTGCGGGTCCAGATTAATCCATCCATATTTGCCACGCCCGTTTGCGGACAGATTGATTGTGTCCAAATCTGTTTTTTTGCTACACATTTTGAGCAATAGTCACCAAATTTGGCAGATAATGTTTCTGGACCAAAGTGATTTTTTCAGATTTTTAATATCTCACACAATTCTGCTACAGCTGGCCCTCAAAGCATTCTCAAGTGTTGTGGGCAGGGCTTGTTTTACAAAAAATGTCACATCTCCTTAACGCTTTGTGCTTTTGCAACCACATTTGGATGACACATGTAGATACGGTGTGGCACATTTGGTGCCATTTGGCAAACAGGTGGCTCTGTAGTAGCATCATCTACCTTTTAAGGAGGGAATCTCTGTCTGTCTGTGTGTCTGCATGTATGACTGTCCATCACATATCTCAAAAAAACGTTCATCCAATCGACCTCACACTTGGCAGGTGCATTGCTGAGGACCCAAGGGAGTGCAGTGTCAAGTATGAAGTCGATCGGATGAGCACGTTTTTAAGAACACTGCAAGCTGCACTTTTGGGGGGCAATCAATTGGCCTAGGGCACTGCACTAGTTGAGATAAATGTCGTTCTATAGGTGCTGAAGATGTGACTGCATGTGTACCCACTGAGTTGTTAGTGTGCTGGAGTAGATTTTCAGTGATAGATATTGCGTAGAGTCTAATTCAACCTTATATCCACATTTAATTTATTGTTGTAGAAATGTGTATTTGCTTTTAACTATGAATGTAGGGCTCTTTGACTTCTGATGTGTCAAATAACAAGCTCTAGTGCTAGATGAAAACAGTTGTCACAAGCTCATGAAAGTTTTACCTCAGGGTGATTATGTTTGGTTCCATTATCCATTTTATAACCAGATTTAGACTTTATTGTTCAAATCTGGTTATATATATATTTTTTTATAGTTTTCTTGTTGTAAATATGTTAAAAAGACCAAGACAACAAGGAATTGGTGCTCCTAAATAGTATGTGTGTCTCAAAGCCATATAAGTCTCCTTCCTCTGTGCCACAGATCTCCTTGTTGTCCAAAAACTATTAAAAACACATCAATGAGCCATTGTCACAGTGTGACATGTTCCTTCATTACCACACACACACACTGTAGTCTGACTCAATCCCAGTGTACACCCATATACAGTACTCTCTGTCACATCAAAAGCGGATCAATCTTTCACTGAAAATTGTACCCAACAAATGCGCTTTATCCTGTGTGTTACATTTATTAAATGAGTCAAAGACAGGGTAGGGGAGCCACAAAGAGATGGGACTAACGTTGTTGGGTTTAGTCTTTCTATGGGATTTGTTGGCAATAAAAATGAAATAAAATAACACTATAGACTTATTCGCCGAGGCCTTCTGTCATGAATGAGGATTTCTCAATTATGTGTTTTTGTTAAAAACATCGTTATGTGTAAAATAGGATTTGGTTTGATGTCCCAAACTCCTAGACAGTCTTTGTGATGGTTAGGGATGTAAATTAACCATTTACCAACAAATTTTTTTTTTAATTTTGACCATTTAATCAGTTAAACAGTTACGATGTTTGTTGGATGGTAAAAGAAAATTAGACCAAATAATATTTCCTAATTGCTAGTGCTATCTTTTCACTAGTAGGTTGCGTTTTAAGCTCAAAACCTCTACTCAGTTCAGGACTTTCACGACAGAGTGCTAGATGCTGATCACAGCGTAGAGCTACGTGACACATGCCACCATGTCAAAGAGGACTGATGGACTATCCGTCCAACACAGTATGTGATGGAGACAGGTTCTTGTACCTGTTGCGTAGACTGAGGTCATGAATAGTTGAATTAGCTGTCAAGACCAAAAACATTTTTTTTTTGGACCAGGCTGTAAACATCTTTATTTCTGCTGTAAAATTGGGCTTTTTAACATGGGTGTCTATGAGGATTAACTCCCGGGGTCAAGTGGTCCCTCAATGAAATGCAGTTTTTGGTACTTCCGCATTGGCTTTATTACTCAGACTTGGAAGTTGCCGCTTGGGTAGGACCTAGCCCAAGTGGGTGATTAGCAACCCTTGGTGGTAAATACCCAGACTACACAATAAGATAAGGCAAGAAGTTTCCATATATTGATATCAAATGCCCTACTGTAACATTGGCTGCCTGTCATATGTTTAATATGCTACTGAATTACTTACTGTAGCTTCCTAACTAATACATCACATTTTTCTTTGGACTGGGAGGCATGTCTATGTGTTTCACATGGAAAGAAATGCTTTGTAAACGCAGATCAACACATGACAGGATTCACAGGACTCTCTGAAGGCTGTGGGTATTCTTTGGCCACACTTTGCCGCTAAAAGTTGAGCTAGCCCCAATTTTACTTTGGCCGCACTTTGCCACTGACTGGTGCTCGGAGTAGCCGCCACAGATTTCCATAGACATTGCAGCTGGCCGCCGGCTGCACTTCCCCTCTTCTTAGTGTGTTTTTCGTCATAAGGCCTTTGCAGTTTTTGCTTGTGCCATTCTGGTGTTTCTGTTAACAGACATTGACTACTGTGTTGTAATATGCACAGGTCCATTTTCTCTGTTGTGTGTGTATGTGAGCACTCAAACCAGTCTCAGTGTATGTGCTATGAAGCATTTGCATAAAATAAAACCTTATCTTAAAAAGAATATTTTATGTGTTTCTCAATGGAACAGAACTGAGGGTTTGCCTCTTCCAGAGTTGTACATTTAAATAATCTTTCTGCCACCCAATTATGCACTAGGCTCACACATCAAATTGTTTCTGGCGACACTACTGATTCATGCACACTGTTTTGCATTTCCTCATCCTTAGATTGGAATTCCAGGTTTGGCTTTAAAAGACTGTAGGGTCATTGAAATCAAAATGGTTCATCCATCCATATAGATATATCACTGTGTGCAAATTTTACATTTTGACTTGATATTTCTTGAGTGCATGCGGACATTTTGGCCTGATTGTGGTGCTACACAAAAGTGTAAATATGATTTATACAGTCTAAAGAGGACCACAGTGCTGGACATGTTTCCTCACGTTGATAGCATTGCTTGTGATAATGATTAAGATCGTGTAGAGGAAATGTGCATTTCAGAATTTAATTGAGACTGAAATATGAGACAAAATTAAACATATCAAAATAACTGAGGTGTATTTGAACCTTGTTTAGAAAAAGCTCTCTTGCTCTGTGGCGATCTTTCATGTGGTGAATATGCAAAATGAGGGAGAGAAGCATCTGCTGTTTGGCTTGCAACAAGCTGGCTGTCATGTAGGCAGGGCTCATGTATTGATTGCCTCATGAAACTGTATTGCTGTCGAAAGAACTATCACATGCTGACAGACTGTGCAGGCTATAATTGAGCAGCACACAGTGAGTCCTGGGGAGAGGCAACTGTTTACAAGGTTTGAGTTAATATTGGACGAGCTGAGGCAAAACATGTCCACCTGCTGACACTGAAATGCTTGATCCATTTCTACTAATCAGTGAGAAAATCAGTTATTCTGTGCTCATCTATGGGTCAGCAGGAAGGCCCTTATTCAGGCTAATTTTTAATTAAAGAGCGCTGTATGATGTTCAAACATACACCCTTCAAAGAGAGCCATACCGATTTTTTTTGCATTTGTTACAAATCATGTCTACATTACATTTCACTCCACCATTATCTAAAGAATGTCATAGTCAGTGTCTCCTCTGGGATTTTTTCAGGAGCAGGGGAAAGGGTTTTGTTTTATGTTGTTGTTCTATGCTCTGCACAGACGCATCAGGGTTTTTATTTTCCTTAGCTAAATCCCACTGTTGGCTAGTCCCCCTCATGCACCGCCCTAAAGAGCCGATCAACCAGTCATAGCGAACTACAGGCAGTGACGAGGATTTCTCATTCCCCATCCTGTTTTAATCAGAGAGTAGTGGGAAAGTCATGTCTAACAATGTAAACAGAATGGAGAAGATACATCGTGACCAAACAGCACACAAGCGTCCGACTGTCGTGTCACATTTTCTGTCCACACTTATTCATAAAATGTGTGGAACAAGCTGTAAAATATGCCCTCGAATTGTTTAACTGTCAAGTAAGAGTCACTTCCTCAGAGCTTCTTTTGAATGTACCTTATCTGGCCTGTTTAGCTTAAACGACACATTTATTTAGGTTTCGTAGTGAAATGAGGAGGTCTTGTTTAGATAAGTAATCATTTCAACTTCTTGATCAGCTGTTCTCTGTCATACGTGTCACTTTCAATAAAATAGACATCAAGTAGTAGGCTGAGAGTGAAACGACAAGGACACCAGCCACAGCACAGCCAGCAGAGGCAACAGCTAGCTTCATGGCAGCTTTTTGTTAAATATCCATTGGCAAAGTTGCATAAACTGATTCAAATCTGTTCAGAAGGAATCTTCCGCCTAAATGCTTTTTACATAGGGCAATACTTTGGTTGCACTTATCAGTAACTTGCAAAATGGTTAAAAATCAATGTAAAAAAACGTGATAAAATGATAATCGTGATTTAACTGTAAAATTATATTTTTGCCATATCGCCCACCCCTACCTTCCAATAATAGCCCCTATATGTGCTGGTCCAGCTTAGATAACTCTGGGCAAGCAAAGATGATGAGATCAAATTATTACTTAAAGGCTTATTACTTCATCACGTCTTCGGGAACAGTATGCACTGAATGCGAAATAGCATGCCATACATCTGTTTTTAAAATGAATCATATCCACTACTGACAGTAATAAATATGGCTTTAATTTTCCACAGAACAATCTACACTTGAAGTTTTTTTTACGCTTGGAGTCCGATGGTTCTTAAGTTTGGGCGTTATTGACTTAGTTCTCTCAGCTTTTCTTATCAGTTTCTGTGTGAGATAAGACATATATAACAAGTGCTTTTTTTAGAAAGTAAAATGCAAAAAGATGAGCAGCACCCTTTCTCTTTATTATTACAAATACTGAATATATATATATATATATATAAAAAAAAAAAAAAAATCAGATCCTAGATCCTAGAGAGAGAAATGGGCTTGAATGGAATTAGTGCCACTCTCGTCCACATGTGCTCACTGGTGAGCCTTGAACAATATTTGGTTTTACTAATGTTCATAGTGGGGAATCTGACGCGCAGCTGTAAATCGATCCAAACGTGTTCAAGGTAAGTAGAGCTACTTTGGTGAGACCAGGGAAACAACCTCACACACAGTCTGCAACCAGGAGTTAGCAGATCAGTTGCTTCATGCTGTCATCTCTCACATCTCTTTTATGCTGCTGTCTATACGCTTGTGAAACAATTGATTTGATTGGCTCAATTTAGTGAAGGTGTTGCTGTATTAGCTGGATTAGCTGTGCCCACGGTCTCTAGCCCAGACCGTTAGATATAAGTAACAATCCGTGAAGATTATTCTTTATTCTCATTCGTTTATTAAAATTGTTCACAAGTCTGGATAGAACCGTCATTCGGTCCAGACTAGAGGCTGCCATTTGCTGATTTGCCTTTCAGTTTTATAGCATATCGTGACCTGTTGCCTTTTTGGAAAGTAAACACTAATCTCCACAAGCCCTTACAATGTTGAGTCAAAGGTGTAACCTCTACAGGAAGCCTTTCACACCATTATGTGCCATTATGTTTGGCAGAGGCAATACATGCCCAACGGACCGCCCTCCACACTCTACAAGGTGAATAATATCTTTCATCTCTCATTTTTAATATTTGTTGCTGCGGAGTCAACAAGAACACACACACACACACACACACACACACACACACACACACACACACACACACACACACACACACACACACACACACACACACACTCTCTCCGCTCTCCCTACATTCAGCCCAAAGGGGCTTCTCCCTCTTCCTCCATCTCTCAGGAAGCAGCAGATATTTCTCATCTTTTTTTCCACTCCCCTTTTTTTGTCTGCCAGCAAGTGATTAAAATGTGCCTGCTGCTACCACAGAGGAACACACTGGCAGAAAGAACAGCAGCTGAGCCCAGAAGATGAAGACCTTTGTTACATGCTGATGAGCTGAACATGGGCAAAAACCACGAGAGCTCTAGGTAACCATGTAGCACTGACACCACACCTGGCATTCCCCTTTGTATGAACCACACCAATGAGTTGTTTCCAGATCTTTTTCTGACAACAACAAAAGCTTGGAGAATAGTCAAACCTAAACACAGTTTAACTCACTTTTTATTGCAAAGGACAACCTCCATTTACCTTAATATTCTGGTGATTAGCAAACTGGGTCTTAAGGTCTCGGTATACTTGATAAGAACTAGGTTGGGCACGACTAGCATGTAGAAGTGTGTAGGAGAGGGAGGTTATGCATCAACAATGAGATTCTCAGTGGAGTGCTAAACCTATAATTCGAAGAGCATGTTCCAACAAAATGTGAAAAGATAGCACATCACAAATTTGAAACGCTCTGATGGAGGCTCTGTGCCGAAACCCACAACCCACAAGCCTTTTTCTATTGTGATGTGAGCCACATAAACAAGATAACTGTGGGTATTTTGTCCTCCTCATGTTTAACTTTGAGCTGACTTTCACACCTTTGCTGCATAAAAAAGCACGGTTGTTTCAAACAGTTTTAGATACGCTTTTTCAACTTGTCAGCTGACCTACCTGCCGGTTTGTCTGCATAACTATAAATCACTTTTGTTTCAGCTTGTGCTCACGTTAGACAATTTAAAGCAAATACGACAAATAAGACGGCAGTTGAGTCCTCATTTAGGATCCTAGTTAGCCCAGCGAGACCATCCTGATCTCGCGATCTCCATTGTATTTTACTCTGTTAGTACGTCATACGCTTTGTTGATCTGATTAGTTGATTTGGCCTGTCTATCACAAACATAGGTGGTATTCGGCACCTTCTTTCCGACAGGTTAGCTTGGCTTGGGAACTTGAGGAAAAAGTATTTGCAGGTCTTTGCAGTTCAGCTTGACACAATGAGAAGATTCGAATTGTATTATGTTTAGCTTACAGAATTTGCCAGTAACTAAGTTATCTATTTTTCTATCGTGACTGAATATACATTTCCGTAGTCAACTGTTTACTTGGTAATACCATATTTGAGGGTCTATCAGGTGGGTGTGCTTACTATGTGTACAGTCCACAGGGTCACTTTTTTGGGCTTATGTCACAGGGACCCTGGCAGACCAAAAAGTTTAATTTTGGCTAAATTTGGTTTTAGACTTTGTATCAAAAATCTTTTACCTTGTTTGATGCGGTAGAGTATAAGTCTTTCTTTATTTAACTGTGTATACACTTGATCTTCTTGTATTGCTAAGACATTGGCAGATGCAAACCTTGAAAAACGACGCTCTGCAGCTTCTGACACTCTCTCACAGGGCCAGACAGTCCAGAGAAGAAATTGTGCATTTATGGTGGTTGCTCATTGTGCAGGGTCATTAAGGTCCCTGACTGTAATCAATAGCAATGTCAGTTGGTGGGATACAGGATTGAATGCTAACAAGAATGTGTGTGTGTGTGCGTGTGTGTTTGTCTGTGTCTGTGTGTGTGTGTGTGTGTGTTTGTGTGTGAAAGAGAGAGAGAGAGAGAGAGCTGTGTATCTCCATCAGAGGTGGAGCAGCCTTTCATGCGATGATGGATTTGCTCTCAGATCTGGGCTTTTGAATCCAGACATGGTTTGCAGTGATAAACAGGCATTAGACTAATCTTCACGGGCTTCACGGTGCTGGAAAAGCAGCATCTAACACAGCTTATCTATCTCCACATCTGACAATGATTTTTGTCATTTTGGGGTCATTTTCTTAGTGCATGTAAATATTCATGAGGCAGTTATTTTAGTTTTATTCTTGTGAGGCAGGTGATTGGAACGATTGGTTAGAGGCTTTAAATGCAGTAATGCATCAATGTAGTTATTAAGGGAATACTTTACCCCCCAAATGATATTTTGTATATAAATTACTCACCATCTGTAACCTTGGATTCTTGTAGAAAACTCTTGTTTTCTTGCGTGCATCCAAGGTAAATGGAGAATCCCAAAACTCGGAAAATAATGAATCGAAGTAAAAGGGGATGCATGTCACAGCAAAACTATATCAAAACATTGTTTACAAACTCTCAAACAACTCGTATGATATAAGCCAAGTCGTGTTCATCCAGTCATATGCTTGGCACTTCCCAAACACATGTGCAGGCACGCTTCTCATCTGACGCCAACATAGCAAGTACTCGACTAGTC
Organism: Echiichthys vipera; assembly: GCF_963691815.1. NCBI lineage: Eukaryota > Metazoa > Chordata > Actinopteri > Perciformes > Trachinidae > Echiichthys > Echiichthys vipera. The sequence goes on along the minus strand of NC_139842.1, from coordinate 4,476,718 downwards.
GAAGTTAAAACATCAATGAAATTAGTCACAGGGCTCAACAGTGTGCCTGTTTAACTTGCAACTAAAAGTAGATGTGTTCGAACTGTAAAATGTATTTAGGTGCATGTTTGTGAATAACCTCAAAATAGGGTGTGTTCACACAGTAGCTTCCATGAATTTGCTACTTTTTTGCTTTAATTTGTAATATTATTGCCTTTAGTAGGTCACTTGTAAAATAGCGATACAAGAGCCCCTTTGCCCGTTCCCAGGTAACTGGTGCAAACACCAAGTATCGCACATCACCAGCACCGGCTTCAGAGCAGGGTGTGAGGATTTTTAAACCAAAAGTGTGTACTCTTGTCACAATATGATTAAAGTTTACTATTGCTCACTACACACATACTGTATATTTTTTATACATAAAGTGTATATTTTTGTCACAATTTGATTAAAAGTTTACTATTGTTTATTGTACACATATAGAATGAATAGAAAATTAATCTAGCATGCTTTTATATAATTAGTAATCTAACACAGATGACACAAGGAAGGAATGTGCAGCGTCAAATAGTGAGTGGATTGCAGTTTAGGTAACGATAATAACTGTGGTTCTATGAATAAATATATAGTTAAATTAATACAGTTTAAAGCATAAATGATTACATAAGTATTAAATATATACAATTTAAAGAAATAATAAAGAATAATTAAAACCCTAATGTACCTTTTGCATTCAAGTGAAATAAATCAGTTCGCTTGTAAAGGTCTTCTAGTACCCCTTCATTGAGAAACACACTATTTGATTGATTTTAATTGGGAACCAAAAATTCTTTACACTCCTAAATTTTTCAACTCATGAGCACATGTACTTAGTCTTGAGTCATGAGGAACATCCCAAGTCATCTAACGATATCATCATATCACCATATATGAATTCTAAATAATATTGACGTTATGATGCATTTGAGAGTTATGTAGCCTATTTTTGTCTTCCCATGTGTTGCTTCATATGGGGTCATATTTGCTTCTCAGTACTTATTTTGTTACATTTTGTCTAACAACACAAGCTTCTCTGCTTCAGTCCAGTGTGGCCCGATACTTTCCAGATATTTTCAACAGCCACACGATAAAAACATCTGCAGCAATAACTGTTTGGACTTCAATCAGCTTTTGATGTAACTGAACAGGAGCAGTGTCACCATGACAATGTTGCCCGTTTTGTATTAGAAATCTCTCCATACGTCAACTCGCCTTAGAAATCTTCCTGAGAGGTTTCTTGCAGCACTTCAGCACCTACGAAGAAAAGTTTCATGAATCCAGGTGCTGGTAATTACCCAGCATGCTAAGCTCCATCCTGTGGCATAACATGACTCATTTATATGGAGCCCTCAGCAACGCCAGAGCCACATCTGACAGCACTGGCCCCAGCAGTGACCGGATGGTGAACTAAACGCTCCCTTTGGTGTGCTGCTGTCAGAGTATAGGCACTCTCATGGCACTAATACACTTGCAGTGATCCACCACTGCCTGACTGTTTGTGTATCGACTTATGCAAGGTCACATCCAATCACTCGTCAACCTGTGTGTCAACTGAAAGGAGGCTTTGCTTTAGTCTGCTTGAAGCACAGAGATCCGGTGAGAGGAGTTAAATTGTGACATGCATGCTCCCTCCTTGCACTGTGGTAACTTAAAGTAGCATGCAGCTTGTCAGCATATCTGAGCTGACCTTAATCCACTCACAGTGATGAAGCCATGAGCTGGGGAGATGACACATCACAGCCCCGGACCAAAGGTCACATCAGTCAAGTTGTGTCATCTTCAGATGTAAACAGGAAATATTCAGTTACTGAATGAAAATTGTCAGTGCAACTGGCAGATTATATGCCTATCTCTGGTCTTGTAAAACTTCTTATGGTTTGTCAGCTCAGTACACAGCAAAAAAGGAGTATTCAGGGACTTGAAATGAGATATAACTTTTCAATGATACCACTGAAAAAACGATATGTTCCTGGTCTAACTCTGCATTGTGAGTTAGTGAATTATATGTGTATTAACTTGTACTTATTAAGGATTGGAGTGAGTGATCGATTCCTCGAGCAGCCCTCCATTCAAATTAATTTGATTGGTAAACAACAACACTCAAGTTTTATTTGTATGTGCGCGCAAACAGTGATTCTTCCTCAGAAAAACCCACTGGAGTGGTGGAAGTCCAACAGGCACGTGTTGTGTCAAAGCAGCACCTGCTGATACCTGCCACCTACAGTATGTGCCAGCGGAGCTCCTGTTCTCCACAGTGGGACTGATCATTAACAGAATGCGAACGCGGATTATATTACGTTTTTGTAAGGAATATTTTACATATTTTTTGAAGTTGTAAATCCTTAAAGGGTAACTGTGACTGTGTTGATTCAGAATAAGCAGAATAAGCTCCCTAACAAAAGTCGCAGATTAGCAGCAAGTCTGACTTAGCTCAGTGCTCGGCGGTCAGCACTCAAGCTTGATGTGCTCGCTAGTGGTTAGCAGACACACCCCACATATCTAGCAGGCGAAATATCCAGAACTGTCGGGGACTTGAAATGCTAATGAGAGCACAAGACAAGGGCTGGAGTTAACCTGGGGCGCCTGTTACAATGGGAACTTTATTGTATGTGCGGCCACAGATAGACCCTGCTGCCGGTATACCTACCAAGCAGTAAGGTGAAGCTCAGCTCCTGGCTGCTGGCTGGGTTGTCACGGCACTTGGTGTTTGACACCAATGCACAAGTCACCTTTGAGCCTAAGAAGTAAACCCATCCCAAGTGCTGGGAGACCAGACACAGACAATGGGGATTCCTCCTGGTGAAAGACCTTGTAGTTGCTGACTCCTTGTCACCGGTCAGTGACAACGTACCGCATGATTGCTTTGTATTAAGACAAACTTGAAAAATATCCATTCTTGTCACAGAGCACCTCACATGTAATGAAAAGGCTCATTATTTGGAACAGATGTTAGTAAGTCATTAAACAGTGATCACCATTGATGTTGGGGAAGCATGCAGCTGATCAGCACTTCCATCTGATGGATGAAAATGTCCAAATTTTCCAGTTGCACATCTGGATCACTGAGCTGTGCAGCCGGGCCAGGTGTCAGTCTGTGCTCTGTGCCACGCCTGACACGTCGCACCATGACCACCTGCACTGCATACAGAAAAGCTTTGCACAGGGAACTAACATTGGTTTTGCTGTGGGGATTACAAGCATCAAGACTTGACACCAAAGAGAAAAAGCTTGTGCTGATGCTTGCCTTTCACGCATCTTTATATAATTAGTGCAGAACTACCTTCAATGGGCAGAAAGCTCTCTGCGGACGAACTGAGCCTGAGAGCTTAAATGCTACCAACGAACTCCCTATATCAGCAAGTGACTGAATGATCTACCTTTTTTTATACATCTCTCACTCTGCCGCTCTTTCGCCTACAGTGTCATACTTTCATTCACTCTCATAATTTCCTTACTTACTGAATCAGCAAACTTAATCCACCTGAAAGAGCTTTTTTTCACTCTTCCTCTCTCCCTCCTCTCTAAACGCTGACTTCTCTCATGCTGCGTTCCAATTACTCCACGCTGTCATAAAGCTGGACTGCTTCTCCTTATCGCCCCGGCAGGAGAGGGAGAGGGTTAGCTGGGCTTATCAAAATGCTAATGCGTTTGAAAGGAAACATTAGTCTTCCTGAGAAAAGGAGGCTAGAAAAAAGTGCATTATTAAACATCCGTCTGTTTCATCTTGTAAAAGGGGCACTATCTTGCCTCAGGATTGCCAGATTCTCAGGTATAGCTTTTGGCACATTCTTCATTTGCATGCAGCTTGTTGGGGGTGAGGGGCATTGGAGCGCCCTCAATCATTCTATAAGCAAGAGTTTTAAAGGGGAAAGACTGGGCCTTGAGATAAGGGATGTGGCTGCTGATAGCTCTTTGGTCATATGGTTTTGCAAATTTTAATCTGGACATAAGGTCTGTAGTGGTGGCATACTGTAAATATGGTTTGGTAGCATTTAATTTTTAAAGTGCCAACACATAGGATTCCATCCCCCTAGCAATCCCGAGTGGTATCGTTGAAAAAAAAATTCAGATCACTTTCTGTTTTTCTCGGAGCTAACGTTACCAACAACACAGGACACACTGAATTTTCATATGATGTAGTTTAGGTTAGATATTTGTTCATCAGCTATAGGGATCTCGCAGTTACCGCAATATTGCAAGCCGCAACAACCACTATGTACACATTTTTTCATTTTTTTTACGAGGCTAGGCCCTTCTTCTTTAACACTTCGATGTGTTTGTATTGCATGTTAAATAATATAGTATATGTTAGGGCTGTAGCTATCAAATCTGTTTGTAATCAAGTATTCTACTGATTGTTCCATCAATTAATTGAATAATCGGATAAAAAATATATAATTTTGCGTAAAATGTATTATCATTTGCGTTATTTTGCCAAAATATATTATGTCTGGGGTACTGCTATTGGGTGTGGTAACCTAACAGGGGTGTGTGTGTGTGTGTGTTTGTTTGTGTTTGTGTGTGCACGCTTGCGTGAGCGGGCGAGAGAGAGAGAAAGACGAGATGTGTGTGTGTGTGTGTGTTGAAGGCAATACACTCAATTTACCATGAGTAAGTTTAGTATTCAAACAATTTAAAGTGGTGCATACAATTCTTTGTGACACGTGTGTTTACTCAAAATGGTTTCAAAGACAAATAGAATAATTGATAAAATTAATTACAGATAGACATATCAGGAAGAGCAACTCGCTCTCTTCCTGTTTACCGTAACAACAAGCAATGGACAACACCACTGACACATTTACTCAAACAAAACTATGAAGACTGATCAGGTAGGTAACGTTATTTTTTACATCAAGGCTTTTACGAGGACAGGAACGCTTTCTCTTCCTGTTTGCTCGGTGAAGTGGCGTTAACAACGGTCTGCTTTCGGCTCAGATGCTGAATCATCGATGTGCAGTTGTGGTGTAACAGTTCTAGTTTGCAGTCGACACATTGGACCTTTTTTGGCTTCTTTTTAAGTGTGAAATGATCCCAAACTTATTCTCTGCCTTTTACGGGATGTAGTGGTGTGCCTTCATGTGGAACAATGAACCCTGCACTGATATCGCGCAAGACAGGAATTAAACAAATCATTGAGGCATAGATATTTCCTCGATGATATTTTATTATTGAGTAACTTGAGTTACTTGAGTAGTTGTTTCAGACCTGGGATAAATATAGTCCAGTTCTAATCTCAGTACTTTGATAATGGCAGTGTCAAACACCCGGTAGTATTAATAAGTAAGGTCGGGCTTTGTTACTTACTTGTCTGGTAGAAAGAATATTTTTTTATAGCTCTCCCTTTTCCTCAATCTGCATATTTTTCTTTTGCCAGTTAACACTGGAGTTTCCACAGTTACTGCAGTTGACTTGCTTATTAGCCTAGTGCTCTCCAGTGATGCAGGGTATTCTTTTGTCTAGGGCTTTAATTGTGAATGGAAATAACAAAGTTGTGAAGCTGTAATCCGCTATTGTTGATAATGTAGAAAGCAAAAGAGGTTGCCATCCTGGTTTAGACTATGAAGTCTCTGTGTTATTATTTATTACCTTCAGTAATAAATAATAAGTACAGGCACACCTCAAGCACTTTCCTCTTTCTTTTTGCTGTAAAGCAAGTTTATATTTTCCTGGGAGTTCATAGTCAGTGGCAGAGAAAACTGAAAAGTGAAAGCGAGACCTATAGGGAACCCATCTTAACGCTGATGGTGTCATTTATTTAGAGCCAATACATTGTGCAATCAACATTTACTTCGTAATGATAAGTTAAAACAGAAAAGTTATCTGTTGGCACTTTAAGTGGAGTGAAGGGAGGCTTCATAAGCATAGCTAAGTTTACCCTGACTGTTATTAGCTTCTGTCTGTCTTTGACATTTTATAAGAATGCTACGTAAGATGGATTGCACATATCCATATCATGCATCCTCACTGTACATCAAAAATATGACACAAACAAAAGCTTACCAAAAAAAACACAACATAAAAATCAATACAATACATCACACAACAATCAACACAAGCTAATACAAACAATAGCACAACTAAATAACTATAATCTATAGTGTTCTACAGTACTTCCTGTGTAAAAACCAGACAAGCAGAAGAGTAGTACAACATGCCATGTCCTTTATTCAGTTTTGGAGGTTCACCCAAGCTGTACTGTATATCTAGTTCCTGCAGTTAACCAGCTTACTTGTAAAAGACTCCCGACAAAATATGGTAGAATCGTCTAAATGTATATTTAGACTAGACTTAAGACGGCATTATTGGCCAAGAGTAGCTTATCCTATATATAGAAATTACAGAAATGCCAAGGATATGATTCAGTAACTGATATAATCAAACTGATATAACTGAAAACTAATACAAGAAACTGTTTCACTATCACATAGTTACCCACCACAGAGCACAGATCAATGTCAAATTACATAATTTAATCCTTTTAGTAGTTTTTTTTTTCCGATTCGATTTGCCAAGCGAATTTTAAACATACTTTTGAAATGTCGCAGAGAAAAAGATGCAAATTAGATTAGTTTCCATCAACTGGTTTGGAACAAATAAACTAGGATGCAATTTAGTTTGAGCAGAAGTTGGCACTTTAGGGTTATGCATGGCTGTAATCTGCCAGTAAACTGAGTAGAAGAAGTAGAGTTTTTCAGGAATTTAGTTCATTTTGGTAAGTTTTAACTGTCCTTTCATGTCAGCTAGTGTTGTCCGTACTTCATGCTGTTCAGAGAGACTATCTAGAAAGAAATGTCTGATCATTCATGTGGGTTCAATGTTTGGTCCCTCAGAACTAATTTGGCAAATGTGTTCCCATATCCCATTAAGCACATAAACCCTATTTCAAAAAAGATAATAAACACAACAAGCCAGCGTAAAAATATTCATGCATTTTTGCTATTTCCATAAAGCTTTTCTAATGCAAATCTTCAACGTGCACAGGTAACGGAGTCATTTGTAGTATGCTAATATTCATGGCCTTTTCATTTGTGTAGGAGCTCAAAAGTACATGTCTGGAGGAGGTTTTTGTTTTTTGCCTTTTTGTCAGATCTTTTGTTTTCTGTGTTATAATGTGTTGAATGTACTTCATGGGGACAACGCATTCTTCGGTCATTCTGAATGAACTAGATTATGCCTCGCAAATCTCTGCACATATGTTTTCTCCAAACACACACACACACATTCAGCTGGGCATCCAGTAAGAGGGTTTTACATTCCGTTTGATGTTGCATCCTGGCTGGTCCTTGGTTAGGAATTGGCTCTGTCCAGATGGAGTCTGGCAGCACAACATGCACTGAACACGTTAGATAACTTGGACATATCCCTCAACTGGCTCTCTGTTTGTGTGGAGAGGAGAAAAAGTCGAAAGGAACAGAAGCATGCAAAATGGTACTGCACATCAAAGGGCTCTGCTGTGATACAAACAGAAGCTCAGTGTCTCTGCCAGCAGAGACCACTTCTAATACTGGTGTGTGTGTGTGTGTGTGTGCGTGTGTGTGTGTGTGTGTGTGTTTGTTTTGTTTGAGTGCCTGATCTTCCTAAGACTCTTACTCAACTAGCCTGAAGGCTGACACCTTGAAATCCACCCAGTAAATAACTGAGCCATCGTCAAGCAGACATCCCTTTAGTTCTGGGCTCTGCTTCATACATACTGTATGATACAGTCAGATTTTCAAAGCACTATGTATGCTTCAACACACTCACACATACACACACAATATGTACAGACCTCCGGAGTATAAGTGTCATGCTTCTCTTTTAGAGGTTAGGGGGAATCCCACCTCCTGCCTGGTTATGTCAACCAGTTCACAAATATCCAATGTGGATTTCAGTAGCTATTAGGAAAGCTCTCAGTGCTTGACAGCTCCAATCTGGCAGCTTTCTGCTGCGTTGCCCGAGAGATTAACATGTTTTCATCACTGGAAATTTCCCATATAACTTTAACCATCAGATGCAACTTGACACATGGATTTTTTTATTATTCAGAAAGAGAAAGTTTTGAGAGAGTTTCTTAAATACTGTATGTTCCACCACTACAGTATTAAGATAACGTATTTGCATGAACAAGTTATTTTAATAACTTATTAAACAGCGACCTGGCGACGAGCCGAGTTGACTGCGAGACGGCGACGGACTGGCGGTGGACCGTGACAGTTGCTTTTGGTGTCGTTTAGGTTTAGGCACCAAAACTACCGTTATGTGACTGGTTTTAGCCTACAAAATGTGACGGTCAGAGTTAGGCATGAAAATCACTTTGTTAGGTTTAGAAAAAAGGTCCAGGCTTGGCTTAGTACATCCGGGACATGAACGCCACCGAGATGTGAACCCCGCTTGATAGTCCTGGGTTTGGGACCCATGCACCACCCTGACCTGCCGCCTTTGGTCGTCTTATACTACATCCCCTGCTTTCGTTGAATTCACACACAAATTACTGCACGTTACTTTTCGTTTGTTATATATACGAAACAACGTGAACAGTTTGAATATATGCCTCTAGCTTTTCTTTTTATGATATCTGAGCAGAAAGACTCTTTCTAGGCAGTAAAAGTCCCTCTCTCTTAACGGGTGACAAACGGCGCTCAAGCATCCTGTGTTCAGTTGTGATTGTCTCCTCTTGGGTAATCCTCAAGATGCTGCATCATCTTCTCTTCCTCCATGTACGGCACATGCACGTAAACATACCAGATACATGCATGCATGTGCGCACACCAACAAACACACACACACACACACACACACACACACACACACACACACACACACACACACACACACACCGCATCATTGATCTCCTGTGAGACCAATTACCCATCTACTCAATAACTGGAACTGCCACAGCTGTCAGTGCCAGCCATATTGCCACGGAAGGATGGCTACTACACTGTACATACACACACATACACACGCTCTATCTGTGTGAGGACTGATTTATTTTCAGCCAGAGAAATGATACTGGCATAGAGCAGGATGTGTTCTGGTTAAAAGTGTGTGTAAAGCTCTGACTCACCGGGTGTGCAGGTATAAGCCTGCCTGGGTTGTGTATGCCAATATTCGTTTATGCTATCTGTGTGTTACTGTTTTAAAAATCCTCTTTGCTACGGGAACCAACAACAACCTTTCGAGCTAGCAACCGACACGCTGAAAAGGGCAATTTTGATGAAGATTTGGATTATGTAATAAGGCAGGCTTATAAATATATCATATATACTATATTATATACAAATAATATGTATATAATAAATGTTTTGTGGGGTTATAGCCGTTTTAATTTCAGGGCTCCCACGTGCAAATGCTCCACCAAAATAAGTTCCCTCCCAACACTATTTTGTAAGGGCACTGTTGCTGCATCCAGGGCTTAGTGCCACCAAAGACTATTGCAATTACTTTAAAGAAATACAAACAAGCCAGAATGTTTTTTTCCCCTTAAAGCAGAATGATAATGGGTGCAGCCAGACCATTCTGCAGCGCTGACAGGTCTGGCTATGGGAGACTAGTGTTAAGATGACATGCAGGTTCCTGACTAGAATATCCAGCAACTGGAACATGAGCAGGATCGGAACTTGGGTTTTATTCAGTGTAAAGAAAAGATATATCATCTGAATAATGACAAATGATCACAGGCCTCTGTGGCAGGCAGATCCGGTCTTGTAAAAAAACATGGTGTCTCCCGTCAAACGAAGACATGCAGGATACTCTTGAGCATCCACTACAATGTACAATTTTGTTTTTAGGTCCAATACAAAATGGTGAAGACTTGAAAGGTCGTGTCATTGATTACTCTGATTGCCTTTCATGTGTTCTAGGAGTCAGCAATAAGTCAGCTGGCTCACTGATATTGGTCAATGATGCAAATTTCTTTCACAAAGTTGAGTATTATGCATAATATTTGCGTTGCCTCCAAGAGCTAATGTACTGATTACAGGAATACCTGATCTGTTCTTTCTTCAGATCAGCATGGGTGAACCGTTAAAAATGTGTCAAAAAGTCATCTGGTGTTGACACAGGCTAAAGGCTGGGATATGCTTGAAACTAACTAGTTCGTACAACGTGTTTTCCAACTTCAACTTAAGATAAAAGTGTGGTCTGAATGGGCACACTCAAAGGTGGGGCAAAAAGGCTTCTGTCAGAACGTATTCTCTTCAAAGGTTTCTAGGATATTGTATGAAAAGTAATAAAAATAAATTTGTATGATATTTTATGAAATATGATCTATTTAAATCCAGAAATAGTGACTGGTAGTGGGTTACATTTCATGATGTTTAGGAAACATAAGATGACGGTTAGGTTTAGGCAATACTACTACCCTTACGTGACCTAGGTGACAGGGTAAGGTATCAAATGACAACAATGACAAGAACACAAGACCCCCGGGTGAAAGTCCTGTGTTTTGGGACTGATCTACCACCTGGCACTGAAATTGCAGTGCACTGACTTCTAGTTCTAAACTTGTGAAATACACACACATTTTTGTGCATTACTTTTTGTACGGTACTTGTTCAACACTTGTTTAAATGGATATAACAGAGCACACTTTTGGGAACTTTCTCAAAGACATTCATGTATTGCAATTGTTATGAATGGCCAGAATTAATGTTACTCAGCAAAAGCTGATATGGTCAGTGATGACTAAAAATTAGACGCTGCTAAATTAATGTTTTGTACTCTGCTCTATACTACTGCTAATAAGAAAGTGGGAGGAGAGGTCAAATATTCTGATAACAGATTTGCTACCATGGCAGCTTAGCAAATCCGTTTCCTTTGCAAACTTCAGTGTACAAACTTAGTCACTCGCACCAGTGTGCACAAATAATTTTTTTCAGGGAGAGCTGGATTGCAACACAGGCAGGCTGAGGTGGGCAAACACAGTAAAGTTCAGTGAGGGCAGGAATTGACTGGCTTTATTTGATCACTTATCCATTTAAATATGCCAAAATCATCCCTTGTGACGAAAAGAGAGCTGAGCCGGAAGGCAAAGCTCTCGATCTACCGGTCAGTCTTCGTTCCTACCCTCACCTATGGTCATGAAAGCTGGGTCATGACCAAAAGAACGAGGTCGCGGGTACAAGCGGCCGAACTGGGTTTTCTCAGGAGGGTGGCTGGAGTCTCCCTTAGAGAGAGGGGGAGAAGTTCAGCCATCCGTAAGGAACTCGGAGTAGAGCCGCTGCTCCTTTGCGTTGAAAGGAGCCAGTTAAGGTGGTTCAAGCATCTAGTAAGGATGCCCCCTGGGCGCCTCCCTAGGGAGGTGTTCCAGGCACGTCCAGCTGGGAGGAGGCCTCGGGGAAGACCCAGAACCAGGTGGAGAGATTATATCTCCACACTGGCCTGGGAACGCCTCTGGATCCCCCAGTTAGAGCTGGTTAATGTGGCCCGGGAAAGGGAAGTTTGGGGTCCCCTGCTGAAGCTGCTGCCCCTGCGACCCGACCTCGGATAAGCGGATGAAGATGAGATGAGATGAGATGAAAATCATCCCTGATGCAATCCTTGGGATCACGTCAGGACATCTCTACTAGTTGTGTCAGGAATGAAAACAGAGACCTTGAGAAAGAAGTTTACAGTAAAACCTTCCTACTGTTCCACCTGCCAGAAGTAGACATGCTTGTCATATCGTTAGTTTCAGAGTGCTACACAATTGGTAGGCTTCAGCATGCAGGAGAGCCACATGAGCATTTTATGTCTTGTCAGGTAAAACAGACATGGTAGAGGTCCTAAAGATTAATAGACTCTTTGTGCTTAAGATCAACTTGATCTTGATCTTCGTCTTATTATGAAGAATAAGGTACATCCCAGGGGAAATCACACCCTCTTTACCAATTTGGACACCAAAAGCATAACTGTGTGATCACTTAATAGTCCTTAATTTAGCTGGTTAACCAACATCCGGAGCACAGCTTGTTTAGCGTCACACTGTGCACTTACTGTACTAACTTTGCCCCCAAATCTCAGGTGTGTTTACATGTGTGAGCGTGGCCATCTGTCTGGTGAGAACATGTAGAGTGAATATTTTTGAGGCAATGTGCAAATGAAAAGTATTTTTGACCATTTGAAAACAGTGACATTACATCAATCGATCTAATGGTACTTGTTAATAATAGTTAGCGGTAGCAACATGGCTACTACTAGCAGCCTGGCTACTGTCCAAAGCAACAAACAATAAAAATTCCAAATTGAACTAGAAATTCAAAATCAGAAACCTTGATGTCAATGCTCTGATAATGGCAGAGTAAAACACCGTATTTATCAAGCATCTTGGTGCCATTTTACACTTAAGTCCTGAGAACTCCAGCAGGAGATGGCACTGAGGCGAGAGAGACGTGTGCTTAATTTTTCGTCTCCGCAGTGCCTGCTGATCATCTGTCTCCTCTGCTGGGCCGCAATCACTCACCTCGGCCTGAAAAACAAAATAGACGGCATGCTCAAGATGTGATAAACTTAAGTTGATTTCTTCTTTTTTTCGTTTTCACCCACCACTTGATGAATGTCAGCTGCACCGTGTCAAAAGCACAGGGAGAGTATGCGTTGGCAATGCCCAGGGACACAGGAGACTATCCTAATGCCCCTCGATCTAAACTGAAACATAAAGAATATGGCTGAAATATCATAATAGGTCTATTGTTGTTATGGTTATGACTTGAACAAACACAGATTCCAGACATTTACTGAACAGTAGCCTGGAAAATATCCAACAACAACTACGCACGTATCTTTCATCAAAACGCACCTAGGCTGCAGCGCAATATCCCTATAGAGTTGTGACAAATAATTTGTGAACTCACCCTTTTGAAAGCAACTCAAGCTTCATCGCAGCTGGATCCTGGCCGCCGTCCAACCCAGAGATGCTGGGGTTATCTTCTCCAAGTATGCTCTGCACAACTTCGGCTACTGCGCTCAAGTCTCTGCCATGTGGTCCTCCACCTGCATAAGAATATAAAAATGAATTAGATAGATATGAGCGCAGAGGGTGACATGCAAGCAAATTAAAAAGAAGCCCTACGTACCAGTGTGCATGGAGCAGGCCTTGAAAGCTGCAATTTCAGTTCTGCTTTTCGAGAGAATGTTATACCACTACCACTCTGGCAGTCAGCTGGTGACCGATGGCAGAAGGCTTGAGAAGCGTATAGTTGATTGATTATGTCTTCCCATGCCTGCTTTTATTATGGCTGGTGCACGTTCTTCGACTAGCTACACTAATAATAGTGTCTCCTCATCTCGCCAACTGGGTTTTCTTTTCGATTCCATGTTGATTTTTGCATGTGGCTGTAGTAGGCTAGTATACATAGAGCCATTCACACCAGTTTTAAAATAGTTTCCTAATTAATGAATTAGAAAAACAAATGGAAACATTTATTTTGTAGATTATTGTCAAAATATACACTCCCATTGCCCATTTAAATACATCTAAGATATTTCTTTATTCTTAGATAAGGGATTTCCCTTCTGTTATTGGTCATTTCTATGGACACAGAAGTGACAAAAAACTGGTTTATTGCTACGACAATCAGACAATAATAAAAATTGATCAAGCTTGACATCCTGTGATTTTTGGGAATTGCTTTAACCAGAGCCTGCTGGTAAGAATCAACAGTGGTCTAAACTCAAATCAAACCATGATGCGCTGTGCAATATGACGATATGCATTGTATCAGGATAGAAAAAAAATCTATCGTTTAATATGTTGCTCTATCGTTTTCTCACGATGTCATCATGATTTGAATCATTCGCACGGAAAACAACTGCAACACACACAGACCTCTACACACACCAGATGCACGGCACACACGCTCCGTGAGGCTGCAGTGTTTCAAATAAATTAATAAACTAGCAGCTAATTATGACTGTTCACAATATCATTTTGTGCTTTGGATATTCTGTAATAACCAACTGTGAATATCTGCTCATAACGTGATGTGATCAACAGCACTAACTATCATCCAGCAGAAAATTGCATCCACCTCGCGGGCAAAGGGAGTTAATTGAGTTTAATAAACATCAATGTCTCTAAACATTCAAAAACCTACACAGCATTTACCATTATTACGCCCATTGTTACCACATTTTGTCTTATAATGAGAGGATTACACCTACATCTAAATGCTCATTCAATCCGATAGTATGACACAGTGCCATGAAAGTGAAAGTGAAAGTAAAGTTCTAAATATACCGTCAGCTATTGTCAAAGAAAGACACAAACAAAAAAACACATTCATGTTACAACAATACTTTTAATAAGATGCCCGTATCAGAAATCAGCAATCACATCACCCAGAAACCTGCTGTATGACTGCAAAGTACTGGACTCACATGCACCCACTGCTGTCCTGAGTCTGGTGGAGAGTGTTAAAAGGAATAAATAGTCCAAGAATGTACAAGTAAAATGTATTTTGCAGTTCAGCTTTATTGATAGCCTACATTAGGCAATATATATATATATATATATATATTATTATTTATTTATTTTTTTTTCTTTTTCTTTTTCTTTAAATAGAAAATCAATTTCAGGTCCAGCCTTAATTCTAACAAATATATTTTTCAAGTACATAAAAAACAATGTAATAGGAAATGAGCCTTTCTATGTGGTAGTTTAACATAAACTACTTTTAATCGGGTCATGAATTGACCTATATCTTGATATGAGACTATTGCCCAGCCCTAAAACCATGGATTTTGAAGCCTTTCAATGTTACTCTTCTAATAATATTAATTGTGTGTGTGTGTGTGTGTGTGTGTGTGTGTGTGTGTGTGTGTGTGTGTGATATTGTAAGTTTTGGGGAAAAGATCCCACAAATGTGTAGAGCTTATTTTCTGTAAACATTTGTTGCAGATTAGAAATCTGCCTGTTGTAACCCTGAGCTGAGTTAGGTGTGTCTACACATGACAAACGCACTAAAACAAATGTTTTATTGCTGTTGGGTCTAGGACTTAACATTTCAGAGTGCACAGGCACAGTTCTGTAAGACCAGAATCAGTTTTGTGTGCACACATACACATGCCTGTATCTGTCTGCTTTCCCTGGTTTTTCCCTGTTTTGTTTTTGGCAGATTGTGAGAAACTTAAAGATCAACTTGCAGGTTGAAGTTTTTAATCAATTTAACCTTTCCAGAAAATGAGCACTTGGAAAGTTGATGAAGGATTTTTATATATTTTACAAGACATGGAGTAAAGGGGAAAGTAGCCATTTAAAGCAATGTTTCAATAATTAATATATCTTTTTTTTCAACATACGTCATGTTATGTAACAGAAGGGAGTCGTTGTCGATCGGAGAAGGCTTTTTCTGCAGGTAATGAGATGGGACTTCATTGCTGCATGCATCTGTAATGAAAAACACGTTTTGCGGCGCTGACTTTGGTCAGGTGGATTAATCACCAGGCTTTGAGAATGTAGCTGTTTGGCACCCAATAGGGACAAGCAGTGTCAGTGTTCGCCGGGGGCTGTAGCCAATCCCAGCTGACATTGGGTGTGAGGCAGGATACACCCTGGACAGGACGCCAGTCTATGGCAGACAACCATTCACATCTACAGGCAATGTAGGGTCATCAATGAACCTAACACATGCGTGTCTTTGGACTGTTGGAGGAAGCCGGAGAAAACCCACACAGACACAGGGAGAACATGCAAACTCCACACAGAAGGGCCCCAGCCCAGATTTGAACCAGGAACCCTTTTGCTGTGAGGTGTCAGTGCTAACTACCACTCCACTGTTCCACCTGGTCCTGGTCATTAAAAACTAAAGTAATTATTAAATTAACCTGACTCTGTGAATTACTCTGCCACACCAGCTTGGGAGATGATTCATTTGGTGAAATAAATAATGTGTCGTATTAGTTGTTGTCACATTTATATTTTTGGTCTCGCTAATAAATGGACCTAGAGACTAACGTTGTTTAGGGTTTATTGCATTCTTTAGTTTTATATATATTTGAAATTTTTTTAGGTCGGTCAACAAGAGCACATCATCATTGGACTATTTCATGATGCCTTCGCAGAGTCTGTGTTGCAAACTTACCAACTGACTGTTTTGGATGTCTTGACTGCTGTGCAGTAAAGGCCAAATATGAGCCTCGCTGACATAATCATGTTGTGGCAACCAATTAGCAATTGGTGCTACACTCGATGACTAAACTATGAGTCATTTTGTACTGCAGCACTGTGAGCTTTCACTTTTGTTTTGCACAGGCTGTATGTGCATGTGCACTTAGTGGCTCACTATGACTATACTTGTGCCCTGAACTGCTTCTAAGTATGAGCCAGAAGCGTATTACTTCACACAGCCGTTCACTTCACTGTGGAGAAAAGGGGTGAGGAAAAGCAGCTTTCTCCTTCTGTTTTCCTATTCCCACGTCTCTGAATCCAAATCTTTCCATTTGTTTCCTTTCCAAGGACGTTTTCACTGACAAAGACGGGAGTATTTTGAGGGATAATTGCTCTCCGTGTTGGCCTTCTCCAGGGGTCTGGATGCAGCCTTTTCACCACTTATCTGTAGGAGCAACCTTTCATCTCCAGAGAGAAGTAATGTGATTATGTATTGCCCATGTGATTATAAACACAATGAATGATCCAATATTCTTGAACAAAACACTCGTGGAAGAAGAGGACATTCTCCTCATTTTTGATCATTTTTAATCAGTGATAGATGGAATATACTTTACTGGGTAAATCAGCATAAATATGTAAATAGGTGTCTAGAACATTATTTGCAGCAAAATATAACTCCTATCACAACATGTGCTGCAATATAAACTGAAAGTGTGTGTTGCCCTGATACATTTGGCATAATTTACATTTCACTTATTGCACTAATTCCACAAGTACAATCCAGAGTCATGTCATATGCTATTTACTATGCTGTTACGCATGGGACTCTCTTTCTGCATAGTTGTTTAACATTAAAACCCTTCCTGTTGTTTTTGGCAGATACAATTTAAATTGTGTGCATATGTGTTGTATTTTATTGATGGGAGATTAACAGTGCTGTGAAAACGTTACGTTATGCTGAATATACTACCAGGGAACAATTATAATACAGATACATCCAACCAACTTTAATAGTATTTCCTGACCTAATCAGAAACTGGCCTTTACTTTCTCATGGTGACTATTTTACCATTTGAGTCATTATTTGAATAGAAGCTTTCATTTGAGAATGTATGGTAATTAGATATGTCACCGTATTCAAGTCAATTCATTCATTCATCTTCAACCGCTTGTCCCTGTCGGGGTCACAGGGGGCTGGAGCCGATCCCAGCTGACATCTGACGTGAGGCGGGGTCCACCCTGGACAGGACGCCAGTCCATCGCAGGGCACATAGAGACGAACAGAGACAGACAACCATTCACACCTAAGGGCAATTTTAGAGTCATCAATTAACCTAACACGTGCATGCTTTTGGATGGTGGGAGGAAACCGGAGAACCCGGAGAAAACCCAATTCAATTCAATTTTATTCATGGTGCCAAATCATGAAAAGTGTTATCTCAAAACACTTTAAATATAGAGAAGGTCTAGATCACACTCTGACTTATTTATGATTTACGGAGACCCAACAATTCCTCCATGAGCAGCAGCAAGTATGATTGAACATTATCCTGTATAAAGTGTGACAGACTGGGTTCCCCATAATCTATTTCCCCATAATCTTTAAGAAAAAGGAAGACACCTGTAGCATGCCACTTGCTTGCTGGTTCAGTAAAAATAAATAACATAATTTTTATGTCATGCCCATAATTGACAGAAAGGTTTTTATGAATATGGTGGATAAGATAAATAATACAATTGCTAGACTTCATCCTGCTAGTGTGAGGCTGGCCTGCTCAGCGGAGCCTCATCAGGATCATTTGTACACTTGCATGCATGTGAGTGTGTTCATGAACGAAACAATGGCCGAAACCAAGCTAGAGCAGCACACTCTAATGCTGATGTGACACAGAAAAACATGGAGCTGGGAGCGGGGAGTAAAAAAACACTTTCAAAAAAATGTTGTGTGTTCTGGCTTCCACACATTCTACCTAAAGAGCTAGGTGTGAAGGTGTGTGTGTGTGTGTGTGTGTGTGTGTGTGCGTGCGTGTGCGTGCGTGCGTGTGTGTGTGTGTGATGTCTTAGCCTCCACGGCAGACGCTCAGCCATGTGTGGGCTGCCTAATTAATGTGTGTATGAGTCTGTTTCTGTGTGTGCCTGTGTGTGTTTGTGTGTGTGTGTGTGTGTTTCAAGGACCCCCAGAGAACGCTGTTTTCCTCATTTGTGGTGACAAATAGGCAGCTTGTGGAAAAAGGGCGATGTTCTGCATCGCAGTTGACCCTTGACATCTCATTTGGGCCTGATAGATGGGCACAGTGGCAGAATGCTGTTTCCCATCTGAAGAAATGACCAGGTGGTGTACACACTCTCTCCCAAGAAAACTCCTCCAGCAAATAGCGACTGCCTGGATGTGGGGGTGTTACTGGACAGGTACTGAGTGGGGGAGAAGCCCGGTGCTGTTATGTTATGTCGGTATTTTCATGTTCATGATGCATTTTATGTCAGACAGAATCAGGGTCTGACTGGAACTGATTTAACTGACTGATAATTCAGTTTACTGTGTGTGTGTGTGGCATTTTCTTCGGTGTCCACTGTAACCCAGATTCTTTTCTGTACAACCATGTGGACAGAAACTACAAGGGGCTAACGCACCATTTTTTATGGTGCAGATTCAAGAAAGGTGAACAAATATAAACTTAAAGTCCCACTCAAGACATGTGTTGAAGTATAAAACTACTCTAATATGAATCATATTTGGTTTGACATGGGTGTCCCACAAAAAATTAAGAGATGAAGCTGGAGCAACACCTACTGTTCTCTTCATCTGGCTTCGCCCCGACCCCTGCTGCTTGTGCCCAAGTATGCCTGCTAGCTTGAGACTCTTCAGTAACTACATTCTAGCTTCCACTCAAGGTTTAAACTGAACCATGCAAACAACGCATCAAGTTGACTAAACACATCGGTAGGGGTGTGACGAGATATCATCCCACAAGATCTTGTGATATAAAAATGTCCCCCGCAGCTTCTTTAACATCAGGCTGCAAGTTATAGTTTCAGTGTCGGCACCTGACGAACCCAAAGCCTCCGTGTGTGACCAGTAGAGAGAATGTGTCGGACTCTGCCGTCTCTCTCGGCAGCTCTTGAGCCAAGTGACAGTGGCTGGAAAACATGCCTTCACCAGCTGACTGACAGGGATTTACTGAACCATAATAGCTTTCATGTTGGTTCCATGCGAAGAAATCAACAGCATTTAACTGACACATTGACTGTATGGTGACAGGCGGGGGCATGGCTCTTTTGGACGTTGAGGCCCCCCACCTCGCAGTGGCTGGGGGAAGGGGGGGGTATTTTACCAGCCGGAGTACTGTAGGCTACACCGCAGCTAACACAATCACTACGCAAAGACACCTGCAGAACCACCACAGCTCTCTACTGAAATCAAAATCAGAAAAGTACAGAAAGTTAAAAATAGTGTTAAAATATTGTCTTGTCTCGTAATCGTGAACTCAATATCATGTATCGTCTCGTCTCGTTAGCTGTGGGTCTCGTCACATCCTACACGTCCAAGAGAATCACCCATAGGCGACATGTTTGAGCCGGCTTCAGACAGGAGGCGCCGGGAACGCGGAGCCTCTTGGATCGCCGACTCGCGTTATGGTAATACTCCTGGAGCCCCGCAGGTGGATGGACGAACATGGAGCCCGAGCTGCCTGCCCATTGAGCTAACATTAGTAATCTGCAACTAATTTAAAGTTTCAGCGTCCTGAAACTGGTGTCAGTCAGACCCAGACTCAGATGTGGAATAAGTTGTGCACTAAAATTGGCCACTAGCAGATGTATCAGAATATTTAACATCTTTTATTCGTTTATGTATTTTAGCTTGTTAGCTTGTAACTCTCAGTGGCTGAAAGCTTTGCTGACAGTCCACTCTACAGTGGTGGGTTCAGATTTTTTTGCTGGTGTTTGCTGATGACGTTCCAACTAAAGCTTGCCTGAATACGACTGAATCTCAGAGCTCAGAATGCACAGGCACCTAATCCTTCAAGAGAGGAATGTAAAAAAACACCTCTCTAGTGACAAAATTTGCTCATATACAAGTCACTATAGTCAGTGTCAGACATTTTAGAGGACAGAAACAGAAGAAAACCACTCTTTTGAGTGGAGGGGTACTTTCAAGATTGGAGGAGTAAATTATTTTAAGTGCTGTATTCACACATTCCGATAAAGCTTGATTGATGATTCACAGGTAGTATTTTTACCTCATGATCTAGTACTGAAAACCATACATCTTTTGTCTATCACTACCACCATTTGGATTGGAGGAGGGTAGACCCTGATTTGAATGCAGCCTGGGAAAGCAAAGATGGATTGCAATTATATTACAGATGTGGCAAACACAGACAGGTGACTATGAATGGATGAAAGTTCCCCTACTCAATGGGGCCTTAAAGACATGAGGCACTTAGAAGCATATTCCTAGATAGTCTGAAAGTGGTGGTGCTAAAGTGCTAAATGAGCAACTCACAATGGCCATAAGCAGGTTCTGGGCCCTGCAAACCAGCATGAATGATGGCAATTGTGATCACTACTGACATGTGACACATTAGTGTATCGCCTGAACAGTGTCTTGAACCCTGGACCCTCAGATTCTGATGCTCTACCGACTGAGCTACCCAGGCTTGATGAAGGTTGTCTTCCAAATGGAGGTTTGAGAAAATTAAAAGTCATATAACCTCCTTCAGAATTAGATGTTATGCCCTCAATGAAAACAAAAATGGATTACAATAAGGCCTGCAGAGACGCATATATGTGGCTTTGAGTAAATTAAAGTTCACTTATGAAAAGGGACTGAAAGACTTGTGGAAAGACCACACATGTTAGAGGGAAGATTGAACGTGCTGAGATCGACCCAAATGATCAATTTATAATGGCCACAAGCAGACTGTGGACCTCCTGTAAACATGCACAAATGGTGATGGATTGAGCACTATAGACTAAGCGTACTACCTAAACAGGAACTTGAACCCTGAACTCCAAGATTAAAAGTCTGATGCTCTACCAACTCCGCTATTCAGACATACTAAGGGTTGTCTTCCAGAGAAAATAATTGCATGAAGTCCAGATGGAGGTTTGAGCCAACTGTGTGCATGTAACCTGGGGAAATAAAGCTGGAATATTTAATATCTAACATACACATATGGCTATGTGTTGAAAGTACAAATTCACAACATATCATGGCCAAAATCAGACTTAACACAATATTTTTTGTTCATCAGCCTGTGCATGGGGTGGCTATTGATGTCAAATATGGCAATTTCCTTCTCAGCAGAGTTGGGTGGAGCTCCTCGCCATTCACAATGGCCACACTGTAACATACCCTCTTACTGTAACAAAAACAAGATAATAATACCACTAGAACAGGATCTCATTTGTGAATAATGGTCTGCAGTAATGATCACTAATGCTTCCCCCCTAAATTATCATCTTCCACATTTTTCATACCAATCATCCAGTTCTCCATTCTGACTGTCACCACATACCCCAGAGGCCTTCTAATTACAGGCAGCTCCACCAGTGGACTGTAGTGATGCCACAATGGTATTTATACTCCAAAGCAATAAACTGTTTGTTGGCAACATCAAGAGTCACTTGCAGTCTTCCTGAGACAATAATAGAGTGGAGAGATAAGACAAGGCATTTGATATTCAAATTGAACTGGAACACGAGGCAGAGGGAGTGCCAACAGGGAGATATCAACAGATAGTGAGAAAAAGTGAGAGGAGTGAATGTAAGGCCAGCACAGAGGTTTGATTTACATGCATATACAGTATATACATACTGTAGATTGTAAAAACAGAAAGTGAAGGCTCAAGGGTTTCCATGTATGGCGCATCTCAGGAGTAGGGTAGGAGATCCAAATCACTAAGGGACTGAATAGAAATTAGATTGTTTTATTTTCAATATAAAGTAGGCTAGACTTCCATGTTTTATGTGCAGGACAGGACAAGACTAAGGTGGTATCAAGGTATTACTATATGCCAAAGTAGAAATCCAGGCAGTATCATTTTCAATACCGTCTAAAATAAAGACATTCCTCTTATTATTATTAAACTCATCCAAACATGCTGTATTAAAGCTATGATCTCAGTTTGGAATATTGGTAAGTATTATTAACTTCGTTTATACAGTGATTATGGTCCTGTAGTCCGATCTACACAATATGAAGAACAAAAAGAACCAAAAAAAATCCATTCAGTCTATCAGCCGTAGGCCTGAGTCCCAGAAGGCTCCCATTGACTAGTACCAGCCAGCCAATCCCCTCGTCTCTCCTTGTCTCACCTGCTCCTCATCATCCCGCCTCGTCCCGTCTCTGAGCGGCTAGTTATTAGCTTAGCAGCTCAGCGACCGGAGCTTCCATCACCACGGAGAAGGAAAAGACCGATACCAGCAAGCGGCCTCTGCTTGCCCCAACAGTAAAGATTGGAAGAAACCGTAAGTCGACTAAGGGAAAAGGCAGAAACCAAAAGGAAATGTGAACATACATGGGAACCAAAGACCAGTCAACATCTGTGATTCCTTTGATTGGTTGAGAAATTTACGCCAGGATCTGAGACTGAAAACAGATGCTGAGACAGCAGTCTTTTTGTTGAACAGGTAATTTTTGCGTTTTATTGTGGTAGATGTTACATAAATAGCATCTATTAGTCTGTGCCAATACTGGCTTATGACTGTGAACATCCCCGGTCTGAAAAGGCTATATCAACACATGTTAGCATACGTTAGCCATGTATTTTTAGCATTGTAAACTAACCTTACATTGCTCTGCCAGAGAGGGCGTGTGGTTGGGAGGTCGGGGGGAGGAATTGTGGAACACTGAGGGGAGGGGTTTGGTTAGGAGGGGCGTGATGCTTTTTTCAAATCTGTCTCAGAGGCTCAACTGATTTTCAGAATTTAGACCAGAGCTTTAAGGAGATCAAGCCTATTTTAGTGCACATCCTGCACCATTCGAGGTCAGTCTCTACTCTCTATTGCATAATATACAAGAATGACATCTTGGATACAAACTGCCAAATGTCAATGTCTACACTGGAGGCTTTGCAGATGCCTTTTTCAGTTGGCTCTCTCACATATATCTTACAGAACAGATATGTATAGCTATCATTTTAACCAATCCAGCTACCTACACATGGCGTGTAATGGCTCCTATTTCACTTCTGTGTAGTTCTGTGTATTTTCTTGCGCATGTATCTATATGTTAGACGCTGAGTGCTGCTAAAATACTGGTGACTTAGATACATAGAGAGCACTGACGCTGCTGCTCTGCTAATATGCTGCTCACGCTCCATGTACTGTGTAGACATGGTGTTAGGGACACAGTCACATGTTCAGACTTGAACTGCCTCAGAAATGAGTGAAGGGCTAGCTTTCACTTTTCCAACCAATTGGGCCGACTTCCAGTCACAAGCTAACCCTTAGGCCACTGCTGCCCACCTAGCTTGGGAATTCCTCAGGATCCCAGAGGAAGACCTTGAGGATGTGGCAAGAGAGAAGGATGTCTGGCATGCTGCTACCACATTTAAAATCTGGACCCAGATCAGCAGCACAGGGTGGATAGATGGATTGATGGATATGTAACAACATTAAGGGGGAATAACGTTAATCGTTGAGCAAGCCTGCAGTATTTTAATTCCCTGGGGTGTTAAAAATATCGATTGAGATTATTATAGATTGTCATTACATTTCATTCACTGATTTTACTGTGCATTTACAGCTGTTAGTTAGAGGCCTAGCTATTGTAGTTACAGTATATACAACATAGCTATACCACTGTACGCTACCTGCTCAGCACCAAACAACAGACAGACACAGGTGGAGACCAGCTGGTGAACATAGTGGAGCACTTAGCAGCTAAAGAGACAGATATAGTGCTCTTGAGTTGATGGAGACCAAAAACAGAGCTACAAGACTGTGAATATTGGACTGGCATTGAACATACATGAAACAAACAAACATGACTCCAATCGAATGACTATATTGCTTCTATATCCGCAATGTGTAAGTAAGCAACTGATTGCTTACCAGCTCACCATATCAACTTAAAATATGACTGTATTTTTTTCTGTGTTTACAGCCTGTATCCACTGCATGGAAGCGAAGTGCCCAGGTGAAAAAACAGTTGAAAGAAAATCAAGTTTGAAGGAAATACTGAAAGATGCGTAAAGGAACAAATTAATCTAATGTAATACATCTTATTTTGGCATTCTGCTTCAGTGCCAGAGTTTATGGTGCATATAGGCAGTTCACAGATGTTCTTACTTGCAATATTGCACAGCGTATGCTCTGTGGTGTCAATTTGGTAGAATGTGACTTTGCTGTTCAGCAGACATCTTCCTGCTCAGGGTTCATCCCCGGATACTTTTAAGTGTGCATTAAAATAAGATGGTTCCCCAACTTCTGTACTTTATCCTCTTTTCCTCCCACTATAGTTCCCCGTCTCTCCAGTCTCATCATTATTCTCCCACCACCCTTCCCTCAAGCTTCAAATGTAAGCCTATTCTCTGGCCTATTTTATCAGAGGCATACATACACTGCCACGGAGAGATGGAGAGACGTGAAGGGATGGGGAAATGGAAGAGTGAAGGAGAAGTGGATTACAGAAAGAAAAAGCGTGATTGAGAGGGAGACAGGTCAAGCAAAAAAAAATAAAAAATACAGGAGGAATTAAAAACAAGGGAAGGCAGACATAGAGTTTGAGTGACAGACAAATGAGAGGGGGTGGAGAGGAGGAAGCACAGATGGTTCTTTCCCATGACAAGCAGCTACACAGCACACCAAAAAGGAAAGGAGCATCTCTGCCAGGGGAACAAGTGGATTCATTGTGTCCCCTTTTCAAATGGTGGTTAACTGGTTATTTAAAAAGAAGCAAAATATGTTGGTATATCTTTCTTTGGAAGCATACTAAATATGGGCAACAAAATAATCTAATCTCAAGATTGACTTAGTGCTTTTACTCTAACATAACTCATAGCCTTAATCAGTGAATCCTCTGACGTCATGTTGTCATGACACTGCCTAGATATATAGTTTTCAGACTAAATCCAATTGTTTTCTATTTATTCACTTAATTCATCAGACTAACACATGCTTAACATGTTTTTGATGAAATACAGCCAGACTACTTCTTCTGTCGATGTAATGAAGAAACAT
Source organism: Echiichthys vipera (assembly GCF_963691815.1). Taxonomy (NCBI): domain Eukaryota; kingdom Metazoa; phylum Chordata; class Actinopteri; order Perciformes; family Trachinidae; genus Echiichthys; species Echiichthys vipera. Next base: position 4,451,442 of record NC_139842.1, on the reverse strand, counting down.
TTATGTTGAACCTAACCACTTTGTTGTTTGTTGTTTTCCTCCAACTAAAGCATGAGTGACCTAAGACCAGCAGCCTTTAGGGAACAGTATTGAACACTACTAGAAAGCCTAAGATGTGCCACAATTCTTCTCAGTTTGATGATGATGGTGATGGATTTATATTTTTGAGGACCTCATCAAGGTTGGTTACTTGTATTTTTCACAGTGTAGGGAAATATTTCACTGTAAAATCCCCTTGGCATTTTCACCTTGGCCAAATGATTAAGGCTTTTCCAGCATCACGTCGAGGGAGATAAAAACCCTTTCTTGGGAAATGGCAAGCAATTAAAAGTATATTAGCCATTCACGACCAAAAATAATTACTGCTTCAGCACCATTGTGTTTTAAAAAATAGCTGCAGGCTGCAATCATAAGCTGCATGTACACACTCAATATACACAAACAAATTATGCACTGCACTGCAGTCACTGTAGTATGAGGGTCACACACACACACTCACACACACACACACACACACACACACACACACACACACACACACGCATGCATATATACTACACGCTCAACCAGCTGGCTGACAGAGGACCTGCATAAAACCAGCATGAAGCTGTCTGCTCGACAGACTCAAACACATGCCCTCTTTGAGATGTTTCACTTTGATTTCACCTCTGTCCACTCCATTCTGCCCTTCAGTTTCTCATTTGGCTCTAGAATAGGATGTTATCTGCATATTAATCAACTTAGAGTCAAAGCTGGCCCTTTCTGTAATTACAAGAGGTGCTTGTGCATGAGCTAAGATACAGAGACAACACGGGAGATGTTAATGTTTAAGCTTCTGTTTTGATGTCAAGTTAACAAAATATATGGATGGGTGAGATTCTAGGGAAATTATAACCTACTGTGGTCTCATACCCATCTGGAGAATAGTAACTTCGTCCAATTTAAATATATAGATGAGTGATGGGCAGGGTGTCAGAGCAGGGAGTTGTAACAATGAGCCTGACCTTTGTCCATCCCTATATTTAGTCCTCCTCTGCATTCTTAATCCGTGCTTGAGTCCAAGCATTTTTTAACCTCAGCCGGCGTCCTTTGCTCTGAACTTACAGAGTTGTTAGCTTCTTTTACTTTTAACCATTTTTTCCAGTAGTTTTTGTTCTGTTTGTGATTCCAGGACGAAATAAAACTCTTCTTTTCATGACTTCTATGATGATTGTCTCAATTTGACATTTGCACTTCTCCCTTGCTGTTGTTGTATCAGTTGTGGTGCAGACAGTGACTTCATATGGAGATGATTAATAAAGGGAGTGCCTACATCCATTTATAGAAATCCGGCTCATGCATGTGCATACAATTACAGTTTAGATTCATAAAAGAGGATCAAATGGCTTTATAAACCTGATAGAAATGAGTAGTTCTATGCATCTGGCCCCTTTGTCTAATAGTCCAATTTTTGTAAATTTCCAAAACAGACAGTCCAACAGCGGCATCCCCTGCATAGAGTGATTTGCCTCTCACAGTCTTCTTTCATCCTTCACACATCTACATGTTTTTTATCTGTCACTTTTCATGTGAATAACAGAGTGTAACAATGTTGTATCTTTGAGCAATCCATGGCACTGAGCAATGTATTCTCATCAAAGGGTTTGCTTGATATCTTACCAAATATAACGTTCTATTTAAAGGATGTCCACAAGGCCTTAAAAAGTCTGAAACCCCTTTTTATGAGGAATTACATTTTGTAGCCTTTCCTCAATATGCACATTTGTCCAAAGACGTTGTAGCTAAAGTTTGTATGAATTTAATCATTGTGTCGACAGATAGTGGGATTCTGTATTCATGGAATCCTGCTGGACGGACTACATTTGAAAAGACGACCGTTACGGCAACGAAAATTACACGCCCAGGTGTTATGCTACCTAGCTATGTGCTATCATATCATCCAAGTATAGTAACTGTAAGTTAAAGTGCATCATGGATATAACTGGTTAGAGCTCAAAGTGACGATGAGGTCTCAACATATTTGGAAAGGGTCTTTAAAAAGGTCTAAAGGCAGTTTTAATCTTAACCTCAGGATGCCTGCATGTATCCTGATTTAACGCCGACTACGAAGGCACAACAGGTTCTTCTCCGTGTTTTTAACTATGTCCACTTGAAATGAGCCTTCAGAGGTTTCTCATATGACAGCTTATACCTTATACTGCATGAACTATCGTGTTTGGAGTACACTGAGATTTTTTTAGTCTGTGTTTAAGGACGAACAGCTTGAGAAACCTGCATTTGATAGCAAAGGTCTTCCAGTCATTGTTATACCCCATGCATATGCGAAAGACAGAGGAGATGTGTGGGTGAGAGAGAGGGTGTGCATGTGTGTTTTTTGAAGAGGCTGTGTTAGCTCTGGCCTGAAGGCGATCCTCTGCTCTTCAACAGAATTGAGATGAGAGCCTACCCTGCACTGCAAAACACTATACCCCTTACTGTGCACATACACAAACCCATACACACACCTCATCTCTTCTGCCAGCATGTGCTATGGAAGTTTTACTAGGACTTTTTTTAGCCTAAAGTGGCTGCTAGTGATGTATAACAGAAAAAGAGACAGTTGTATTATGTAAAATGTAAAACAGACATAGACCTTTTTGTTGTGTAAGGGCCAGAAATAGTTTCTGCTTCAAGAAGTTTCTGCTTCAAGAAGTTAAAAAACTAAACACAGAATGACAGGGAACACACACACACACACACACACACACACACACACACACACACACACACACACACACACACACACACACACACACACACACACACACGCACACACATACACACATACACACATACACACACATAATAGGAAAGGAAGGAAGGTAGAGGTGGGTAGATTAGAGTTAATCTTCCTCTGCATGTATCTGTTCTTCTCTGGCAGTCTGCTGGTGCATTGCCCTTGGATCGAGATGTGGTGGTTTAGAACAAGCTGTCTGCTCTACCTGAACAGAAAAATCCATAAGGTGTCTTGAAGCTGCACAAAGGAAGATTGCTAGCGTTGCAAAATAAAGATAAGTGAGGTAACATTAGTTAAGATCCCACTGAAGAAGGTCGACGATAAGAGCCAGAAGAGGACACCGGTAGTGCATAATTAACTACTGTCAAAATGAGTTTTATTTATTATCTATGACCAACATATTTTTAATTTTACACTGATATTTTTGTGATATGCTTTGTTTAAAGTTGTTGAAAGAAAGTTTCATGACAGACGTCTGGTGACAAGCGGGGAATTATATCGTTTTCTAGGATATTATTTTCACAATAACAGACTCCACAGACAACATGGTTCTATACAGAAGAATAGATACGCAGGGAGGTAATGACGGAATCAGTGACTGACTCCAAAAAAAGTGTATAGAAGTTGGGATGCATTTATGGTGAAACAATTGCAAACGGATAAAGCAGGTCCGTCATCTGTCACTGTCATCCAGTGATTTGACCCGGTAAGAATGTAATGGGATTGTCCCAGTTGGGGTGTCATCCTTCCCCTTGAATTTCCTGTTTAGCTCATTGGAGAGGATATCATAATTTTGTAGGCTCTTCAGTTTTCTTTCTCTCCTCTGTATTCTGTAATCATAGAGCAGTAGCCCAATGCTAACACCCCTCTCAAGTTAATTGAAAGCAGAACTCACAACAAACTCAAATGCCCCATAGGCGGTTTGTGCAATTTACCCTCACATAGCTCCCTTAAGGAAAAAAGCTATAAATACAGTATTATTACATGTCATGCTTGATTTGAGTTGGGAGGGCACCCTCGAGGGCACTGCATCACTTTTTAATCTACCATAGGTGCATCCGAGAGGGCATTCCTGCTGCATTTTCTTTTTCACACATGGGGACACAAGTGGGTTGTGGGCCAAAAGTGTGGGGAAACAAGATCATTCCAGAGCTCAGCAGGTGGGGGCGTGTTTCTTTAGCTACTGGTAAGACCTGAAATACAACTCCGTACAGTCTGAGTAACAGATCCATGAGCTGGAATGTAATAACTTTGCGATACAGTACATTTGCGATACAAATATGTGACCGTTCTGTGAGATGAAAAACTATTTATCATACTATTTTTTTTGTTGTTACCACCATGTACATTGCGTTATCTACTTTTGACTTTGCTTTTCAGTGGGCCGCAATGCCAAGAAGGTGATGGCTGCAGGGGTTGAAGATCATAGATGTATTAAGAGAAACTGAGGATGTAGCAACCTGTTTTACATCGAAGGTGTAGCAGCATTTTGTGTGCAATATATGGCCCAAGAGTGATGAACTATACAAAAAAGTCAACCAGCATGTTGCAGCAACATCACAGTAAGAAACTCTGGTCACAACTGCCTAATACAAAAATGAAGTTACTGAAAGGATAAACCACAAATGACGTGCCAATTTGCAACCCCACTTGCTAAAATGAGTGCAAGAGCCAATGAGATTACAATGTGATTTTTTATGACAACATATATGAGGCCATGTTCCATAGTTGACTGTCAAGAATTCCCACCTCTGTCCCTCAGAAAGGTTCGACAGCAGGGTACATTGTAAAAGTCTAGAGATCCAAGCTAGGAACTGAGGTCAAGTCTTCAATTCAATTATTGCTTTTGTTATTTAAAATGGTTACACTTGTACAATGAAAAGAAAACCATACCATTATTTTGTTCAAATAAATCGTAGAGATTGTAAAATTTTGTTATGAACCATGAATCATATAGTATTGTGAGCTCAGTGTGTCGTTATATCTCTAGTTAAAAGGCTTAGCAGACGCCAAAACACGGCAGAGTGGTTTATACTTTTATGAGAGAAATCTGTAAAGTTATCACATTTGTATAATTATTGTATCTCTCATTGAGACATTTATGCGTTTAACAGTAGAAATATGATGAAATATGAGGTTCAAATGTAAAAGCTGTTTACCAGGAACGTGTGCTTGCAAGTAAGGTTGGCCACACCAGCACCTGGGTGATATCATGTCGAACTTTTAGCAAAAGTTGAACAGGGTTAAACCTTTTTTTCTTGAGGAGGGGCTGCGTGTTTTCATGCAGGGCTGAAGTCAGTTTGAAGTTGGCTGAAGCTGTAGTGTCAGTCCAGCTCCTCCACAACAAACTGTGAAAAACATTTCTTTATGGAGCTTTCTGGGATAACCAAAGATGGCTGCCGCTGAGACAAGCTGGATTGTTCAGCTCTGACAATCCACTAACTATCAACCAGAAAACTTGCCATCCAAGCTTAATATTAAGTCTTGTGAGTCATTAAACATTTCTATACTCCAATTTGGGGAGTATTTTGAAATAAAGGTTATCTGGGAGCCTTCTGTAGGGCATTTTTGGACAGCCATCTAGGCCTGGACTCTGACCTGTTTAACTCAACAACCCAAGCAGAAAAAATACAGAACAATGGCAAAGAAGATAGCAGAAGATTTGGAGGAGGTGAAAAAATCACTAAACTTCATGACTGAAGAACTAAATTCTGTGGTCAAGCAAAAAGACTTGCTTAAGTTAATTGATGAAGTGCTAAAGGACACAAGCAAAGAAAAGGACCAGAAGATCAAAGAACTACAAAAGACAGTGGATGATTTGGAGCAATATACAAGGATGGATGACCTGGTGATAACAGGATTGGTGACAAAGCACCGCACCTATGCCAGAGCCACCGCAGATGACAAAGATGGGGAAGACGCACCAACAGGTGAACTGCACACTCTTGAACAGCAAGTCATTCACTTCTTTAACAGCAAAGACATTCCTCTAGAAGGTAGGAACATCTCTGCATGCCACACAATCCCTCAGAAACAAGGGACCATCCCAAAGATTATTTTGAGATTTGCTAACCGCAAACACAAAGTTGAAGTCCTAAAGTCAACAAGACAACTCTGCATGCCTCTGCATCTATATCTTGGGCAGCAGCGGTCATTGCATCGATCAAGGGCATCTGGTCATAGGGGCGATGATCGTAAACCTTCCATCTCCATACACTGAAGAATTCCTCTATAGGATTTAAAAATGGAGAGTATGGAGGAAGCCTGCAGACTGATTGCAAATTGAAAAGTTTTGTGAAGCAGTGTCAAACAGGTGCTTCAGTGATTTCATACTGGTCAAGAAGTGTCTAAGAGATGGGAACATATATGTTCTGTTTGGTTACCACAGCTAAAGCAGTGGAGTTTGGACTGCTTGAATGACATCTGCGTTAACTGATTTGCAAAAGGGTGCAGTGGGAAGTGTGTCAAAACAATGACAATGGGTCAATTCATTTGCAAGAGGTGTCTTTTGCTCTGTCGAGAGAGTGATGATGAAGACTGAGAGGTCACCAGTTTCTTCAACCAGGTCAAAGCAATAAAAAAAAAACTGTAATACAACAGGTTGAAAGTGAATTGACTTTAATTAAAAAATGGTTTGATTTAAACAAGCTATCATTGAATGAGAAAAAAAACTAAATTTATGATTGTTGGGCCCAGTAGAACAAATTCTAATTTGAAATTGTACTGGAACGGGATCAACATAGAGAGGGTCTACGAGACAAGACTTTTGGGGGTGCTTATTGATCACCAGATTAGCTGGAAACCACAAATTTAATACATCAAGAGTAAACTATCTAAAACAATTAGTATACTTTATAAAACTAAACACCATACCTATCTTATTGTTCAGAAATGTGGGGAAATGCATATAAAACGCACATAGATCCAATTATTAAGTTACAAACAAAGGCAATGAGACGATTCAATAAAGTGGGATACCGTGACTCTACTAAGGAGCTTTTCATAAAATCTAATATTTTAAAATTTACAGATATAGTCAAGGTAAAAATGCTTGAAATCTTATTCAGAGCTGTAAAAAAAGATCTTCCTACAGGTATTCAATCTTTATTTAAATTAAGAAACAATTGCTATAATTTAAGAGGACTGCTTCGATTTGAAACAAGAAAAGCAAGAACTAACATTAGACAAAGATGCGTGTCCACGTCCGTTATTGGTGTAAAAATGTGGAATGACCTTTATGATGAACTGAAAGTAATTACAACACGACCGATATTTAAAAAGACCTTGAAATTTGAAATAATTAATGCATATGTATAAATGTTATAATTGGAAAAGAGAAAAATAAATGAATAAATAAAAAAAGGGAAATGTTATTCATTTTGATAATTGAATACATGGAAATGAGAAACCTTATTTAAGCAAATATGAATTTTGATTTTGCAGATTTTGATTTTTGCTTTGTGAGTATGTATATGTATGTTTACATGTATAATATGTTTAAATGTATATAAAGTAAGTAAATGATTTCATTTATTTAGGTATAAGTAAATATACTTTTAATCAAATATATGTTTAATCATAACTAAATATGTTGGGTTTAAACAGAACTGTGATGTTAGGGTGGGCTAATAAAAGCAAGTTGCTTCAGCCCAATCCTTTTTTTGGTTTGGTCATTTTATTTAACATCTGTTGTATAACCAAAAATAAAATTCATTCATTCATTCATTCTTTGTGCACAGGGACATTTTCTTCATTGAACAATAAAGGGCCAAATACAAACTGTTGACACAAAGGTGGATGTAAGATGCTGTTTAAGATATAATGTAATGCTGCTCGTCCATCCATCTTAACCTAAACAGATATTATCTGTACAGGTAGGCGCCAGCTGGCTGAAGCATTCTTAACTAGGATGTTCATATTCAAAACCACTGCACAGTATTGTCCTGCATTTCTAGTAACATCCTGGGGCTTAATGTAGTGTATCTTAATTTAATTCTGTTTAATGCAGGTCTCGTTTTCCTCAGTAGCAGTTGAGCTGTCAGTGGCTTGTTTGTTGAATGGAGTTCAGTAGCTTCTCTCAGGATGTCTTCAGAATCTTCACAGTGACCTTTGATCAGTACAAATCCTTTTCTGTCAGTAATTGATATTAGGAGGTGCAAGTCTGTTTTCTGTCAGGAGCTGTTAAGTCATTTTCTTTGTTTATTTCTGGTCAGTACAAGTCTTTGATTACCTTATGGATTTACAGAACAGCAGGAACTCTCTGTCTCTATTCAGATTTCCAAAGAGAAACAATTTTCTTGGTGTATCAGTTTCTGTGTCTTCCTTACATTTCCTCTGTCTCGCCTTAGCCTTTACTTTATTTTATGCTTTTTGGTTTCTCCGACTCTGTCCTCTTATTTCTCGTTGTCTCTATCTCTCTTTCGGGAACTTGCATCCGGTGGTTTTTCTGGCTTGTGGTTGGGTTTCCTTCCCACATTCCATGTTTATGTGGCTGGATGTGTGGAAGAGACATTATCCTTGACCCTCTGCTGCCAAAAACACTGACACAGACCAACACACATACATAAGCGGGGAAGAGAGCAAGGTCTAAGAGGGAAACTCTTGTCTAAGCACCTCTTTATGGTCTCCCCTTCACTTGTCTTTTCTGTGTGTTAATGTGAGTTAAGAAGAAAAATACTGTATTTTCCTTAAGAGAACTTCCCTGACCCTAAGTTGGACCAGCTGTTCTCATTTACGTGTCAAGTGGCTCCTCCGAGTTTTGCTATTTGATGCAAATATTTGTACATGAGAACCAATAGGAATCTACAGGAATGTAGCGAGCCATGCTTTGTTTATTTAAATGTAAAAGTACAATGAAAATATTTTGTCCCTAAAATCAATGAGACTTATTATAAGATGGGCTAGAAAGTTGGGAAGGGACCATTGCCCCGCCACTTTATACCCCTGGATGGATTTAGTGATCACAACCGTGCAAGATGCAGTTACGAAACTTTACATGTTTGTAGTTAAGATCAAATATGGGTGTGGTCCGAGCTAGGACGCTGGAAGTAGGGGTTTGAAAGTGGCTGGTGTGATCCCATCACAAGATGGCCTCAAGTCTGTTAATTCCTACACTCCTATTTGTTGTGGAACAATGTGAACACAATTGTCCTGTGGTTTCGAATCCGATTATTCTACTGGCATGACCCTATAGTGACTTGATTCTGAAAGCAGGTACGAGTGCCCAGAAAACAAAGTAAGACGAAGCAGCGTTCAGTTCAACAATGCTCTCTAGGTTTAATGAAACAACACAAGGCTTCATACAAATGTTCGGTTCATTCCTAAGACGTGGGTATATATAGAAGGGTGGGGACCACCTGAAGAGAGTACTGGGTCCAAGGTTGGGTTACAGATACCAGTTGAGGGAGGGGAGTATACGGAGTCTGGTGAGAAAAATCCAACTTTCAGAATCATAACAATTTTTATGTCCTTGTGCTGCTGCAACAACTGATTTTCCTATCTCAAGATCAATAAAGGTATATCTTATATTATCCAATCTCATCTCATCTCATCTCATATCATCTCATCTTACCCTTTCTCATCTTATCTAACCTTTTCTTATCATATCTTATCTTACCTTTTCTTTTCTTATCTTTTCTTTTCTTATCTTATCTTATCTTATCTCATCTCGTCTTATCTCATTTTATTTGTTCACGTGAAAGTGAGAGGGTGTGGTGACAGGGATGAAACTATAAATGGATGTTTAACATTTCTCTGCGATGAAGTTTGCATTCGTGTTTCCATTCCTAATTGGCCAACGATGAAATACAAAATCCGAGGTTCAGCTCCTGCAGCATCCTCCTCCACCTCTCCCTCGAGTTGCTCCCTGCTTTATATTCACATTACTGGAATTTTTGATCATCCCTCACAGTGCACAAATCTCACTCTGTCTGTCAAGTGCAGAAGGTTGCAGCAGATACTGGTGTGGTCTCAATTAGTTTTTATTCATACATTTCCTTATTATTTAACTGTAATAATACACGTAAACAACAATAATACACAAGCTGTATATACATATAATGTAATAAATGCTAAATAATGATGAAAATGATTACATTATCACATTTCATCTAATGAAGGGATGACAATAGTTCCACCTCAGCCTTTATATGTGTCTCTCCATCTTAACAAGGCAAGGCAAGTGTGTTGTTCATCTCAGTGCAATCATCACACAACTCGCCATCTGATCGAGCACATCCACGCCAATGTGGAAATGTTAGTGTTTCTCAAATTCTTTACATCAATAACATTTTTGATAGTATGAGGGAGATTATTTTCGCTTTCATTTCTGATATTTCATATTTCATTGGGGGGGCCTACATACCTTAGTGTGGTTGTAGTCTACCTCTTTGCTTTTACTCTGTGCGAACAATAACAGCTGCATGCAGAGTGCCGAGAATGCAGATGCTCTTTTTAGGCTTACATCTTTTTAATCACAGTGGTGGCGAACACTTCTGTCAGTGTGTGTATAATCGTGAGTGATTATAAGTCCATGTCTGTGAATATTGGTGGACAAATTAGTTTCTATGTCCCATTCATTGTCTCACTGTGCTTATACAGCCATTATGCAAATACATCAATTCGGCTGCGGAGGAGAGTAGCAACGTTAATCGGCGCTACTCCTGGTGACTAAAGGGGCCTTTTCATGAAAAGAAAAACACCAGAAGACTATCTATTTGGTTTTCTGAACTGCACTCTATCATTATAGACACAACATAGACATGTGCAGAAGAGGTATTTAAGAAAAGTCAGGGCAGGAGGGAAACGTACGCACAGTCACTAATTTAAAATTCTGAACGTTAAAAGGCATGGGCTATGGGGATTCTAGTGTTAGTGGTTGATCTTTTATCAACCCCTTTGTGAGAGGAGGATAATAATTTCTCATAGTGTATTCTGCACTCTAAATGTAAATCTCAACTCAAGATCCAATTACTCAACAATTAAACTTAACTAAATTTATATACAGTATATTCCCTTTTAATCATATTTTCCAGAGTTCAAGATATATAGATATATTGATATTTAGATACTGTACCACACTGTACAAAGAATAGTGTTAAAATAATTGTCAATCACCTGCACTATCATAAAAGTAAAACATATGCCCCTACAGCAGACTCCCGAAACAGAAGAAAAAAAACAAAACGACGCTGCTATCAACACACTTAATAATGCGTTGTTTGGATATCAGTGTTTCATGTTAGCATTGGGCATTAGGTTTAACACATGTTGCATTGCTATCATCATATCCTGCACATGCTGTGGTGCTGATATTGATGATAATGATACTCATGTTTCTGCCGCAACATCTGTTCCACAGATCAACTCACAGCGGAGCAAATCATGATAAAACCCTCTTATCAACTGTGAAATATGATGAAGCAAACAGACGGTAAGCAGATCAAAAAGACTGCATGTTACCTGAGGCTCCAGCAGAACATACACAGTGAACCTGTTCACACTGACAATTTATGCCAAATTTATCGCACGTGTTTTATTGTATTGTCATAAAGAAGGTGCCAGAAAATGGGATATGGATCAAAATAAGCCTGACACATATTAGCGCACAAGGAGCTCTCCTTTTTTTCACCCAAAATGAAAATGATTACATATCCATCAAATAAGCACTGTTGCCTTTTCCTCGACTTCAGGGCCCTGGCTTTCTGAGGGAATAATTCATGAGAGAAAGTCTGGGAATGTGTTCAGAAGAAAGGAGAAGCCATCAGTCTATGTAGTGGTGCTACTTGTTCAATTAGAGTACTAATTCAGAGGCAGTCTGACTGATGAGAGTTTTTAATTATAATCATGCCACACGACCAGTGTGATAGATGAGTGAATTAAGGGCCCTAAAGTTTGATAAATGTTGTTGATTGCATACATCGGTCCAATCAAGGCCTTATCCGTCAGAAAGCTTCAGTGTCTTATAAAGAGAGACAGACAGAGGAGAGGAGAGCTGGGTGGAAGAGTAGAGGGAAGGGGAGGTAAGGCAATATTTACTGGAGCTGACAACAAGATGAGTATCGTAGAGGTTTCTTTGACTGAATCACCATCACATTTCCTTTGTTGTATTACCTCGCTGTCATTGTTTAGCTGTGTGACAAAGGTGTACTTAAAGCTCTTGCAAGAATAACAGTTATAGTTGTAAAACAGAATCATTTTACATTAAAAGGTCCATTTTATGTTCATTAATCAGCAAATATAGCAAAAGATAACTGGTGGCTTTGTAAAGTTGATGCTCTGGGTGCATGTGTGACCTCAAAAATACAGCTGCATGTTATCACTTGATCAAAGTTCCAAACTAAGGTTAACTTGGGGACTTGATGTCTGTTGAGAACCGATTATGAATATGATTTGGGAGAGATGATTGATCAGACCGAGTTGGACCAGGTCTGTTCCAGTATGGGTTCATTGCTGTTGACGGTCAGCAGATACAACCATTTTGTGTGTGAGGCTGTAAAGCATGGGTGTCAAACGGATCCAGTAAGTGTTCTTGCTTGGTTGGAATGAAAACCTGCAGCCACAGTGGCCCTTTACTGGATCAGTTCGACACCCCTGCTTTACAGCAACACACACTAAATGATTGTGTCTGCTGACCATCACCAGCAATGAACCCATAATGGAACAGACCTTGTCCAACTTGGTCTAAGCAATCGTCACGCCCAAGTCACATTCAGAATCTTTGGTCTTCCTTAGGTCCACAATTAGTTTGTTGGTCTTCTTGGTGTTTAGGGCCAAGTTGTGGTAAGTGGACCATGCTACCAGATGCTGAACATCCTCCCAAGTCATCGCTGTTGATGAGCCCAACCACCGTTGTGTCATCTGCAAACTTGATAATGCTAGTAGAGCCATGTACAGATGTGCAGTTGTAAGTGAAGAGGGAGTACAGGAGAGGGTTGAGAAGGTATGGTTGTCTGAAGTAATAGACGGGGGTATGTTGGTTAGGAAGTTCATGTTTATTGAGTTTGGTAATCAGTTTGTATATCCATCCATCTTCAACCACTTGTCCCTATCGGGGTCGCGGGGGGACTGGAGCCAATCCCAGCTGACATGGGGCATGGTACACTCTGGACAGGACGCGAGTCTATCACAGGGCACACAGAGACAGACAACCATTCACACCTACGGGCAATTTAGAGTCATCAACGAACCTAACACCTGCACGTCTTTGGACTGTGGGAGGAAGCCGGAGAACCAGGAGAAAACCCACGCAGACACAGGGAGAACATGCAAACTTCACACATAAGGGCCCCAGCCCGGATTTGAAGCAGCAACCCTCTTGCTGTGAGGTGACAGTGCTAACCACCACACCACTGAGCCGCCCCAGTTTGTACATATAGTCTTTTTTCTGTCAAAGCAGAAGCGACCACAGTTTCCTAATTTATTTGATAATCTGCTTAAAACAATGTTTCACCTTTACAAAATAATATATTTTTAATGTGAGATAGTTCGCAGGTGGTTGCCTCTAATATCTCTACTAGAACTGAGTCGAATAAAGCAGATGAGAAATTGTATAGGAGAGAAAGATAAAGGAGAAAGTGAGGGTGGCGAGAGACAGATGAGATTTCATAGCTCAGAGAGAGCGAGAAAGAGATGCTGGCAGGGATCCATTTCTGCAAATGGACTCATCCAACAGAGGTTGAGGGTCAATTTACTTTCCATTCAGCTTCTTCAGGAACTAGAGTTTCCTCTAATTTAAGACTTGAAAACCCTTTCAGCCAAGGGAAAAAAAAATCTCTTATCCAATCTGGACAGGAATTACCCAGAGTGAAACACAGTGTTTAGTGCCAGTTGCAGTTAACAAGGCAAGGCAAGTGTATTTGTATAGCGCATTTCAGCAACACAGCAATTCAAAGTGCTTTAGGACAAAAAAGACATCAAGAAATAAAATGGCAATATAAAAAGCCACATAGGAATACAATATGAAAGGTAGATTAGGAGAAAAACTGTAAAAGAAAAAACTGGAACTACATTCAGAACATTCATTTAACAGCAAACGACTTTTTCTATTTAAAGATATGGTGAGGTAATGGCGTCCTGAGCAGAGAATGAAGTCACTCTCCCTCTGTGTGTGTTGTCATCCAAGTTTCTTTGTTCTTTTTTGATAGCCACTCCACCAATGCCTGCTTGTTAGTATGAGTATAGGAGTTCCTTGTGCATTGGTATCAGACGCCGAGGGCCCTGACGAGGCAACGGCATTTGATGAGTCGGGGAGACAATCCCAGTCAATTTTCTCTGTATTTTAAGCAGAGCACCTTTATTTGACTATTCACACTGTGCATTTATGTTTTTCTATTTTTGTCGCAGTGATGTATTTATCTGCCCTGCATTTTATGTTCGCTAAATATATGCATCCCACTGCTGCATAAACAATTGCTCCACTGGGAGACAAATACTGTTATTAAATGTTATTGACCACTAACAGAGGCGTTTTAAAGTCGATTATTTCACACACAGGGAGCCAGAAATGCAAAGAATGCAAATATCTGGGAACTGACTGAGGTCTTAGTGAGGACAGGTTTCAGTCCTGCCCGATCGCCTCAGAGAATTCACCAGAAACTCCAGTTTGTTCATTAATTTTCCTCCAGTCTCTGTTTCTCAACTTCTCTTCTCTACAAATTCATGAAGCAAAAATAATAAGAGTGAATTTGGTGTGTGTGTGTGTGTGTGTGTGTGTGTGTGTGTGTGTGTGTGTGTGTGTGTGTGTGTGTGTGTGTGTGTGTGTGTGTGTGTGTGTGTGTGTGTGTGTGTGTGTGTGTGTGTGTGTGTGTGTGTGTGTGTGTGTGTGTGTGTGTGTGTGTGTGTGTGTGTGTGTGTGTGTGTGTGTGTGTGTGTGTGTGTGTGTGTGTGTGTGTGTGTGTGTGTGTGTGTGTGTGTGTGTGTGTGTGTGTGTGTGTGTGTGTGTGTGTGTGTGTGTGTGTGTGTGTGCGTGCGTGCGTGCGCGCGAGAGAGAGCGAGAGAGAGTAAACGACTGACCAAATAACCTTAAGTTCTGGTTCCTGTTTAGTTTGCCTTCTCTGGCTCTCTTTCTCATGTGTTCTCTTCCTCTCCTTCTTTTTTTGTCTTTGTAATTGTTTCACTCAATATCAAGCGTTATTCGTGTTGGGCTGATCATGCCAAAACCAAAACTTTCAAGATTTGTGAATCTGCAAACTAGCAGTAAACCCCACCAGTGTTTTGCAGTGTTGTATGTCAGAGAAGCTTGTGTTGGTTTTATTTAATACTCAGCATGAAATAAGTGAATATCTTTTTGAAATGTAATTGATTTGTGCTCCCCTGACGCATGTACTGTTATTGTTGTGTTTGTATTGTTTTATGTCTCAGTCTTGTGTATGTCATGTTAAGTGTTTTATGTCAGAGAAGCTTATGTTGGTTTTTGGTCTGAACGCCCGGTAACACATTAAAACTTAGTCCTACCTGAAATTTAGAGTTACCATTTCACCTGACCTGCCTTGTGTGGACGGTGGAAGGAACACAGTCACAAACACAGAAGATCTCAGTTGACTGTTGAACTCAAACGCATGACCTTCTCTGCTGTGAGGAGAAACTGCTGCCACTGAGCCATGATGCCCCTCTTGTGTCACTATCACTGATCGACATAAATCTAGTTGCTGCAGTCTCTGGACCTACTCCAAGTGTGTGTACATGTGTGTTTTTGTGAGGGAGATTCAGGGACAGCAGATTTCAGGGAGGTTCTTTTGGCAGATGGGCAAGGCCTGACACACACTGTATATCAGCACACTCAGTCAGGCGCGCGCACACACACACACACACACACACACACACACACACACACACACACACACACACACACACACACACACACACACACACACACACACACACACACACACACACACACACACACACACACACACACACACACACACACACACACACACACACACACACACACACACACACACACACACACACACCACTCCTAATCAAACATGGTGCAGACATGTTGTTCTTGCCAAGCCTGATTATGTGGGTGTTCGTGTGGGTGCTCGGGTGTTGTGTGTGTGGTAGCAGATGGTGACGATCTGCTTACCTGTGTGTATGTTGGAAACTGAGTTGATTAGGAAGATGAGTCAAACAGTGACAAACGATAAAATATGAGTTCTGCAAACACTCTTTCTCGATAAGATACCAGCATCAAGTGGACTGTGTCTGTGTCTGTCTGGCGGTGGGCTTTTCTTTCTACCTGCCTGTCGGTGTCAATAGTCTCTCTTCTCTGTCTCTGCCGTGCCGTGTGTCATTCCCTGTCTTACAAACACACACACACACACACACACACACACACACACACACACACACACACACACTGACTGTTTGTTAATAGTGCCATCTGCTGGAAAAGAGATAAAATATAAAGAGATCAAATAAAATACGGTATCATTATCACCATAACCTTCAGTATATGTGATGGAAGCAGTTAACAGAGTGATGACTGGGAATAGTCAAGAGACCAGTTCACCTATTCACAAAGTATCTTCTCTTTCCATCATGGGTGCTCCTAAATGATGCTAGAAGTCACAGCTAAAGGTTTCCTCAGGTATGATCAGGGCTGCCGTGAGCAACTTTTACTGAGGAACTGATAGTTTGCGGGCTAATAGAATGGACACAGTTGATTTTGTTGCTCGAGATGACATGTTGTATCGCTGAGCTTGAGAAAGTTTACACACACTTTAAGTTCAGAGTGTTTAAAGTGTGGTTGTATGAGGTACTTATCCATAGTCAGTGTATAACATAGGGGTGTCCCCAACGAAAAATTTTCATAGTTGAATCGGATTCGTCACGCCTTGCCTATAGTAGACTGATTGTTGAATCAGTTTTTTTTTGGATTCATGAAAAACCCTCTGATACGGGATGGCGAGCCCTGGACATGAAGCAGACAGCGGCGGGTGCACGTGAGTCCAGCGCTGCGCGGTCCCAGGTGTCAGGCAGAGGGTCACTGAGAGATGTGATTTCAGATTTCTGATAGGAGCATCTTCTTAAAAGTATTTGTTGTTATAACATAAATGTGTTTTGTTTTTATCTTTCTTTGACGGTATATTTAGAACTGTAGTTTCACTTTCACGGCGCTGTGTCAGACTGTGTCCGATGAACGTCTATAATGAAAAAAAATGAAATGATGCTGATGAGTAAACAGTAGCAGACTGTTGTATTTCTGACGCCCAGACAGATTTAAAGCACAGCCAAGATGAGCTCTGACAGTGCTGGATCCTGGATAGTACAACTTAGTCTAAAAGGGGGAGAGAGTTAATCCCACACACTAAGGAGATGGATTAAAAGCACATGAGTTATTTTCATATTTTTAGCTACCACATTTATTAATAGGCTCAATTTGAACCCACATAGGCTATGTATCATGGTTTATTGGGAGCAAGCATCTATATGTAAAATCAGACATTCAGCACCCCCAGAGCAAGAATGGAATAATCCATTGTTTCATTACCACATTTTGCGACGATTCGGCTGAGATTTGCAGTCGAATCAGGCGGATTCATCAGAGGATCATCGAATAGTTGACTATTCTGGATCAAGGTTTACCTTGCGGTCAACACAGCCCTGTTTAAATTGATGGACCAAACAGTGAAATGACAGCCCTTCACACCTGTGCTTCCATTGTGTACCTTGTTCCATCCAATATTTCTGTTGGGTGTCAAGTGGTTTTGTGTGTTGTCTGTCTAACTTATGAATTTAGATTGTGTTTGGTCACACTGAAATGCTGGCACATTCAGAGCCAGCTTGTTACCAGTGTTGTGTTGATTGTGTAAAACTAAATTTCTCTGTGTACGTGTGTGTGTGTGTGTGTGTTTTCCACAGAACTTCAGTACATACCGTAGCAGCTGCAGAAATAAGGACATCAACTTGGTAAGTACAGTAATGTCACTTTGTTTTTATCTCTCAGCTGTCAGTTTACTTTTTTTCTTGTAACAGTTTAATCCAGTATTAGCCTAATAATCAGACTAATCAGTTTCACTTTGTTATTCATGTTGTGTTCAAGTTTCTATTTGGAGGAGGAGGTTTTTTTATGTGCTTCATTTCATTTTGCCATAATTAATCAGCAGTGAGTGAGCGATGTTTCATTTTTTCAGTTGGCATAGAGATCGTAATATGCCAGTTGAAGAGTTATTATTTCAGCAAGTCTACTTACAACAACCTGCACAGCTGCATCACTGACACCCAGGCTTGTTGCCATTTTTCTGTCACTATTTTTCATGGATGTAGCTGTTTTTTCATTTTTTTGTTTTCTTATTTGGCTCTGGTGCCCAATCATAATACTGCCAACAGAGAGATAAGTTAGACTGGCTGTGTGAGCAGTTGAACAATCTTTGCTTTTGTTGTCTCTTGCACTACAAGTGAACCCATTGGTGCATACACTAGATTTGTTCATATGAAAAGTGGAGCCATGTTCATTTCTAGAATTAGTTGACCCTGTAATATATTGTATGATGTATAGTGATGTCAAATATTCTTAATTAAAGGTATTTGCTCAGGAAAGCAGCCTTCTGGATACTTTTGCAGAGTTGCATTTGCATAATATCAAATAATAAATTGGTGAAATGTTCCCTCTAAGATCAGCATCATCATCTAAAATGTATTGGGTATCGGTCTCAAATATCATATCAGTCGGGCCCTAATGAAAAGGGAAGGAAGACGTTGTGTGAAGAATGAAAAGCAAGAACTTGAGAGAGATGTTCAAACCTTAACCACTTTCACATGTTCACATATGTGGCCAGTCACTGCATGAAGTGGCCATGATCGTCAGATTGTCTGTTTCAGAAAGTAACAAAATTGTCAGATCGATACTACAAATGAAGCCTGTCTCTCAAGCTTTTGTTGGACTCTCTGTTGAATTCAGAGCTTCAGAGCTGGACACAGGCCTTCAGCGCGTTCTGTAGTGGATTCAGAACCCAGAGCTTTGCTGGTAGACAGCTGGTAGAGCTGGTTGGCTCAGTTTCTGTGGTCCCTGCTTCAACATCAGCATGCTAAAACGAGCTTACTACTTTGCTTTCTGTTAGTGTAACATAACATGTTCATTATAATGTACATTATAGTTCATGTTGTATTGCAAAGTCAGTCCCTTTGTTTCCAGAGTTCACAGCACTGTGTTGTGACTTTGCAGGCCACGATGTAGGGGTAGTAACAGTTCTCAGGTCAGTTTGAGGCCTATCTTGTTGTAAATTGGGCATTTATCACTGACCCTTCTGTTAGTGTCCTCCTTGAGCTTTGTAGGTCGTTCTCTAACCCACAATTCAGACCAAGTCAGAGTTCTCTGTGAACGATGTAGAATTGGCTAGAGAGCTCTCCAGGGTGCTGAATGTGTGTGTACTAACAGATACTACGCAATAGATGGAGCCAGAAGGCCATCTATGGCAACTGAGCTACAGTGTGTTAACATGAAGACATCGGCAGTCTCATAGATACAACGAAGCTGTCTGCATACATGTATGTTTTATATTTTCAATAGGAATGGTGTGGTCCGAGTGTACAGAGATAAATAAACTGGAAAAATATAATAGAATCTTATCACATGGTGAAAATACTCTAGTAGCTGGTTTTAAGAGATTTATTTTAGACTTAAAATGCAGATTAAATATGTGGCTAAATTATTCAAAAGCTTTCATTAAATCCAAAAGGTTGAAGGTACTCAAACCTGCAACACTTTCACATTTATTCAGTGGTTTAAAGGGACAGGAGGCCGGGCAGAGAGGGCCCACATGCTAGACATAAAAACCAGCTGAACTGAGGGTAGTTCGATTCCCTCTGATAAATCTGGGTAGATAGGTTATTGAGTGATTGCCTCATTACCACCTCTCATGTGCTCTTGAGCAAGGCATTTAAACCCATACTGCTCCAGTGGGGATGTTTAGTATTCGGTAGATGACTGTGGTTGTATTGAGAAGCTGGTCTACACAAAAGTTCAATAAAAGGGAAAGGTAGCGACAATCAGACTCCATAAAAGCTACATGTGACTGTGACCCATACGTTGTAGTTCCCATCTAAACATAAACAGCCTGCTGTCAGTGGTGTGAAAACATTATTTGATTGCCTCATTTGTGGATGGACGTGAGAGCCTCCAGTAGTCTTAGAAACTGGTTATGTTTTATACTAAAAATAGAAACGATGAGCCATGATGAATACTAGAATAGATGAATCGTCACACATTTCTCATCACTGCAGAAACCTCATGTGGCAGATACTAAGCCAGACATCAATGGGGCTTCATTTAAGGCCTGTTGTCAGTAACCCATACTATACATAGTGTTACTGTTGAATTAAAATGTGTTTTACCATTTCACTTCTGTTTTATTTACATTCCATTTCACATTTTTAATGTTCAATCACTAACAGGAAAGTCCTCCGTCCACTATTAGATGTCTGCGATGTTAGTCAGCATGAGTTTTTAGCTATCAATTAAGCACTCGTGAAGACATTCAATGAGCTAATTCTATAGAAGTGGCACTGCTGCTTTCCTTCAAGTACAGATTTTTCATTAAAGACCAGGAAATCCCAATTATTTTTGGTCCTTTACATCGGTGGTTCTCAAACTCTGTACATGACGTACCACCTCAGATTATATCAGGCTCTCTCAAGTCCCACCCCTATGACTAATGCTAAAATACAGCAGTGAAGGGAGTAAAAACAAAGCAATGCAAGCCTGGGATTTACTTTGATAATGTGTGGTGTAATGAACACTGCAGCCTGTGAGGGGGGCTACAGTAGCATGGCTTCAGCCTTTGATGTTGAGTACAGGCTGGTTGCAGAGAGGGAAGTGAACAGCTACAGTTGCTGGTGGGCAGAAAATAGCAGTAAGCTTCTACTTTAAGAGCCTCCTATGCTGCTTACATAAATGGAAACAAGCGTTGTGGGCAGAAGAAAGTAACCTCAGCCAGTTATAATCTGGCACATGAAGCATATATATATATATATATATATAGATATATATATAAATAAACAACTTCAAATGGGGAACGTTTTTTTCAAATGTCCCAAATTACGGGCAGGCCTCAGGGGGCCTGCAGGAGAAAAGGTCTCTCTCATTCACGCTGCTTGATTATGAATGCCGCCCGGGGATATTGCTGAACTTCAGATAATTACGGTCGACCGGAGCCTTTGGCTTTGATAGCCTAAACAAACTCACCTCAGAGCTGTGTCCTCCAACACACCCCTGCTCCGCTCAGCGCTGAAGAGACCCTTACTACATAGGAGAGGTTTTTTAACACTACTCAACTTTCTGAGGAATAAGAGTGAATCAGCAGGGAGCTTGCTGAGAAGTGGGGCACTTAACACACAAGCAGCAAGTACACACACACACACACACACACACACACACACACACACTCACACACACAAACACACTGCAGTGTCACTCCACTGGTGCTGTTTGTTTGAAGGGGGTTCAGTGAGCTGTTGGATTCCAGTGAGTGAACTGATGATGGATGATACGATCATTACAGATTATAAAGATCAACTGAAGGAAGGAAATGGAGGTTTTGTTTTTTGAAGAGCTTCCACTTCAGACTGAAGTCTGCAGGGAAAAGACTCTGTTGACCATGTGATACATGCACAATCTTTCTTGATGGAGGGATGACTAAAGTAGCGGTGGTTGTCATGAACCAATACTGTAACACCCACTTGGACCAGCCCACCAGAACTGTCTGTGTATGTTTTTTATTCTGTCGGTCAGTTGAATTCCTGCTTTGCACTCCAGGATGGATCTGATTTGATTTACGTTTTCACTCCACAGTGATAGCACAGGTATAGCCCAACACGGACACCATTGTCTTCTTATATACAGTGACTCATTTACACTAGCATATAATGTGTTTTGTTGTTTTTGTTTTTTCTCCACAAAACGAGGAAATGGATCTTCAAACTAGCAACATATTATTTCATTTGTTTCCTGACAGTATCTGCTATTGACAGCAACATGATTAACACTTTATTTTCTGTAGATGTCCAGAGGAAGAATGAATGTTTGTTATGACTACCTGACCTTTTCTGTAGTGCCGATATGAGGCCAACATTCATTAATTCATGCTCTCCAGAAGATGGAGCTTTTTTCTGTATCAATTTTAATGACTGCAAATCTAGAATTTGATTTGATGTTTAAGCTTCCCTACTGCTGAGGATCTAATAATAATAATAATAATAATGATAATGATAATAATGCTAATGATGATAATAAGCAGAAAAAGCATCTGGAAATATTCAGCTTAAAAAGCAATACTACTGAACTCTAACCAAAACAAAGTGAAATCATGTTAACTCAATTTTCCCTAGAAATTATCATAACTCCAGACTTATTTTACACACACACACACGCACACACACACACACACATACACACACACACACACACACACACACACACACACACACACATACACACACACACACCCCTGTTAGGTTACCACACCTAATAGCAGTACCCCAGACATAATATATTTTGTCAAAATAACGCAAATGATAATACATTTTACGCAAAATTATATATTTTTTATTCCATTACTTGATGGAACAATCACACACACACACACACACACACACACACACACACACACACACACACACACACACACACACACACACACACACACACACACACACACACACTACAGTCATGATGATTTCCCACACAGCCTTACCAGCACGTTCACACATTTTTAATGAAAGATCAACAATTTTGGAAAAAAAATTTAAATTTCATTATTCAGAGAACTTTCAGACTAAGTATTGAGATCCTTTACTTAAGTAAGCACACTGCCACAATCCTGCACTGTTTGTGTTTGAAGTATAAATACAGGATTATCTGCAAAATGTAGTTAATCCGCAGAAAAAAACCACTGTCATTGATTCGTTAGTAAATATAAAATGATAGTTGATACTGTTGTTTCCTTTTGAAAGCAGCATTTTACTGTTGTAGCAGGTTGAGCTGGAGAAACTACTTTATCTACAGTACTGTGGTTCCCAACCTGCGGCTCTGGTTCCTCCAAAGCCACCAAATAAATATGAGGGTTCATGCGAATAATTATGGGAGAGGAAAGCAGAAAAGAGAAATCTGCTATCTGTTTATGTTTTAGGACTCAATTGTCCCTAATCTTTGCCTTTTCTATTAAATATTGGACAGTTTTATCAGTTATTTAAATGCCAATTAACCAACAAAGTCTGTTCCTTACACCAGCTGCCTAGTCATTACTACAGTGTGTTACCATTTGATCATCACTTCCTCTCTGGCCGATTATGTAGGACTTTGTGTGATAGAGACACAAAGTGACCAGCAGGGGGCAGGAGGTTTCCAGTTTGGTGTGTGTGTGTGTGTGTGTGTGTGTGTGTGTGTGTGTGTGTGTGTGTGTGTGTGTGTGTGTGTGTGTGTGTGTGTGTGTGTGTGTGTGTGTGTGTGTGTGTGTGTGTGTGTGTGTGTGTGTGTGTGTGTGTGTGTGTGTGTGTGTGTGTGTGTGTGTGTGTGTGTGTGTGTGTGTGTGTGTTTGCGCAGCCCACAACGGGACTTCATCAGTTAATTAGTTTTTCTCCCTTATTTTTACTCTTAGTCTGCCCATTGGGGAATTCTCTCTCTCTCCCTCTCTTGCTTTCTCTCTCTCTCTCCCTCTCTTTCTCTCTCTCTCTCTCTCTCTCTCTCTCTCGCTCTGGCTCTCTATGTGCATCCTTCTCGCTCTCTCTCTTGCTCTCTCTTCATCACTGTATCGTCTGTATCAGCAAATTATACTGCAGGGAAATCTTTTTTCTTTTAAATAGCCCCCTCCTCCCTGTCTCTTTCTCTCTCACTCTTTGGCTCTTTTTTGTTCTTCACTCCCTCAATCTCTCGTTTTCTCATACTCTTCCCTTATCCGTCTCTCCCTCCATAAGCCTATTCCCCTTGAAGTGTGCTGGTTATGGATGCTCAAGTTGTCGGCCTGAGACCAGGAGATTATTAGGAGGATACATGATTAAAGAAACTCTCATTTCCTCCATGGCTGCAGAGAAAACTTTGCCAGCAGACAGATTCAAACCCTTTTAGTTTCCTTAACACGTCTGTTGGCGCAAGGCTGTCTTACAATGTGGCATTAAAAGCACTAGCTGTTCTCTCTTTAATGGCAAAATGGATCATTCCTTGTGTGAATAATTCAACTCTGAAGTGAAATAGTGCAGAATGAAAAGAAGAGAAAGGGAGAATGAGCATCTGGTGGTGTTTATGGAGGCATTTCTGAATATATGATTGTTTCCGGTGATATTTTTTATGTGCCACACAAAAGTCTGCAACAAGACTGAGAGTCTGCAGCCAAGCTAGCAGCTCTGTTAGTCAAAGGGGTGCATTGAGCTAAATGTTCATATCAGCATGCTAACATGCAATTTCTGTATGAAATCTCAATCCATGCAATAGTTGTTGGACCAAAGTGGTGGAGCAATGAACTGACGTTTCGTTGACAAGAATGCCAATATTGCACAATTCAGCATAAACCCCGTTTCCATTCATAGACAAAGTTTTTTATGTCCAAAAGTCTGACTTTCTACAATATTTGCACATGGCAACAACAGCATGGTTATCATTAGGGAAAAAATGTGGTTACGGTTAATAAGACAAAGGCAGACATCAATTAGAGAACTCAGATCCCCTGCATCAAGGTCAGACATGCTACACTTTCATCCACCACCTGACTTCCACACCCTCATTTTTAATTTCATCATCCTGTAGTTCTTAAAATTGCTCTTTATAGTAGACCCACTTATTGTGCCTGGTATGTATGGAAGCATGGCATGTTTTCTTTCCTCTGTGAAAGTGTGCTGCATTTCTGTCTTGAGGTTAAATCTCTTGTTAAATGAAAAGAAGATGTTCATCTTGCATGTGAATGTCTTGTATCCCAGATTCTGGCGTCATCCACATATTTCTGTTGCCATGCCCTGGGTGCCGTCCAGTAGAATACATTAGAATAGCAAATTATTAAAAATTATTGATTTTGTCATTTATAAAATGCTGAAGCCATGTATTGATTGCTGGCTGTGTCGCAGAGAGTGCAGAGAGTTGCTGCCTCGCCTTAGCTGCTTCATTTTTGGTGAAGCAGCGGCGTTTCCTGCGTCAGATGGGTGTGTTACACCTCTGGTCCCCAGCTCTCACAGTGGTTTCACAGCATCAGGTCCAGTAAAACTTCCGAAAGCTTGCTTTTAGAATCTAGATATGGAGTTAATGTTGTTGGCAGTTGTCACAGGTCACACTCACAGGATTATTCTTATGTTGGGGCAATGCAATGAAACAGCTAGGTGAAACAGTAAGAGCAAAATGGTAAAAGCTTTAACTTTTACGTTGGTTGTGTATTGGGACACGGCTGTAACTGACAGTAGCAGGAAAAAGGAGAGTTCAAATAAGGTCAAAGACAGTTTATTGAATTTAAAAGAGAGAAACAAAAAGTGGACAGGCTTATCACCTTAAAGCTACAGGAAACTCAAAATCATGAATTGGTAACTAAACTAGCATTAATGTGTTTCTCCTACAAGGATGTAGGTCTCATCTTTTACCTCCACCCCCGTACACCATGGTTCACATGTTTCTATGGCAACCTCAATCAAGCACATTCATTGTTGTGTGGGGCCTTGATGTTGCGTCTAATAGATTGACTTCTTTGAGGAGAGTCGGAATAAATTGTGGAGATTTACATGTTTTTGATGTTTTGTGTAAATGTAGTGGCTCAATCTAAATCGAGTTTCCTGTAGTTTTAACTTGAGCATGGATGAGGCGCGACACGTCTGCCACAGCATGCCCGCAGTAGAGCATTATAAGCAACTGAAGGTGCTACACGGACGACGGGAGCCGCGGGCACCACTCATCTCTATTTGTACGCAACTCGTCTAAGTGCAGCTTTTAGCTGTTGAAACCCACATAGCAATGTAGGAAACAAGTGTTTATAACATATTAAGATAAGTTCCTCATTATACCTGAGGCAATATGACGAAGCAGCATTGTGGATGTTTTTAAATTTCACATTAAAATAAACGAATCAAATCAATTTGTATCCATGATCATGTACTTAAAACAATCCAGTTAATTAATTCAGGACCAGTTAATATAGTCTACACTTGGCAAAACTCAATATGCACACAGTGAAACTGGCGCGCAACCACACCATGCAAAAATATTATTGCTATTTCTGACTCAGAAAGTTATCTTTAAAGGGAAAAAGGCAGATTTTTCTACCAAAGAAACATGTCCCTTTTAATTCTAAAGCATCAAAAAATAGCTTTTAGCTGAGTGTCTCACATTGCAGCAAAAACTGCAGGAAGCCATCTTTTGATTTTTGGCTTCTACATCCAATCAGTCAAATCAGTGTTCTGGGAGAAGAGCCAGAAAAGAGTGACCAGTGAGCGCTTCACTTTCTGCGACAGAACAGGAAGGAACAACAGGAGCTTAGTGGCATGACGAGAGGGAATTAGTAGAAGGGCTGCTTTAAAATAAAAACAAAAAAAACACGTCCTAATAAGCAACTCCTTCTTCGTTCCTCATGCCACTGCCGCAACCTTGTTCAGTCTGTAAAATTTAGACTAATTAATAAGAGAATTAATAAAAGGAGCAGTAGCTAAAACAACCTCCCAGTGATGAATATAAGCATGACACAGAGAGACAGACAGACAGACTGACAGACTTTTTAAGGGCCAGATACAATGCACTCCACCGATAGCAGAAAATGGACTTCCCATTGTCATTGAAAAACAGCTGTCAGCATCTTTTTTTATCCCCTCAGGTCTGAATGCAGTAAAGTAGTTCAGCTGTCTGCATGCTAGATGTTAAGTCTGTGAGATCTACCTATTTAAAAGCTGCTCCCTTTTGACTAGAATCAAATGTGTTACACCAACACGCCACTCATTTTTTTATTATCCAATCAATTCATTTAGATAGATAGATAGATAGATAGATAACTTTATTTATCCCCGAGGGGAAATTAGGTCATCGTAGCAGCGGTACAGAGCAATCAGAAGTACTAAAATAAGATTTATTTATTTATTATTATTTTTTTAATGGGTGATTCCATGACTTGTCAGTTGCTTCACTCCTAGCAATGCTTAAATGCCAAGTTCAGACCACACAATATATATGTATACCGTATTTTTCGGATTATAAGTCGCAGTTTTTTTCACAGTTTGGCCGCGGGTGCGACTTATACTCTGGAGCGACTTATGTGTGAAATTATTAACACATTACCGTAAAATATCAAATAATAGCCCGGGCTATTATTTATCTCAGTCACGTAAGAGACTAGGCGTATATCAGCAATCGTCACACACACACACACGTCAACCAATCAAAATCCGGCGGGGCGGGTCATGGCAGAAGTGCATTGTGGATAAAAAGATGCTAGCTGCTACTTGGAGTTGGCGGAGTTGTTCAGAAGTGACACCGAGGAAGAAGAGTTCAGTGGATTTAGTGATTAGCAGTGACAGAGTGTTTGGTAAACGTAGAGCGTGTTCTATATGTTATAGTTCTGTGTGATTAGTGACAGAGTGTTTGGTAAACGTAGAGCATGTTCTATATGTTATAGTTCTGTGAATGACTCTTACCGTAATATGTTACGTTAACATACCAGGCACGTTCTCAGTTCGTTGTTTATGCGTCATATAACGCACACTTATTCAGCCTGTTGTTCTCTATTCTAGTTTTAGTTTAAATTGCCTTTAAGATGAAATGTCGTTTCTTGGTGTTGGATTTTACCAAATAAATTTCCCAAAAAAATGCGACTTATACTCTAGTGCGACTTATATGTTTTTTTCCTTCTTTATTCTGCATTTTCGGCCGTAAAAATACGGTATATATATATATATAAAGATGGTCAGTGTCAGATAGAGAATCATTGAGTCATAAATTATTTCTCTGACTTGACTGTGACCCCGACCAATCATAGCTTGCTGTCTTCCATGACATCTGTGACTCCAAATTTGCTACCTGCGAGCTGCGACCCAGCTGGCAGGCGAGATGACTCTAGGGTGGGATTTTCAATAACGCTCCCATAAAAGAGGTCAAATATGATATGATAACTTAAAGTCCCTCTCCACTGAAAAAAATGTTTTTCTTTTTGTTCTTCCAGTTGGATGTATAAGCATCTCCGTGCAGAATGATGTGTGTGCAGAGTTTGACAGGAGAAGGCAGTTTTCACATTTATCTGCTGAAAAAAAAAAAAACATATGAGATTCACATAATTGTTTTCAGCAGACTATTTGTAAATGTCTTAATAGATGTCTGGAGGGAGATCTTTAACATAAACTGAATATTCTCCAGAACTAAACTGACTTAACTGATACTCCCTACTGACCACAAAAGGGAACTATATAATGGCTCAATGGACACAAAGACGAATACTACCACCTAAACTACAAATAAAACAATAACAGGAGAGTAAGTCAATTAGTTTCAATATTTTAACAATTAACCAAACAGCACCAATGAAGTAATTTACTCTTATTAAGAACTTAATGAGCAAAACCGCCCTCTGAATTCAAGTCCCCATCCACTCAAGAATGTATTTTTCTTCTTCCTGTACAAGCTAACAAGCTAACAAACAACAGAAACTAATAAAATATGCTTTGCATCTGCTAGGTGCATACTATGGTGCACAAAATATTCCTAATTCCAAATTACAACATATAACTTCCATGCGGCTGATTCTCTCCAATGTGTTTAGTGCGAGCAGTGGAGGGCCGGTTGAGGCCCGATGCAGACTTTCTCGAGTAGGGTTGGGCTTTAAACAACAACGTATGTCATTTGTCCATGCCATGTGCGTGGTTCCTGACCTGACACCCCTGTTAACAGGACTATAAAATATAAGGGTTAAAGGCCAATGATTTTATCACCCACCCATCTAACCTGGCCTCCTCCCTTTGCCAACTTTGCGACGGCCCCGTAACAGGGTCACACCGTGCCCTTTATGATTAATACTGGTGCTAGAGCCCTTTGTCATTTAATTGTAAACATATAAAGGAGTATAACATAACATATTTGGGGAATTTCTGAAACCACGGATGCTGTTGTTTTACCCAGCAAGACAGTCTCTAGAGCATGTATGGCCAAAGTCCTCAAGGGCCCCATCTACTAGAGGAATCTGATTTGCATCCTAATCCACAAGGCTGATTTGGGCGAGAGTGGGTCGTCCTCCATTCGAGAGATTGGCGGTTCGATCCCCACACCCCGTGTCCACATGTCGAAGTGTCCTTGGGCAAGACACTGAAGCCCGAATTGCTCCCCCTGCTGCGCATGGGGGTGTAAATGTGGTGTGAATGGTTACATTAGATTAGATTGTCTGTAGATGTCCACTGCCATCAGTGTGAATGTCTGTGTGAACGGGTGAACGTGACAAACACTGTGAAAGCGCCTTGAGTAGTCAGAAGACTAGAAAGGCGCTATATAAGTACAAGTCCATTTACCATTTACCATTTAGTAGGTGTGCTCCTGTATGAGGGCCACACTGAGCTAAAGCAACTAGTTTGTCTTTGATTGATTTCATTAAATGATGAAAGCTCGTCCACTGGAACCATATAAATGTGTTTTGGTGGACTGGTTCCATCTTAGATGTCGGATAGATCTGGCAGCAGTGTTATGATCAGGAGCTGAATAACGCTTCAGAAAGCCATGATGTTATCACACAGCCCTGATAATGACTTCTGTTCTCTGTGTTTTATATTTTCTACTTCTTTTTTCAAAGATCTGGCCATGCCCTCTATTCAACCTCTGACTTTTATATGGAAGTGAAAATGGCTGAATCCATCATTGTTTCTCTTATTGTGAATGTTATTCTGAATTATTTACAAGGCTCTACCTGAAGAATCATAGGCTCATAGGGTGTCACTGGCATAGTATTTTCGTGTGTACATTGTGTAGCAATAAACAGTCATGGCAGTATAAAGCAACACTTACAATATTTTGTCAGCTGTATTAGAACATGTGTATATAGATATATATATATATATATATATTACTTAACATTTTTGGAGGGCATGCAAATCAAACACAACTCAAATGGGAAGGTTAAAACTTTGTCTTTGTCAGAGATTTATCCTGATCATCCTACCCATCACTCTAAGAAAAGTGGATAATTTCCGTTTCACTTTAGCTGCCATTACCACAGTGACAAGACCCAGTAAGTGACTACCTCCACAGACCTCTACTGACAAACTTAGAATTATATCAAATTCAATTATGGAAATGGATGCATTTACATCTTTGTTAACATCTGGGAGGATTGCATCTTGGGGTAATTTGAATTCCAGTCTCAATCGCAGTTATGTATCGTTCACAAACAATTTGTTCAGAAGAACAAGTCTTTATGGTGAATGAACTGAATCACTTCCTGTCCACACAACGGCATTTTTGAGCCCCTAAAACTGAGTCCTTTTGAAATGCTGTTGAGTCCCTTTTTAGTTCAAAAACTCTGGGGTCACATCTGAGTCTGGAGAGTCACATCAGTAAAATAGGCTGACATACCTTTTGTGATTTCATCTTCTTGTGTGGGTACTCCTTTTCCATCGCTTTGCAACAACTCCCAATCTGTTTTCCACCGCTGTAAGCCCCTTATACTTATGTCTTACTCTCAGTAACAGTTTAGGCTCATCATTTGTTCGGGCACATAAGTGTCTTGTTTTTCACCATTGCTATTCTTTGTAGTATTTTCTGTATTTTCTTATACATCAATTATTTTCAACCACAGAGCATGACCATGAACACAAATGCTCACATGGTAAGCGTTTTCAGGCGTGACAGTAAGGAGATTATTTCTGATATGGAGCTGAAACATTTGTGTGGGTGGGGATCACTGAGTTTTGAAGCGTCAGTTTAGAATGAAAACGTAGTAGTGTGGATGTAGCCTCAGTCAGTTGCAATGGGACGTGCAGGGACTCACTGAGAGAGTGATTCAAGTCATTTGTTTGCAAAAGATATCTTCATCCAACTAAATTAACAGCTCACTGGCTTATTCTTCACAAACGGCCATTCTCAGTTCAGTTCATCTCTTCAAGATGCATACATAGTCTTTCCTCCTCCCGAGGGTAACAACGTCAGTAAGTGGTCTGTAGAAATTCCCACTTACACGGCCTGTTGTGTGTGATAATGGCAGCTAGAGTTACACTGAATCTAGCCATCCAGAAAAGCCCAGTGAATTTAAGAAATACAATGCAATAGAGCACAACATACTGTTGTAATGTTTATCTGATTCCTGGTCTTTCATGAAAGCTTAACACACGGCAACTTAAAAGCATGTGTTTACATGCAAATACTCAAAACACAAGCAAATTAAGAAAGCATCTTTAACAATGTGGCAATATGTGCACCATTGAAAAATACAACACAAATAATATATATTGAAATGGGGTGCGGACGGGCAGCACAAGAAAAACACAACCAAATATAGAAACATGCTGCTAGAAAGGAAAACACAACTAAAACAGAAGTGCTTTTAGTGACACAGAAAACAACGGAAAACAACAGATGGCCACATCTGGACACGTTATTTGTTCCCATGGTTTATGGCTCATAAAGTTACTGAAGTTGACTATCCATCAGTGGAAAGTGAGCTAACAAAGTTTTTTTTTCTTTAACATTCTGACTCATCTATAAGTTTAATGAATGAATAGAAATCCAAAATGGTTTTATCCTCCCATCGTAGCCTTGGGATCAGAATTGAATTGGATCGAGAGGTGCCAAGAGATTCCTACCCCTAGTTTTCTTACTGTGACATTGAGACACAAATACAGTAACCTTCACGGACGTAGTGAGAAAGCATTGATCTCTGTGGGAGAGGTAGCTGTGTTCAAGCCACTAAAGACAATAGAACATTGGTCTCCCCAGTAGTCCATGAATGAATGATTCAGTTTCTGTATCGTTTTAATCAAGTGTAAACTGGGCTTCTTGGTTGCATTGGATGTCAGATAGCTATCTGATCTACCTGAGACACATAAAGTGACTGAAAGGGAAATATGATATATGATCACTTTTCATTTAATCTCTCGATGGACAGTGTCATCGACCACTGAGCCCAACATCGTGATTCTCCAATATACCGGTACACATGATTCCTCTTCTTCTTTCACTTGTGCGAGACAGACCATCTCCTTGCTCTCTCTAATGGCTTCAACCCTCTGCTAACCGTTAAGCTGCATTTTTTGTGCTGAGAAAACACCAGTGTGATTGCTTGCGCCATCCTGTTGCACAGTCTAGTCAGGAAAACACGCATACTAATTAAAAGGCTTTCTAGCCTGTAGCTCACCTAATGAACTTAAGCCTAAACTCCCACACAGGCTATTGACATTGCAAAAATTCACGTTTTCTAACAACTGACAAATAGCTACACATGAACTGATTTTGTTTACTTTAACATCTAAGTTTAGTAATGCAAGTCGCCCATGTTTGTCTGCTCAGACGCTTGCACTGGTGTAATAGACTACTATGTCATTTAAATAGCTTCTTTTTGCGAGGAGCTATTTAGTATGTGCAAATGGTAATGGTTTTACATCTTGGAAATTACACACAATTATATTATTGCAATTAGTTCAGAATCAGCCGTCCCACACTTTTCTAATTACGTGATCAAGGAGTGCTGAGGGAGTTTCAGCTCCTCTTGTGCTTGGTGCAGTTCACATCTTCTTAACCAGCTGTGGGAAAATAAATGTTGGCTGCCCAGCACACCCTGAATGCCGGATCAGTGCTGGCCTTCTGCTGCTGAAGTGAGTTACTTATGGTATTAATCAGATTGTGACCAAAACAACTTAACTAAGGCTGTTTTAACTGTCTGATGGTCATATTGGCCCCATCATCAGTAGTTATGCAGGAGATTTTTCTTTCTTCTATTTTCCTTTCTCATGTACGGTCTCCCTAGTTCCTCTTCCAGGTTGTCGATTGTATGGCTTTCTTGCATGAAGCTAGTTTCTTAGTCTGTGAATGTTCTCATTCGTCCAGGTCATCGTTATCCTCAAAAGCAATTTCAGTCAAAAACAACTGGACTGGTTGTTTGTCTAGGAAGACGTTTCACCTCTCATCTGCGGGCGTGGGCACTTGGAGCACAAAGGGTGTCAGTGACATCATCGGCCTTGTGAGAGGTTAAATACCTGGATCTCCACACCAGTTAGTTGGTCCAGTCCCAGCCTGGTCAGATGCGTACATGAACTGATGAAGCCTCTTGGATGAGAGGTGAAACGTCTTCCTAGACAAACAACCAGTCCAGTTGTTTCTGACTGAAATTGCTTTGAGGACTAGTTTCTTAGTGTGTTGCAGCTAGGCTACATGTCAGTTGTTGGGGCTAAATATTCCACTTCATTCGTCACTGCTGAAATGTTTGCTCTGTCATTTTATTACTTTGGGACTGCAGTCTTAAAAAATCTTTTCGAACCTGGCAGCTCATACTGCCGTCAAATGTCTGTAGCATGGCCTTAAATCCTCTCTTCTCAACTGTGTTAAAAGAAACCATTTATTTGCTAGCAAGTTACAGCATCAGCACACTGCTTTCATCTTTCACTGCCACACTCCAGATATGGGGATATAATGATGGTAGCTAGCTCTTTAGGGGATCACTTTTCCCAAAAAGGGTCCTATGTTCCCTGGTTGCATAAGCCGCTGCCTTCGCAAATTTAATTCAGCATTTTGTTAGGGTTAAGGTTAGGGTAAGGGTTAGGGTGTAGGATTAGATTCCACATAGGCCTATTTGCCATGAAATCCGGCACTGATTGTGGAAAAAAATGACAGACTGGGGAACATAGGACCCTTTCTGCGAAAAGCGGGGAACATCGGACCCTTTGTATGTGACCGGGGGGCATGGACACAGGGAACATAGGACGTGGGGAACATAAGCACGCTCCCCTCTTTTGCAAGGTCCAGTTGCATGTGATGGCAATGCCTTCGCGAAAGGGATGGTGAACACGCAAATGGTCGTGAATATGTTGTCCGTCCATCTTTTGCACACATTGCATTTGCTCAAATCTGACACTACTTCAGAAGTGTCTCTCCTCTTTCCTATCAGCGCCGCTGAAGGCTCCTATGCCACGGACGAGAAAAGCTGCTCAGATAAGCAAGCACAGCTGTGTGTCAAACAAAGGCAGCAAATTTCACTGAAGTTGCAATTAAAGCCCACAGTCCTCTACCCTGAAGTTGCAGAAGTACCCAATAGTTCCACTGGTAACGTTTTGCCATCAGGAAAGGAAAAATCACCAAAAGGAAATTTTTGCAAGAGAGGACAAGAGCCAAGGACAAGAGATGTCCGACAACGATTATCGTAGTTTGTAAAAATGCAGCACGTCGATGATACAGACATTCCACACACCACTTGTATGCTATATTACGCAGACTTGCTGATGCACATTCAATTTCAGTTTGACTTATTCAGAGACTCCAGTCTGCAGTGTAGTTCATACACTTCAATGATAACAAGAGAATTGTACGAGAGGTATTTTGCATCACGTCTACATTAATCAGGAGTCAACATCCTTGGGCACAGTAGCTTAGCCAATGGCACACTAAAGCAACAAGTGTTCAAGAAATTTGGTCGGGAAAATATGTAGCACTTTCTTATCCTCATACCAAATTATCTCTTTCACAGCCATTAGTTGGTGCACTGCCAGTTATTTATGGTGGTTTGACTAACATTTTCTAGTGAAGCTTCATGAAGCATTTTCTTTATTTTATGAAGCCAGTAGATGGAGCACTTGGACTGTTTAAAGACTCAATGATATATAATCTGCTGTGCTTTCAACCCTTGTTGAACAGTGAGTGCCATCCGGTGGGCTCAGAAAATCAGGAAAATTCTTCATATGTCTTCATGAAGCTTTGGTTGGACATCCCTACTTGTCCCCTGCTACATTCGCGAAGACCAGCCCAACTCTGCTTCTGATTGGCTATACTTGTGTTCTTTTTTCAGAATGTGGCGCAGGTGGGGGTAAAATAACACTATACCGGAGCGGTCTTGGTTGGCGTTACTATTGCACACAGATTTACCTTTAAACTGAAAAAAAATGGCACTTTCTATGAGGTTGCCGACCCTTGACATTGAGCTTTGATTTTCTGCACAAACCTGGCGGGGTCAGGTCGAGCTGTAATTACTAAAAAGTCAGTCTTGAATCGGGCTGGGTTCATTGAAATTTCGGCATATCTATATAACTCAGATGTTTTTTGATCAGGCCAAAAGCTGCTGCTGTGGTTCAGGCTTGAGTTGGGCTTGGACAGAAACTATGTGCGCTCATATTGGCTCATACCTGATTTTTTGGGGGGGCCCAATCATAGCTCAATGTCTGCACTCACACTGTACCCGCACCAAACGGAAACCAAGTTTTTGTCTACAGGGAGAAAAAAAGTGCACTGTAGAC
This sequence comes from Echiichthys vipera, assembly GCF_963691815.1. NCBI lineage: Eukaryota > Metazoa > Chordata > Actinopteri > Perciformes > Trachinidae > Echiichthys > Echiichthys vipera. The sequence goes on along the minus strand of NC_139842.1, from coordinate 4,416,296 downwards.
ATCATCATATGCCAATTCAATAGACATCGCCCTACCCAGAAGCTATGCTGTTTGCACAAAGGTTGCCTGCTTTCTGGGGGTCATACGAGTGACAGCAGCGTAGCTCAGCAGTATTGTGTGCACCTTCCTGTTCTGAAGTGTGCCATTTAGAGCGCATAAAAATAAAACTGCAGCGTGCAGCTTTCATTTATCTGGAAGGGGGAATGAAGCTCAAAGCCAACATTACATAAGGTGTTAATATTAACGTTGCTATTGTGAGCAATGTGTGTGGGTGGGAATGATAATGCAGCTCCTGTCACTTTGGTGTAATGGAAGCCAAACACAAACACACACAAATATATAACACACACACTCACACACATTGCTATCTATTCCAGAGATGATGTTAATCAGTAAATACTAGGTCATTTTCCCAGGGAGGAAAAAAGCTTTTAATGCTTACACCTCTTCCTTAGTTCACATAAAACGCACACATGCAAGAAACACACACACACACACACATGCACGCACGCACGCACGCACGCACGCACACACACGCACACACACACACACACACAAAGCCACTTACACATTAGCTCTCTCTGCGAGGGTGTTAAACTGCAGAGAATAGGCCTGGAGGTGCAGCTGATCACAGTGGTTCTGATAAGGCCTAACAGAGTGTATCAATTGCCTGAATCTTGCCTTCATCCCTTTATGGAGGAGGAGGAAGGATTGGTGGGGGCTTACACCCCCGGCAGCACTTTGGCAAATGAAGCTTCTGACTTCTCTCTGTGGCTAATCAATTAGCAGCCTCCCCTTCTCCCGCCTGTCTTTTTCCTCCTGTCTTCTTTTCTGTGCCTCTTTTTGTCTTCTGTTCCGAGTGTTTAATCAAACATGATCATTATTGCATTACAGTTCCTGTGCTTTTGTAGCACTTTGGATGACAATGGAGCCTGGCAGTGAAAGATAAACTCCTGCCTGTAAATTAATCTAAACTGTAGTTCAACATATTTTACAGTTAGAAGTCACATGTCAGCCTCTTAGTTCATCAAATGCTGACCCCTTTTTTTTACTGCAGCAGTGCATTTGCAGCACACTTAACATTTGTATATTGATACTATTTATGGTGGCGGGTTTTTTTTTTTTTTTTTTTTTTACAGCAAAACCCATTCAATTTATTTACCTTCTGTGATTACCTCTCCATAAAGTAGTTTTCATTATGTGAAGTGCGTCAGTCCTGTGCGAGATTCAGATTCAGCCTTCTTTTAGAGAAGAATAACCACATTGCGACAAGTTTCCCATGCTCATGCTCTGAAACACAAATGCAGTTTTAGGCAAAGATCCGGATGAGCTGCTGCTAGCGTGGTGTAAAAAGAAGAGGTAAGCGTAAGACGTGGGGAATGGCTGGGAGGAATGGAGGTTGCTGTGTGTGTGTGTGTGTGTGTGTGTGAGTGTATTAGTATGTATGAAGTGCGTAAATGGAAAGGCGCATACTGCTAGCGTAAGGGACTTCCACGACACACAGCCTTCGCCTCGCCTACACTCTGCTCCGTCCGCATATTCTATCCCTCATCAATAAATTACATATTAATGCCTCCTCCGCTGCCCCACCTGCTCGACACTAATCCACCGTCTGCACTCCTGCTCCCTCCCCATCACCCTTTTCCTTTCTCTCTGTCTGCCCTACTCTTCACCTCTCACTTATTCCTCTGCCATGTAGCATTTACTGTATTTTCTTCTTGTTTGCGAGGCTGTGACTACCTTAGTTCCTAATCTTTGCCCCCCCCGTCTCTTTCTTCTCTTGCTTTCTTCTTTCCCCCTTTCATTCTTCTTGTTCACATTACTCAGCACTTCTCGTCATCCAGCAGATTCAGCCCGAGTTGAATTGTGTGAGCATCAAGTCTGCTTTATTTTTTTTACACACCTCAATTCACGAGTAGTGAATAGTGAAGACGGATTATTTTAAGTAACCCGTTTTGTGACTCATAACTTGTAACTTTGGAAATTATTATATTAATTTTACTGCTGTACTAAAGAGATAACTTTTGCCAACAAATGATTTAAACTCTTACCCCTATAAGCTATTAAATTTTATTCTCTTCTATTATCAATTCTAATTCTTCAATAATACTTCATACGTTTTCATCTCAAAAAAGTCCTTTGGTTCAAACAGAATTCAGACATATTTAAACAAAATTATTTAACCGACTCCAAAATGCAGTGGAGTTGTATGTTTCATGTTTATGACCATGCCAGCCAGCAATAGTGAACACAACAACTGAGAACGACAATAGACTGTATATAAATATGGACAACATGACAGAGTTTATGACCTATACTGCTGGCTGCAGTATAGGTCATAAACTCCGCCCCCCCAATGTTAGTGGATGGGACCTGGGCATTACACGTCAAATCAAATTTCCCAACCATGGTTTCTGTCTTCAGGTGATTTTTTTATCATGCTGATGTTTATTGTGTTATTTTTTTTGTCAAAGGTTTGGTTTTAATTAATTATTTGCTGTGATTGACTCAACCGCTCGATCTCTACTGCGCAGACTCTGGCTCCAAATGATGTCACCGACGCAACATGCTGGTGCCCATATCCAGGATATTTTGGCTTCAAATGGAGACACGTTGTCCATCTTTATATACGGTCTATAAGTACCACTCACAAACTCCAGGTGGGGGGGCTGTGGTAATACCTACTGCAGAATTGTCTTGCTGAAGTAAGCAAAGTCTTTCCTGAAAAAGACGTTCTCTACTTGGCAGCATACAGTGCCTCTAGAAAGTCATGATACCCTTTTGAAATAGTCACTTTTCTTGTTTTGCGGCCTAAAATGATAATACACTAAAAAAAAAAAATTTAAATCCAGTGTAATTTACACATTTTGCCTTACAACCTTTTTTTTTTTCAAAATTTCTGAAAATCTATAAAAAATGAAAATCTAAAATAGCAGTGTTGGAAATGTGTTTGGTCCCTTCACAATAACCATTATAAACATTCTTGGGTAAAACCAATCACCTTCAGATTACACACCAAGTTAATTGGCCTCCACTTGACATCAACTGTGGTGTTTTTGATTTTACTTCAAAATAGAATCAGCTGTTCCCTGAGGATTCCCCTCCTATTAGTGCATGAAACACATAATTCACCATGGTTGTAAAGATGCTTTCAAAAGAGCTCCGGGATAAAGTTGTGGATAAGCACAAGTTAGGAGAAGGATATAAAATATTTCAAAGGCTTTAACTTTCCCTCTGAGGACCGTTCAGAGTATTTCCCAGAAGTGGAGGCATATGGCTCCACCCAGACCTTGCCTAGATCACGCCGTCCTTCAAAACTAGATGACCGAGCCAGGAAAAGATTGATCAGAGAAGCTACCAAGAGGCCCATGGTGACCTTGAAGGAGTTACAAGTCTAAATGGCAGAGGTTTGTCGATCTGTGCATGTGACAACAATTTCACAAGTTCTACATGTATGACAGGGTGGCAAGAAAGAAGCCTCTTCTGAAAAAAATGTCACACTGAGTCTTGTTAATAGTATGCCAAACAAAATTTTGAAGATTCTGATGCAAACTCCAAGCGCTATCCAAACACAGCACACGACCCAAACACACCGTCTCTACAGTGAAGGATCATGTTGTGGGCTTGCTTCTCTTCAGCAGGGACTGGGCAGTTGGTCATGATTGAAGGGAAAATGGGTGCTGCCAAGTACACCCACATTTTTGAGCAAAACCTGCGGCCCCCTGTCACATACTTGAAAATGGGCAGGTGGTTCACCTTCAGCATGACAACAACCCAAAACACACTGACAGAAAAACAACACAGTGGCTAAACGACAGGAAGGTGAATGTCCTAGAGTGGCCTAGTCAGAGCCCTGATCTGAATCCTACAGAACATCTGTGGATGGACTTGAAGAGTGCAGTCCATCACTGATGGCCACAGAATTTGACTGAACTCGAACAGTTCTGCAGGAAGAATGGGGAAATATTTTCCCAATCTAGGTGCACAAAGCTGGTAAAGACAAATCCAAACAGACTGATGGCTGTAATTAAAGCAAAAGGTGCCTCCATAAAGTGTTAAATCTGGGGACTTATCACTTTTCCAACTCTGCTATTCTAGTTTTTCGTTTGTTTTATTAATTTTCATGAATAATAAAAAAAAAAAATTCACTGGAATGTTGTAAGGCAAAATGTGTAAATTACGCTGGATTTTTTTTTTTTGTTGTTTTGTATTATCATTTCGGCTCTAAAACAAAAAAACGTTACTATTTCAAAAGGGTATAATTTCTTTCTACAATCACTGTATGTTGTTCCAAAACCTGTATACATGGTTCACCATTATAAGTGTCTTCACAAATGTGCAGGTTATCCATGCCCTGTGCACTAATGCACCCCCATACCATCCCAGATGCTGGCTTTTGAACTTTGTGCTGATAAGCCTGATGGTCCCTCTCCTCTTCAGCCCTGAGGACGCGGCACTGTCTTTGTCATTACAATCATCACATTCTTCATCTATTTACATTTTACAGTGTCCCAACTTCAAAGAAGAGTTTAATCTGATCATCATATTTTACCCTGTAAAAAGTCTGGTAAGTACCTGGAGTTATTTAGTGCTCCGCTTTTAACAAATCGTCAAGTTGACAAAACCTTCTCACTCTGAGGAATCACAGCTAAAGTTATCTACTTTGTTTAGATGAGAGCCCTTCAGCTTGGTGTGTAGGCACAGCTTATGTTCTCTTTTTGAAATGCTGATGTTTTATGTAAGTTGTACAAACCTGTTATCCTTATTTCAACCAGACAATATATCATTTTTATTTTTATTTTTTATTCTTTTTTAACAGTGTTCACATCTTAAATGTGAGGAACAAAGAACAATATCCTGTGAGACTGATTTATTACAGTTGTTTAGTCATGAACCTATGCTTTGGTGTACAATTGTTATAAATCAGATTAGAAAAAAATCCCTACTTTTCTTTTCCTGGCATGGTCTCCCTTGGGCCTTTCTTCCATCTATTTCTCTTCAGCTGTTTCCCCTCTTTTCCTGTTCTCATCTGATCTCATCATCTCCCCCTTCCAACCTCTCCTCTGCCCTTCTTGTCCAGAGGTAGCTTTCAGTGAGAGATATATTAATGTGGCAGTTTAATTAGCGAGAACCCACATGGCTATTGATTATGCACTTGCCTGGGGTAAAGTTTGTCTTCTGCTCCCAGTCATGTATTGATCTCTGGGTGGGAGGGAGCACATCGGCAGTCACAGAGTTCGCATATCAAGTGGGTGAACCTCGGAATATACATGGCCTCGCTACTCACTGTGTCTCTCTTCATAGCATCAATATGTATTTTTAGGGGCAGATGTTGCCATTAGGCAAGGTAGGCAACTGCCTGAGGCCCCTGACTAAGAAGGGCCCCAAGCAGCTTCATATTTGTTTTAAGATATGAAACACATAAAATATGTTACTCCCTCATATACCCTGACATAACTGACAAAATCTTTATTGCACTTTAATCATAGTCAGTGTAAAACCCACAGTTTTCCACATTAAAACCATCACTAAACAAGACACTGTGACTGCTACGCACCTACTGTACAAACACTTGTTGCTAAAGATGCTGAATCTAGGGTGTATAAGCCTTGCGGTAATGAGCTTTTAAACACAGCTTTAAACACTGAAACAAAGATATCAACATGAGCAAGAAAAACAAGAGGGAAAGTTATACATAATTGCCTTTTCTGTTGCTCCCCCTGAAACAACTAGTGGGGCATTAACACTATGTCTTTCCTCCCTAACCTTCATAAAAACACACAAAGATAATAATGACAATATAAGAAAAGAAAGCTTCATTAAGCAATGAAGCGGAAGGGGTAACTAGTAGCCTTTAGTTCCCTATTCCATTACAGTGCCTGGCAGATTGCTTGGTCAGTGGTAATCCTGCTCAAGCTTTCTCGAGAACCGCTTCTAGCTTCAACTTCAAGCTTCACACTGTGATTCTTTTTTCCTGAGCAATACACCTGCCATGAAATAGTAGGGAAGCCATTTTATGGCCTCATTGACGTCAAAATCAGGCTACTTTTGGGAAGTAAAGCGTCCATTCTGATAGTTCCATCTCTGATTCTTGAAATGTTTGATTTTGCTAAAATGTAACATCTCTGTTTTCCCTTTCTTCGACGACGGAGAGTATGTTGTACCCAGCGGTGTAACAGCTAAAAGGAGTTCCCTCCTAATACACTACACATCGTGTACATAAGACACTACTAATAAATACATCACTACTAATACTTCAAGAGCTCGCACTGGACACTGCATTTTCTTGGGCAGTCAGCAATACACCTGCCAAGTGTGAAGTCGATCAGAATAAATGGTTTGCGAATACAACGAATGAATTAATGCAGTTTTATAAATCTGTGTTTTGGCAAAGCACTTCACGTTAAGGTGGGTGTATCAGCTGAAGAGTTAATTTAGAAAATGTGAAATATGCCAAACTGTTTTAAAAGCTAAAATATGGCAACATGCCTTGGGAAATACATGGCAGAATGGCGTAAACAGATAGTAGTTATTTGTCTGAAATAATGCAAAACCAATGGTAGGGTCTAACCAAGAATCACTGGCCCTCATTTATCAAACTTGCGTGAAAACAGGCGCAGATCTGAGCGCAGAATTGGTCGTATGACAGGACACACGTGTGATTTAAGAAACATTCGTATCTGACCAATCTCAGCGTACGAATGAGCGGGCCTTGATAAATGCGGCGACCGTCATTAACATGCTACGCCATATTCCTGGTTCGGAGGCCTCGCCCACTGAGGTCAAACATGGAGAGAAGAAACTCTGGTAAGAAAAGAAACTTTTCCGACACAGTGATCGGCATCCTGACATCCGAGATGGAGCAAAATAAAGATGTGCTTTTTGGCAGTCTTAAGAGTGGAATAAAAGGGGCCCATAAAAACGCTGTATGGAAAAGAATAATGGAGGCAGTCAACCCGAAGCACTGTTGAACCTGCGCTCCTGCTCTGTAGCGGGGTTTGCCAGCGGGGTTATTAGGTATTCCGTTAGAGGATAACCTTTGTCACCTAGAAGAACCATACCAAATTGTTAATCGTCTGATACCTTGTTTTATTTAATGCAATTTATCGAGGGTAGCCACTTACCGAGGAGATGACTTTGGCTCTGCAGTGCGCCTTCCTGCAGCCACGTGCCAACACATTCATTCATTCATTCATTCATCTGCAACGGCTTGTCCCTGTCGGGGTTGCTGGAGCCCAGCTGTTTTGAATTATAAAAGAATCGTGTGTGTCCCCCTGGCCACCTGGCCGCCACGTTTTAAAGCGATAGCTTGGCATCACAAATCACCTGTACATTTATCGAGTGGTAGTTTTTGCGATTGATGAATGCGTAATCATTCATGGATGGTGCCTTCAGAAGCACATGATTACAATCATTTGCTCCAAACACAATTTTTATTTTTTTTAATTCGTTTTAAGAATCGGTTTTGATCTGTTCTAAATATTTGACTGCTTATGCTTAATGACAGCTGAGGTTTGTTAATTATTTTCAGCCAGATTTTTCAGTGCTGCACCGCAAATCCACAGGCTCAAATGTGCGTACACCACCTCAGACCAGACGTGAGATTTGATCGTAGCTCCCGCTCACGTCCAAATTGATAAATGCCGAAGTTTGCGTGGAAATCGTTCGTTTGATAAATGAGGGGCAGTGAGAACCAAAACCAGCCACCTCTTCACCAGGAGCCACAGTAAATCTATTGCAAGTATGACCATATGCTTATTGTTCAATCCAGAGCTCAGGTTTTGTCTACAGTTCTCAGTGAAAGTACTTATTTTGCCTTACAGGTATTTCAGCGCATATGTTATGAATCTTGATTAACTCCAGGGCGAGCTCTGCATTAGATTAAAGTCTAAGCTTTCTTGCTTATGAAACTTAGTTGAATGTTAAACTATACTTGTAATATCCAGTGACTGATCCAGGCCGTGGGCTGCCACTGAAAAATGAGCATTCAGTGAAGAAACAGATTATGGTTTCTGGATCAGTTTTCTGCAGCAGTCTGTATTCACAAAATAAGACGGCTGTTTGATTATAAAAGGCCAGGTCCGTGACAACTCTAAAAAACATCAATCTTTAAGAAATCACTTCAACGTTTTGGCAGGTTGTTGCTTTTCAGCACAGCTTGCAGCATAGTTTTGAAATCCAGCCAAACTGAGACACAAGGAGGGAAGCTGGGGAAAGACCTTAACTCTGTGACAAGGATATTAAAAGGCTTTATAATATTCCTGTCTATGGCTCACTTCTCCGCTGTAGCTTTAGGCTCTTTAGCCACAAATGGCTCTGAAAGGTCAAGCTAACATGTTATTTGGGCACAGATAATCTCCCTCTGTAAATCCAGTCACACGTCTTTTTTGTCCTCTGGGCAAAAAGGCTCTCTGTTTCCTTTACAGTGTCTTGACTTATGCTTATGGTGAGCAATTTAATTATTTTCGATCCATATATGACCAGCCTAGACATTACACTCTACTCTACTCATTACTCTCACTTCTAAACTATCATAACAGTGCTTGTCCACTAGGGTAAAGGTGCCTTGATGATGTGGCATAAGTAAAGCCCTTCTGGTACCTCTGTAGCCATGGCTGATTTGGCCTCAAGCAAGTTCAAGAGGTCAAGTTAACAAACGTGAGGAGTCAGACTTATATATATGATAGGAGGCAGAGGGAACATGTCCAAATTCGAGCTACCGAGTGGGCTCTACAAAGCCATGTTGATTTGGTTGCTAACAGCTTGGAAATGGGTTGTTACTTTGTCATATTTTTCATTATTTTTTGATGATCTGATCATGATAGACCTGGATCAGAGATAGAATTGGGCCATATCTTCTCTGTTTGCTTGGTATTATGGAGAGACGTTATTTTTTTGGTCATGCTAGCGCCCTTGTTGTGGTGCTCTTGGTGTTTGATTTAGTCTGCAGTACTGTTGCTAAAGTGCCATTCGGTATAGCCTCTTTCACACATAACCAGAAGTGTTTTTTACGATTACACATGCAGCGAAATTCAAGAACATTTCTACCTTGCGGCTTCCCAACCTGCCATGGAAATGCCAAAAAACAAAAGATGGGGGAAGGGACATTCCAACAGTGCTAATCACTGCAATGTTTTTTCTCTCAATCACAACACAACCATACCTGTGTTTTCCTCAGACTGATACTAGGTCTTGAGGTGGGGAAATTGGCGGATCTGAATATTGGTTCCTGCTCCCATTCGCAAATTATCTAATGCAGGAAAAGTCCCTGCACATTTCAGTGAAACACTGCTTTTGTGAAAGACTTAAGTACTTTGTAGAAGAGGCATATGCCACAAAAGAAGATTTTTCATGTTGTAATTTACCTTCAACCTTCTTCGGATAAGACAACAAACACTGCCTCTATTCAACTATTCTTCGTGTTTGACATCATATCTCTTTTGTCACAAATGAGCCGAAACAAGCATTGTTCTTCTTTTTAGCACACTGAAGTGAAAACCATTTGCGATTTTGGAGGGTCAGCAGTGTAAAAAAGTGAAGAATAGGTTATTGTGTAAGAAAGCACAGGAAAGAAGGTTATTTCAGTGTTAAATAAATCATAAGTTTCTCACGGCAGTGCAGTGTGTGCCCCTACAAATTCTTAAACAGCATGCTCCAAATGAAAAGGCTGTAGCTTCTGAACCACACTGTCTATATGTATTAATGAGGTCTGGCCAGAAGGGCAATCCTTCATTGCCTCTTTGGTGTCAGGAACACTGAGGCCTCCAGTTTCATGGCAGTGTGGTACTGTACGGTGGTATGTGCAAAGCAAGTGGTAAGGACACCGAAAATTTGGAGCTAATTAAAAATAATGAGCTGTGTGGGTTGTCCCTCTACCAGCCATCTCAGCGACTGATATCAGAAAATTGAGAAATAAATGCCAGTTTTTTATGAATACTATACTTACCTGGGAGTGGTGTTTATGCCTTTGGTAGTAAGAACAGAAAAACCCCAACATGAATCCCGCTATCCCTCCCAACAACCCATGTCAGACACGGTCACGATAACCAACCAAGTAACCGAATAACATGTAACGTGTAAAGTAGATAGGTAGAAAATATAAATAAAAAAATAAATAACGTAATTCAAGAAAAAGAAAAACAACAAAAGTAAATTAATAAATAAAAAAAAAGGGGTGGGGGGGGTCTCTCCTTCCAGGCACTAGGAAGTGTCCTCAGCGTCATCAGGAGTAACAGTAAGACTATTACTAATAACAGCCAGCAGTGGGTCCCAAGATCCCCTCTGTAAAAACCTTAACTTCTCTAACTGTAGACTTTGTAAAATTTCACGTTTGATCTTAAATTTTTATAATGTACACAGTCCATTAAGATTAAGAATATTTTATAATACTATACAAATACATTTATCTGTTCAGTTTGACTTTCATGTCCTTCATTTAGAACTTACACTACGCGCTTAGCTCATTGTTGTTTTTGGTATCTTTTAAAATCCCTGTGTTTATTTCAACCAGGAGGGATACGAGTGATGATGTGTTGAATTCATGTCTATATGTTGTAATTCCAAGCACTGAAGCTTTTCCAGTCATGCATGGTGAGAAATAACATGTGCATATAAGACTGCAGAGTATGCTGCATTTGAAAGACATCCCCACACTATACAATACCTTCAGTTTCCTGTTGCAGTGCTGCTGACAGTGGTCACAGTTTGAGCTGGGAGAGCAGTGTGTCCTGTAATACCTAGACCCAGTCCACCATGAACAAATCTGTCCCAATAGAGTGAAAGGTGTGAAATAATTCATGAGAACTGGAAGTCTGAGAAGTAACATGTGAAATGTACAGGCTTGTTCATTCAATGATAAATATTAATTCTCAAGAAGGTTTTGGAAAAATCTTCTCCTCCAACAGCAGAAACCGTGATTAGAGTGGGCAGGAAAAACCTCTGTATAGCCACTGCCTGTATGGAAAACAAGCTGGGTAGCTGCTAGGCTGGAATCCAGTCGCCTGAGGCTGAGCTGATCTAATTGGCAGCTGTCTGACATGTCAGCTGAGCCAGCACTGCCATTTTAGGTTCTGATCAAAGGTGAACGCTGGCTGTTATGGTGGTGGTGGTGGGGGGAAGGGGGGTAGCTACCAGCGTTGGGATGTAGGTCCAAACCCCCTCCATTAGGCCTCAGCTCCAGTGTGTGTGTGTGTGTCTGTGTGTGTCCGTGTCCATGTGTGTGTGTGAGTGAGTGTGAATGAGTGTGTGTGTGTGTGTGTGTGTGAGAGAGAGAGAGAGAGAGAGAGAGAGAGAGAGAGAGAGAGAGAGAGAGAGAGAGAGAGCACCAGTCAGCACCATTCTGTCATCAGAGCTATGCCAACTGTTGGCATGTCACTTTTAGCAGCTTGTTATCACTGAGGTTGTGACATCATTAGGGATGGTGTAACATGCACAAGCCAACACATATGCACACACAAACACACACACGGCCATATTTGTGGCATAACACAGCTGGCCAGGTCTGTCATTATTGTTTACTAGAAGATAATTTACCTCTAAAGTACGACTGTTGGACAGTGCTGATGTTTGCACTTAAACCATTAATAAAACCTTTATGTCAAATGTGTCTATCAGCCTGGCTTGAACAAACAAATTTCAATTTCTTGAATTTGAATTTTAATCAATAAATTGCAGAGCAAAAAGCACAACATAACTTGATCTTCCAGTCAGGGCAAAACTGCAACCAACTTTCACTAAAACGACACCGTTGTGGGGTTTTTGCAACACATCATCATATCAAGGTGACAGAATAGTTTGTTTGCCAATGACCCTCATATGAAATGGTCAAAGTTTTAAAACATGGTTAACGTTTTCTTTTTGTATTTTTTGCATTGAGTTACGTATGTAAGTTTAGGTATGTAAGTTCTATACATAGGTAAGTTCTGTACATAGATTATGCACGTAACTTAAGTATGTCAATTAAATTACCTGAGTTAACTCGTGTGTTAGCAGAAAAAGTTCAGTGTTGACTTTTGGTTTAACATGGGACATGAACAGCGGCTACCTGAGTGAAAGTCTTGTTTTTGTCTCACCCATCCACCCACCCAACCTCTTCCCATATAGACTCTGTCACTCTTTATACGATGTCATCTGTCGTCTTTGTTGCTTCCTTAATAATTACTGCGGCCACTAGAGGCTGCTTAGGAAGCAGATGTCCTGCAAAATTCAGGACAGTCCTTTATTGCAAGCAGTTGTCCTAATACCAGAATCCTGTCCTATTTGTCCTGAAAATTTTAGTAAGCCGAGTTTTGATTAGTTATAGTTTAATATAACATTAAATACTGATCCTCAGCCATAGAGAGGCACAGTCCACAGCCTACATGAATTATGGCTGTTGTAGTTGTTGTAAGGAAATACCTGTGGATTATTGCTGCCTTACGAGATCCAAACAGAGTCTGCAGGAAATATTTTGGCATCTGGCACGGAGGGGATGCAGATGTCACAATGTTACAAACAACACAATCATTGTGTTTCTTTTTTTCCAATGACACACAGTGGACTTTACAAAAATATCACATTACTGTTTGTTGACACTGAATGTAGTGTACTAGGGGCCATACCCAACCCCAACGTTCCTGTCCTGAATTTCACCCATTTTCATCTGATCACCCTAAGGTCACTGCCACAATAGCGTAAATATGAGTCGTAATAAACTGCCTGTAAAGATGACCCATACAACTGTTTTTTCGGGGGGGTGACAGTCCGTATTTTAGTCACATTTTTGGATCAATACAGGAAATCCTCAGCATTTGGAAACAACTCACTGAAATATTAAACTCTGAGGCAAAAACCACTAAATCTATCATAAAAAGATAAGACAACACACAATGTGTTTTGAACAGTTTCAGCCTGAGGTCCCAGGGATAAAATCTATCATCTCCCACCAATAAAAACACCGATCCACAACACAGAGATTAACTGGATACCAGCTGCATCACATCATCAATTATTCATATGCTCTTTTTTTCTGTTTCATCTTTGCTTGGAGTTTGACAGTTCAGGAGTTTGTTGAGAAACTGGGTTGCAAGCAGGGAGGTGGAGAGATGGTGGGAGGGAGGCTTACATGATTTCCTCTTCCTTTATCCTGCCCAAAGATGAAATGGAGAAGGAGATATATGAGGTAGCCCCCCCTCCCCCCGTGTTCCAATCAATTTTATTTTAAACCACAGATATCATTATCTGAAGAGTTACTCCTCCAACTCCCAGACTTTTATTTGAACTTGGGAATGCTGATCACTTGTTCTACAATTTGGTCGGTTCTATCTCACAACGGCTCAGCCCTTTACCAGACGTTATGGTTAATACTCTCCTCCAATAGCAGCACACATTCATCTACTGGAATTTTCATAAATGTAGCTGTCCAGTCAGGACGTACCTACCTGAATACGTGTCGTTCAGTGTATAAGGCAGTACACACCATTGTCTGCTATCCTTCTTCTCTTCAGCGCCATCATGTCCGGCCTCATCGCCGGCACAGACCTTCACGGATCTTCACTGATTAACGATGGGATGCTTCGCTGCAACAAAAGTGAAACAGACAGTGAGTAGCTGCTTTGATTAACTAATCTACCCCCTATTGTGGCCACTGCCACCATCTTGGTGGATTGGCACGCATAACTCACTCTCCATGTAAGCAGTGAGTGAGGTCACGTAATCTCTCCTTCTGGGCATAACTCTCCATGGCCTAACGTTAGCGAGCGGGAGTATGCACGTTTATTTTTCCCTCACTTATCTCCACAAGGGGGATTAAACTCCGTTGTGTCTGTTACAGTCAAGCCGGTCATGTTGTGTTCATGTACTATCACCTGCTCGACCCTTTTCTCACAGCTCTGTTTCCATTTATGTATGCTAAAGTCGGCGTGATGCTGTCAGACAGCACACCTCACCATCCTCACCTCGCCATGTTGCACTAATCGTCGTGCCCAGCCCAGCCGACTTGGCATGGAAACATCTTAGCCGGGCATAATAATAATAACAATAAAATATTTCAGTTGGGAGCACAGCTGTCTGCAGATAACAATCTGGGTGTGTTGGGTGTTTAACTGTCAACTCAGCAGAATGCCTTCCCCTTACAATCTCAGACTGACCAGCAAAATTAAAAACCTGATTCAGGTTGTTGCAACAGCAGTGGGCCGTTTGATGTGTCTATCCACAGTAGAATCCTGTCATAGGCCAAAAAAGATCGAGATGATCTCGGGGTGCCCCCATCACTACGGAAGGGCTTTTCAGATGTATCTCATCAGTCACTCAACGGTTTAAATCACTGGAGGAGGAGAAATCATAGCTCAGCTGCCACCTGCCACTCGCTCATTCCCCCAAAATGATGATAAGACAAGGTGTATGCTTTTGATGATAATGTAAAGATAGTTTTGATTCAAACAAATTACCTTTGTCTTTGAGTGTCTCTCCCAAGCCTGCAGGCAGGCAGGAAGGAAGACACCTTCTCACTGTGGTCCAAGCACACTCTACACACTGGCTCTATCCTGTTTAGTTGCATACTACTTGGGTTGGCTGGTGCCCCCTACTTCTCCACAGCTGAAGCTTAGGTTACGGATGCGTAGGTGGGTTGCTTTGTCTAGCCTTTAGCCGGACAGGGCCGGTGTGGTTGGGCCGATGTTATGTCATGACAGGGTGTTCATTCAGGCTCCTTCCACTGTGCCTATAGAGTCCGGTATTGGGCAGAGCCTGTGTGAGATTGAACGAAGGCTATGATACCACACGCTGAAGAGGGTGTACGATAGCAATCAGTGATGTGTACTGCCTTATATACTGAATAAGATATATATTTACGTAGGCTTGTCCTGATTGGCCAGCTAAGTTTATGCAAATTTCAGTAGGTGATTATTGGAGGAGAGTGTTACTCATAGAGTCCAGTCGAGGGCTCGTGCTAATACAACCATGGTTACAATATTGTTACCTGTCCAACACTTAAGAAACCTTGCCAGGGATATAGGTGTTCTCTCGAGCATGATTTCTAACTCGATAAAATCATCTTTAAAAATAAATTGAAAACATCAGTGAGCTATCTGTGCTAGATCCCAGATCTTTAGCTGTACACTGACTCCCTGTGGATAATCTTTGAATCCTTGCAGGCTATAAAGTTACTTTAACAAGTTAATTAAGTTAATTGAACTAAATCAGGACTGTATAAGAGGATATCTGTGTTTCCTATGGGGCTTCCATATACTGGTCATGCCATGTGAAAAACCTCTTTTTAGCTGGGTTTTATTTAGCTAGGGAGAGCCCTGCTGAGATGCTGACAGATGCAGAATACAGGCGAGAGAAAGAGAGGGAGAGAAAGTGAGGGCTCATTAGAACAAAGCTGAGACATGAGTGCTGTTTGAAAGAGGGAGAGGAGAGAGGGGAAACAACAGTAAAACCAAGGCTGGGAATAATTAAAAAGGCTTTAATTAATTGAGTTTCTGTTTTTAACTGCCATGCAAATCTACATACACACGTACGCACGCACCCACTCAACCAAACAACGGACCAGTGATGATGCAGAGAACAAATCAAAGGATGAGAAAAGGCTGATTAAGGGCTTAGAAACTTGAGGAGGAAGATGAAAAGGAAGGCATGGAGGGACAGAAACAGAGAGCTCCATATTACAGACATATTGTTGCTGCTGGAGGATGCATTCTGCATAGTACTTAAGGCAATAATAGATTCTGCGACTTACAGGATTGGCTACTCATCCAGTACTTCTGAGAGCCAAGCAACTGGCCCTTCCGAACAGGCACGTGTCAAATGGGCACTGCACTAGTAAAGAATAAAAGGTAAAGAACACATTTGAGAATAAAGATAGCAAAGAGAGATTAAGGTTACTTGTTAACTTTATGTCTCTGCTTCAGGTTGGAACTAGGCTACACAAAAAGAATATATATATATATATATATATATTCTTTTTAATGGAAAGTTATGGGTTAACATAATGTGTTCATGCTCTCTATAATTACACAGCAAGCTCTACACTATGGGCAATTCTCTCCATATTGGAGTAGAAATTAACATGCGTGAATGTGAAAAAAATGATTTGGTTGCAGCGGTTATTGACTCTGTTCAGACCTCAGAGTTGGCAGATTTCGCTGACCCTAACAAATGTGGTCACTCCTCTCTCTTTCTCATTAGCAAAGATTAGTGTGCAAAACATTCAGCGGCACTGGCCGTAGCTTTCACCTGTTAAAATGACAAATATCTGTGGCAGCAGGTCATATCAGCTGTCAAAATGATAATTATGTGAGTAACTTGAAGGCGGGCCAAATTAAAACTTGGCTGTTGTCAAGTTTTTGTCTCTGCAACCCGGTGTATTGACTCAGCCAACGACAGTTCATGAGGTAAAAGAAGGATCTCTTTTGTAGTCCCTACACCTCCAAGAGTGTTTTCAATCAGGGTCTCTAGTATTTGGAGCAAGTAATAATGATATTGGTACATTTTATCTGTATGGCGTTTTAAAAGACACTGAAAGGCATTTCCGTTCGAACAAAGACAAAATTATATAGGCTGGCTTTGAGTCCAGTTTTGAAAAAGGGGACTGAGGGAGAATATTGGAGGTGTTGGGGGGAGAGAGTTCCAGAGGGAGGGGGCAGCAATGGAGAAATAGCTTGTGAAAAATAAGCCACCCACATTTCTGTTTAAATTAGTCTGCTAGTTTATTCGAAGTGTGGTCTTAACTTAGAAGAAAGACAAATGCTGCAGTACAAGAAGGGCCATTGTCATACAGACTAAATTAATAAGCTACCAGCCCCCGGAAGGAGAGACTCCAGGAATACCACGGTTCTCTTGAACAGCACTGGCACCTCTTTGTCTTAAGTAGGTGTCTTGCCTTGTTATGCACGGCATCTGTGATGTCTATGACACTGTAATATATTTGTCTGTCACTCTTTTGCTTTCCCCCTGAGTAGCTTGATGAATGTACTGAGCACAATAATCCCTCACACACTTCCCCCAACACACCACCACCAGAATAAGAAGCAGAGAGAGAGAGGGGACAATGTTCCTGGACTTGTATTCTTAAAAGGTCTAATGTCTTCTCAAAGGCAGAAAGATGGTGCGACTCCTCCAAAATGAGGATGTTCTGCTCATTTTCACTTTAATAAGGGACTAGTGTCAGCAGGCACTGTGGTTGAAGTTTAATTTTTAATTAGGATTATTTGAATAATATTAAGATGAAGTGTGGAGTTGGGTATGGATGGTACAGTCATTTCAAGGAAGTGCTGAATTGTTCTCATTAATGTCATTGAAAATAACTGTCATGTTATGTAAAGTCCACGAGGTGAGATCTGTGTGGTTCCCAGGTTTGTGTGTGTTTTTTTGCAAAAGAGTCTGAAAGAGTGAGGTCTGGGGCATTCCTGACCAAATGATCTCACAATCCTGCACATTGTCAGCTAGCCACAACTCTGGCAACAGTAAGAGTCTGAAGAGTGATGAATGGTGGGTCAAAAGTGGTTTGATAATGCCATCTTTTGGTTGACTATCGTCAGTCAACGGATTTCAGTTATCATTTGTCTGTGCCCTCCAAAACCCTTACAAATCACTGCTATATGCAATATGGTTGGCTATGGTTAAGGATTGGTCAAACACATTAAGGTTAGAGATTTATCATAGCCATGGTCAACAGAAACCGACGTTAACTGTTGGGAAACAAATGATGACCCCAAGACACAAGTGTTGTTGACATCCCTCTGCTGATTTTTCCCACTTAACCTCCTTTTTTATTTCTAAAGGACAAAAATCTCAAGTACTACAGCTGCTAGACAGACATTATAACATAATCAGTTTTGGGGCATCTGAGGAAATAACGGATTCTTTTAAATCAGAACATGGATCTGTTCAAGCTGCAGACAGCTGACCAAAAGTTCTGACATGCCATAAATCCAACAGAGCCAGATCATTGATTATTCACGTAATTAATCTGGCCTTTAGAACCTTGCAAACTACACTTCAAACTTCAAACAAAAGACAATTAAGGGCTTGATGGTTCCTTGAATCTTGCTCAAAGCAGCTTTAGATGTTACTTAAATGGACTGTTTGATGGCTAGTCCTTTCTCCTTCTTTAATTCAGCCAGATAGTTTGTTTTCCGTGCCAAGCTACCTCGATAACTTTCAACCCACCATGTTAATTTTTTCACTGTGACTCTCCATCCATCTCTGTCTGTATCTGTGGTTATCCTTTGGTCTCAAGGGGCAGAGAGTGAGGAGGGGTAGCAGGAAGGAGTGGAGGGCAGGTGGAGCAAACTGTATCCCTTGGCAACCCATTAGTTGACAAGCCCCATCCTCCTAGCCCTCAGCCTGCCTTTATTTAGATTCATATTAATTAATGGGGCACGCTGTACATAGGAAAGAAAAACACCACCAACCACCACCAATTTTCTCATCCCTCCTTATGCTTCAGGAGAATTCATTTGTACAATGTGCCATCCAAAAAGAGTTCTGAATGACCACAGGGGGAGTGAAAAGCCTGCCTTGGAAGCTTTCTTTTCACCAACTCTCGGATTTCTTTCTAAGACCTTGATGTCTTTGTTGTTTTGAAAACAATTTTCATAAAAATAGAGAAAGAGTTCATGGTGTTGTCATCAGTTGTTCTCAGGAAACGTGACAGACTATGACACCTCCACACAGGACCACAGCTCCCATTGAGCCCAGTGAAAACCCCACTCAAGTTCTGCATTTGAAGTTGTGGGCAGAAAACAGCAGGGATTAATTTAATATGGTAAATTAACAAACTACTTCAAATGCATTGTTTGTGTGTGTAGCTTAGACCTTACACAACCCCATAACAGGATGAAACGGCACTAAAATTAATTAGGCTCTGTGATGTTTCCTGTCAGGACCCTCAATAGTGCAGGAGTAGAAGTTTCTCAGTATTTGAGGGTATACATGAACTTTCCTCAGGCGTTTAAAGTGAAAAAGTATCTGACTTTCCTTTCTCCCCTCTGCGTCAGTATGCATTGCATAGGTCAGGCCCTTGGTGATATGGACACTAAGGTACTTGAAGCTGTCCATCCTCTCTTGTTGATATTTAGGAGGGTTTATTTCTTTCCCTGCTTCTTCCCAAAGTCCACTATCATCTCCTTAGTCTTGCTGATGTTCATGAGTAGGTTATTGTCCTGACACCATCAGGTCAGGTTCTCTACTTCTTCCAAGTAGACCTTTTCATTATTATCTGTGATCGGGCCCACCACAGCTGTGTCATCTGCAAACTTGATGATGGTGTTCGAGTCAAAATTGCCTACACAGTCTTGCATGTACAGATGGTACAGCAGGGGGCTAAAAACACAACCCTGGGGGTGCGCCAGTGTTAACAGCAAGAGTGGAAGAGGGGTGTCCGCACACCTTGGCTACCTGTGGTCTGCCTGTCAGGAAGTCAAGGATCTACATGCACAGTGAAGTATTTAATCCAAGGCCCTTGAGCTTCGTGACCAGCCTGGAGGGAAATGTGGTGTTAAACACTTAACTGTAGTCAATGCACAAGACACTCATATAGCTTCCTTTCCTTTCCAGTTTCTAGGTTTACTGACAGTAAGGGGGATTTTGTGCACTTTCAAGAAAAAAAGTGCTTGCTGTCCAGTTGCCGTATAATTTAATGATTGCAAAAATCTCCAAATGCCATTAATTCTTTGATACCAAATCACAACATGATTTTTTCTGTGGTATTCCTCGAGGTGGTGGTGTCTTAATTTGGCATTTTGGAAGGACTTTTAAACCTTCTTGATTCTTTATTGGTAACAAATTGTTTAATTTAGCACAAAATCTGTGTAACCAAAATTATCAACCCATATACTTCCATCATAGCCGTCTTAGCCTTAATACTAAACTTTCAAAAAATTTGAATAGGTACCTGACTAAAACACAGTGTTATTTTGTGTTTTTTACAGATTCAAGACACACTGGCTGCATCTCAAAATTATCTTCAGATGCCCAGCTTTTAGATGATGTAAACCACTTCTATGTGGCATATACTGTTGACCTACTATCTCCCCCTAAATCTCCCCTTTCCCCCACTTAAGAAAAACAAAAATTAGTTTATGGAAGGGAGGGTGGATTGGAGACTAATTAGTTGGCAGAACGATAAGAATTACTGGCGAAATGTTTGCACATTTTGGAAGACTTTTGTTTATGGAGATAAGGAAAGAGACAAACTAGTCAGAAGAAAAAGAGGTGGAGATATCAGGAGGACAGAGCAGTAGAGAGGGAGTTGCAGTGGAAGGGAGGCCGGCTGCTGTAGCTGCTGTTTCATTAACTGCCAGTCGACAGCACATACATCAAGCTCCCACAATGCTTAGGGAGCGCAACCGTAACCTGCAGTGATCCACCCGCAAGAAGAGCTGCCAGTGATGGATTGTGTGACATTAACTGAGAGCACATTCTTTCTCAAACAAACACACACGCACGCACACACACACACACACACACACACACACACACACACACACACACACACACATGCAAACACACTAAGCATTTATCGCATACCGGATTTCATGGGATATGATGACATCCAGAACAAATCAGAAATAGCTGGCAATGGCAATACTAGTCTTTTACTGTTGGAAAACAGATATTTTTTTAACAGATACTCTTTTTTGTGCAGATTGTATTGGCTGGAGCATATACTGTGGAGCATATACTGTATGGTCACTGGTTACTTGCGGTGCAATTTCAGCAAAAAGATTAAAGAAATGAAAAGTCACCAGTTGTAGTATACCGTTTTGAATCGAGTAATATCTATAGACTATAAAATATGTACAGTCTCTGTGACGTCTGAAGAGCAAAAATGAATCTCAAAGACCGGAGCCTAGCTGAGTTAGCGGCTGAATCAACTCAAATTCAAGAGCACAAACGCATCGATGGGGGTTACTGCAGGCTGGAAACCAACAGTAGCACTTGGTCTGACCCCGATGCTGAAGTTTGCACTGCCTGGACTCAAGTTGCCAAAGCAGCCAGCTGTAGCTCTCCCTCCCCCCGGTCAGTTGCCAACCCAAATAGGATCTAACATTTTTGGAATCACTGTTATCACTGCTTGATACATGTCTAATGAACAATTTGAGGCAAATCAATTAACCTGAATTTAGATTACATGTGATAATAATCTTTAGATTATAATTCCCCATACAGCTGTTGCAAACAGTACACATATTTATGTTTTTGACACTGATAGAAGGCTGCGGGGGACTGGAATGTATATGTAACATTGCTATCGATAGCATTGTGCAAGATTACTACATTAAAAATGACTGTTAGGAAATAATAATGCCATGGTACATCCTGGACAGGTTGTCGGTCATTCAGAGAGCTGACAAATAGGGACAGACAACCATTTATGCTTACATTCTCACCAATGGGCTATTTCAATTATAAGACAATAATTACTTGTATATCTTTGGACTGTGGGAGGACAGCTGCCCCCAATTTTATTAGCACTGCCAGATACATAAAGCGGAATGACCCTACTCTATCTCCTAGCTGGCTTGGTAGGCCAATTTGGATCACCCATCCACTTCAATACTAGAAGCTCAAAGCAACTTCTAAACGTGATGCTGTAAGATGATAAGGTATGAAGAGCTAATGGTAGGGGACAATATAAAGTGTTTATAGAGAGAGGTTGAAGTGGGGAATGGCTCAAACAGATGCAAGACTTACACCAAGTAGACCAGTGTTTGTGTCCTGTGTGAAACCAAATGTAGGTAAGTCACCTTTCTTACTTATCATTCCTTACAAAGTGCTTTTGTTGTCTAAACCTTGGTAAGATTTGTTTGAATTATCAACCGGAATCCAAGAGCGTTAAAAATGACACCAAAGCGTTTCGAATAAGCTAATGGGGACTGTTACAATGTGACTCATTATTTCTGTCACAGTGTGGCTATAAATGGATATATAATGATCAAGGCTCATTGACACCCATGTACTCATGAACAGGTGACATTCAAGTTTGCGCGGTTATAAGGGTTTTCTGAACCTTACTATGAACACTCCATGACAATGTCAAAGAGATCTTTGGGAATGTTGTTGCATTAGGCCAAATGTGTGATCAACATACTTAGGCCTATGGTACTTTTATGTCATAGTAGGAAGTAGAGTATAACTGATACAGTCTGTAATGTAGTCAATTAATATAAGATTATTTGAACTCACTGGATTAACAATTCAGCACAAATGAATCTCACACTCTCTCACATCTTCTCAACTGTAAAGTCTTCTTTCACTGAAGTGTGTTACGGTGTTTTGTGGAGGAGCCTATATATTTCATGCATTTGATCTTTCCACATCCTGTCTATGAAGCAGGGTGTGTGGACAGCAAGGGCTCAGTCTGCATAGTAATTGGTTGGGTAGGCGGCCGTAATGTTTTAATGCATAAATATATCAAGCACTGAAATTACAATTTAATGGTCTGTGGAATTAGAGAAGGAAGCTCTTGTTCTCTCCACTCAGTCTCACTATTTTTACTCACCACCCCCGCCCTTCTTTTCTTTCTGCTATCTATCACCTGCTTCCATTCAACTTCAACTACTTCAAATTATCATTGGTTTGTTTCCTAGTTTTCATAACGCACTAAACTCACTATCTTTTCATTTCTGTTGGTACTTTCATGTTGTACAGAATTTCATAAGATATAGCGAGGCATGATTTTGTGCAATTCATTGTGGAGTTGAAAAATCAAGGTCTGTCAGGTAAATCTTATCAGCTGGCAGCCAAACAGCGTAGTGAAGTCGAAGCACTGTGGATCAGCTTTTTTGAAAGTCATGCAGTAAGTGTTCTCTCGCTCTCAGAGATAACCAGTGAGCTACCCTCAGATACAAATGCAGAGTGGCTCTTGGGAGTGTCAGTCAGTTGGTCAGTTCGTCGGTCCGCAACCTTGGTCGAGACTGAAGTTCGGTATTGGCCTGAATATAAGATGACCCTGAATATAAGATGACCTCTTTTACAACAGTTGTTTTTGGGGAAAAATGACTTTCTAAAGATAAGAAAGGCATTATCAGACAAGTCCTGTTGGGATGCTGATAGTCAAATGATAACGGACTCCTTATCGTTGAAGCCATTTCTCATGTAAAAGTGAAACAAGATATATGCGTTTTATGAGTAGGTTTTTATAAAAGCAGCTAATTCTTCATCACGTTCTTAAGTCACATATTCACACACTGTCCTTTCAGAATCTGACTGTAAGCGTTTATCACATGTCTTTTTGAGCCCCCTCGTGAGAAATCATGACTCTCTGTGACACTGGAAATTCTTGGCTACTAGACAAATGGTTGGGTACCTGATGCGTTTCTTATGGAAGCATATAGTATAGTGTATATACAGGGATACAGTGGAGATTAAAATCAGAGAACAACTAATAAATAATTTGATTATTATTTTTATTGTCCAGAATTTGATAGAATATCTACTGTGGCTATACCACTGCTGTACTAGCATGTTTTTTTTTTTTTTTACTAACCAAGGCACTTCAACCAAAACCTCGTACTGATAAAATTATTGATTGTTCAGTTGCAGGAAGCTAGGCTCGAAGTTTCATGAAACATTTTTCTGAGCCCATCAGATGGTGCTCTTGGTTTAAGGAAAAAGGCTCAAGAAATGGCAATTCAGTATGCGTTCAACCCTTTGTTGAACACAAAGTGCCATCAATCTCAGAAAATAAAGAAAATGCTTTATGAAGGTTCATTTGGCCATCACTAATGCACATTAGACACTTAAAGGCAGCACACAGTGGCCACATGTGACATGCATCAAAACGCCTGTGCCCATTTCACATCAGAGAAGTGTTGACTTTGAAAAATGCAGCATATTTACCAGCTTTAATGTTTTCTCATAGTCATGAGAAATCATGCAATGCTCGTGTCCATGCCTTCATGCACAGTTAACCACACATATTACTGTGCATATGCATGCACACACAAAAACTCACTTTAACAGTCTATCAAGCCTTACCTCTAACACACACACACACACACACACACACACATGCTTGAGGTTTTTCAGACTAATTTCTGTCTTCCTACCTGTCATGTTCTGACTCTGCACTGTGGATTGTTTGACAAATCTCCCTTTCTTCGCCACATTCATTTTTCTCCCACTCATGCAAAACTAATTGCTTGTTGTAAACTGTCACTCAAGCTCATGAGAGGTGTGAGTGTGCGCCAGAACATGCAGTATGTATATGTGTATTTAGTATGGAAACTGGGTGGCCACTTGGTATCCGTGTGTGGAGTTTGTATAGTGACTGTGAAAGTGTTGCTACTGTGACTATATTTATGTGATTGGGACATTGTATGACTGACAGATTAAGAAAATGTTAAAAAAATGCTCAAGTTTGTTTGAGGCATTGAGTGAAAATTGATTCTCATCGCCATATATTTGCTGTACTTGATACCTGTGTGTGTGTGTGAGAATCCTATCCCTCTGTGTCTCTGTCCCCCTGCAGCCACCAATCTGATCTGAGCTCCTGTGGCACCTCAGTGTGCTGATCTGTGAAGACAAGTCAGACCATGTTTCTAGGACTAGGGTTCTGCCTGAACCTTCCTAAAACTGTAACACCGGTGTTTTACATACCCCATACCAATCAAAGGAAGTGTGTATTCTGAGACACATTTAAGCTTCCTAAAGTCAATGCAAATTCACAGAGAACCATCTATCTTCAATGCAACGATGACCTGACTGCAGCACTTAGAGTTGGATGGCTCAGTTACCTCCAATGGCAGCTGCTTTGGGATGTGATGAACTTCATAGGTGACAGGGCTCCCTTCCAAGTAATGGTATATGTCATTTGTCCAGTAGCTTGCTGTTAGAAGAAGGTAGAAGCAAAAGCACCTTTTGACCTGGTTCGAAATCACGGTGCCACATCAGGCTGTGGTTGAAGCTCTAAACCAGCCGAGGGCGCATGTTCGGATTTAACTTTTGTAGGGGAATTTGTTGTCAAATGGCCAGTATATACAGCTGTGAGTGTGTTTATGTTTGTGTGTTTATGAGTACATGAAGTCTTAGACATGAACTGATCACATTCTATCTCAAACACGCACACACACACACACACACACACACACACCACACACACACACACACACACACACACACACACACACACATACACACACACACACACACACACACACACACACACACACACACACACACACACACACACACACACACACACACACACACACACACACACACACACACTTACATTAAACATAAAGACCTTTATTTAGTATCTGGTGATATGAGTTACCTAAAACAGGTCTTGTAAACTTTGTAAACTGATTTTTTACCTTTTCTTTTACCAATAAGCATTAATATCTGAGACTAAAATTATTTAAAGTTGCCTTGAATGATTTTAAGAATATATGTTCAAAGAAAATAAATGGATACTTATGGTAGGAAATCTTTGATAGCAGGGGGTATACTCTGTTAAAACGAACCTTCTGTTGTAAGCCTTGTTCCAACCTCACCCCTGTCCTTCTCTCAGTTTGTTGATTTGTCTACACAATTCAAAGGTACCCTTCATCTGATAAAATGCTGCCCTTAAACTATCTCAAAAATCTGGGTAAACCAAAGGGGCATTTACATAAATTAAGGTGGAGCAGCGCTAGCACAACATCCTTATCTTATACACAACTTTCTCTCCATTGCTGTTATTGCTGAGGGAACCTGCAGGCGGGCCTTCCAGCTCTAGTTTAATTTGCGCTCGCCATAGTATGACTGACACACTAATACGCTTTGTTGTGCTAACCTCAGCACCTGTTGCTAACGGCTGACAGATAAAGGTTTACGGGCGGAACTTCGTGAAATTTGGTTCTGCATGATGTGCATCAATCTACATACCGTATGTACATGCAATAATAATGCTTACCATGCTTTTGAGCCACCCTGAATCACCGCAGGGGACATCCCTAAGCCTCTACTGTAACACATTCTGATGTACTGTTCATTTTTGGGGAATATGAAAGTCTGAAATATTCTGAACATATTTATAGCTCACTGCGGTGGATAAAAGAGACATCATGCACACTGAACAATACTGGAGTCACCATGAACAATGGGGCAGATTAGGAGGATTTTCCCTTGGGGAGTTATTCCGGCAGCGGAGGGCTGCAATGATTGCACAGGCATCCCCTCTGTTTGTTTTTAATTTCCATTTCAGCATTATTTCCTTTGCTTATTTGAGGAAATAATGAGTCACATTACTTAGAGGGAAGATGTGGCCATTTCATGTGAAGCTGAGAGGGAAGCTGTGGTGATGATGTCATGTAGGGAAAGATCCTGGAGCTGATCCGTAGACAGTGAATAATGGACGTGCTCCGCGGACTCTGTGACAGCAGCCGTGGTGATCTGACTGGGATAAGGGGACTTGATGCTCTGATATCCAGCTTAGGGAGACAGTTGTCTGTGGTTGTGGATATTGATTTTACTGTCCTTAATCTTTATAAAAGCACATACCCTTTTTAGTAAACTCAAAACTGCACTGACAGATTCACTGAGAATGCTGTAAACATTTTTAGACATTGACTCTTTTTGTCCCTCTTTAGTGTGTAAATACCACACTAAATTGTTGAGTGTATCTGTAGGACCACAGCATTTGGGACAGGGATGAAGTGCACCATCACTTCCCATGTATTCAGAGGATGTATCTTACACAGCCCAGCCATTGTGTATTTTATTTTTGTACAGTTGGTCATTGGTTCCATCAGATGTACAAACTTAAACAGATTTCCCTATTTACTGTTGGCCCAATTGTTGATTTACTCTCATATTATTGTCACAAAGTGTTTTCAGTATAGTTATCAATATATCACACCCTTTATGTTTAATGAATCCACTCCCCTTACTGAATATTTTTTAGTTTAAGCACCACATTGATGATTCCCATCCCTGGTCATGCAAGTTGTAGGTAACCTGATGTGTCGGATGGTTTGTTACACAGAACTATCTGAGAAGCCTTCATCGGAAACTGTTTGGATGAGGGCAGGCACATAAAATACCTGGCAGGTGATTGGATGAACAAAACACAGGACTTTTACCCGGGCGAGCATGATTCTCTTCCCATTGCCGTTCATGTCCCTGAAGTACTGAGTCAAGCCACAACCTTTGTTCTAATCCTACCCAAGTCAGTTACAGTAGTTCTGGTGCCTAAACCTAAACAACACCAAAAGCAACCATCGTGGTCCACTTCTGGTCCGTCACCGTCTTACGGTTAACTCGGCCCGTGCCATCTCGTAACTACCATTCGCCGTTTTTGAAAGATTTTGTGCAGAACTTTTCGTACAATATCATACAAACCTGTTCATTAGAATACACTGAACCTCTTTATGAGCCACCATTGTTGTTTTAAACGCACCGTCGTCTCACTGTCTCGCCACACATAAGCCTAATGTTTACACCACATTTGACTAAAATGGTTGTTCTTTAAAATGCAACAGCGAACACGTTAGTTTGTCAATAAATAGTTTTCATCATTGCTCTTGTATAGATCCTGTGATGACAAATAAAACCATGCACTATTTTGCACAGGCAACATGATTTTCTCTACATGTCCGCAACAATATTTCCTCCAAGGAAAACACACCACAGGATTCCCAATCTATCCATGCGCCATGAGCTCTGTGTTTTAAAGCAGATGAAAGTAACATACCATCACAGTCGGGTGGAAACCTTGTAAGTCTCAGGGAATGAAAAAAAAGGCTAATTAGAAAACATTTTATAAAGCTATTTATTTCAGAAGAAGCTGGACGAAATCACCTCATCGCTGTTAACCTTCAGGGTGGCACTTCATTCAAGATGGAGGCGTGGTGGAAATATGAGGTTCTACCGACAGTGTGAGGATCCAGTGGAGTTACTAATACTTTTCATTGGATAAGTAAGGAGACAGTGTGAGGATCCAGTGGAGTTACTAATACTTTTCATTGGATAAGTAAGGAGACAGTGTGAGGATCCAGTGGAGTTACTAATACTTTTCATTGGATAAGTAAGGAGACAGTGTGAGGATCCAGTGGAGTTACTCATACTTTTCATTGGATAAGTAAGGAATACTGTTGAGTAAGCAATTATTGTGAATGTAACCCCAAAAGGCGGTGCAGGACTTTAATCTCCAGCTTATTACAGGGCTAATTCCAAAAACCAAGAATTTGACACAAAATATTCACTTCATTGGAACATTTTTCTTTTTTTTGCCACAGCAGACATTTGATTTGCCAGACTTTCTGAGGATTGACAGATGTGTTCCTCCAGATCATAACTGAGTCCATATCAGTGGTCTGTTATAGCGGCAGTGTGCTAATAACAGACTATAGAGTGCTGTGATTGACCAATTCAGTATTCAACAAACCTGTTCTTAATACACAGACCCCATGTTGATATTGATCTTCGCATCCCACTGTCACAAAGAAAGTGAATAAGTTTATTGAAAGGGTTAAAGTATTCCTTTAAAAACTCAAAAGATGTGTATTAAAGACAATAATGCAGTATTCCCCCTGTTGTTGTTCAAGAAGATTAGGCAACATTTTCATATAAATCACAATAGTGGGTAATTTATCTTGGGTAATAAAACAAAAGACACTCTGTTAAACTGTGGAGGCTGGAGGGTATTGTCTTTTTATAAAGCAGCCAACATTAAACCAATAATATAAGTGCTCGTTAAATCATGATACAAAATACTGACTAGAAGTTAGCCTCTGAGTCGTGGAAAATAACTCCCTGTCAGCACAGATGGCCTGCCTTCTCTCTCTCTCTCTGTCTGTCTGTCTCTCTCTTTCATTATTTCTCAGCCCTCGCCCATTCTGCTTTTATGAGACTGAACGATCAATAAAGGATTGTGCAGGGAGGCAGAGCGCCTCACATCCCCATTTGGGAAGATAATTTGCGTCAGAAAATGGCAGCCGCTGCACAATAGTATATTGATGTATTAAAGAAAAGGAACGGATGGCATGCATTAGAGGAGGAAGACAGAAACAGAGAGTCAGAGGAAAGAGTGATAAAAAGTGAGAATGAGAGAGATCTTGAAGGAGGCAGGAGAGAGGATGTAAAAATAAAAATACAATGGGAGATTTGTGAGTTCAAAAGAAATGCTTCTCTGTTTGTGAATACTGTTCAGTATATACAGTCTACAATGGCGAGGGGAAGTGTTTTTCACACTGACCATAACAGACTGCAATTATGTTGCAAATCTCCCGTCAGCCACATCTTCCACCAAGCAGGTCAACTGTAGGATGTCTGTGCACCAACAATGTCTGTGAATACTGAAACGTTTGATTTTTCTCCTGCACTGATCTCCACTTAGGGAGTTAGGTGGGGCTGGCGAAAGGGTCCCAAAACACGGGAATTTCTGCCTGGGAGTGGGAGTTCATAACATTAAATCCATCCATCCATCTTTAACCACTGATCCAAGCTGACATTGGGCATGATGCGGGGGACACCCTGGACAGGATGCCAGTCCATCACAGGGCACATAGAGACAAAAAAACATTCAGACCTACAGGCAATTCTGGAGTCATCCATTAACCTAACACATGCATGTCTTTGGTACCCGGAGCAAACCCTCGCAGACACAGGGAGAACATGCAAACTCCACACAGAACACCACCATGGCGCCCTATTACATTAAAGATAACATCATGACATCGTATGAGACAGCACCATTGGCCCAGCCATGGCTTCTGTGACCAAATTAGCAGTTTTCCCCATTAGATAAATAAATAGCCTACATAAGATATAGATTTTCAGATATAGAGGGGAGGAGCAGAACCACAGTGTTCAGATGGTATTTTTTCCACTTTATTAACTTTATAGTTTGCGTATAGCATCCACATCTGCAGCAACATTTATAGTGTAGGTATATAGGAAAAAAATGGCCTAATTCCGAAACCCCTGCTTCCAAAATGGTTTTAATAATTAATTATTTTACAGCTGTTTTCTGTTAAGACAACATTTTAATTTTTGCCTTATTTTGTTAAATATAAAAAAATATTGTAGAACAATGTTTATATTAATCAAAGGACCATAAGAAAAAAGTATTTTGTTTTATATTAATACTCAAATTCAGGTATCGTATTGACATAATTTTTTAAAAGTCTTCCCTTTCAAACAACATCTCAGATAACAGATGAAGACAAAGGGAAAGATGATGCCTTGACAGTTTAAAAACATGACCTCAGCAGCCGGCACTCAAAGTATTTGTCAGCTTGCTTCTCGGGTTAAAACGCTGCCATTCCATAGTATCGATCGATCAATAGCTCTTTGAAAAGATTAGAAGTGGCTGGTGGTTTATGTGTGTGTGGTGAGTGGGGGTTTACAGAGTGCTATGGTTGAGCAGTTGTTTCCATTGGTCTTCTGACCTCACTATCATTCCTGTAAGCTCTATTTGTTATGGCTGCTCTCTGGCTGGGTCTTGGGTTCGCTTAATTCGTTCAGCAAGTCATATGCCTATTCACCCATTCACTGCTTTACCTGGTGATATCTTCCAGACTCACGTACTGTCACTGGGAAGTCATCTTTATTATACATTTTTAGCTCTTTAAACACACTGTTTTCACGGAGCAGGTTAAAGGTTAAATTACCCAGATACGACTGGGTAATGATTGTGCTGGAGACAAAAGAGAGCTGATAGTTGAATATTTTCTGGGAGCTCTTTTACAGATTCAGTGTTCAACAAACTTTTTTTGTCAGAGACAGAAGTCATGTTTCACTACACTTAGTTTTATACATATTACAAAAGCACAAATCATCAATTAACATATGCATGTCTTCGGGAGTAAGCCGCAGAAAGCCCACTCAGACACGGGGAGAACATGCAAACTCCACTCAGAAGGGCCCCAGCCGATGTGCTAAATACTATATGTAATATAATAAGTTCGGAAATAGGGAAATCACATGACATATCAGCTGTTTTCACCGTAGGATTTCTTTTTTGAATTCCTGAAGACCTCTCTGTACATTTTAGATTTATCAATGGCGCAGACCAAAACGCATCTGGACATAATTAGATAGACCTCCAACCAATTGCAGCAACAAAATGACATAGTGCACAGTGCTGAGTTGGGGTGGTGCAGCCGGGTCCACTACTAACAGGCACACTAAAATGACTAATACATTTCTGAAAATTAGCATTTGACAATGTTATATGAGTTTCATGAGCCTGGTAAGTTGCATTGGATGTAGATCAGCAGTATCGTCATTGTCTTAAACCCGCCCCACATGAGATAAGAGGTTGTGATTCCCCAGGATTTGTCTGATTCCCATGCTGGTGGTCAAGGAGCTCTCCGCAGCTGTTGGCCCACCGGAGCTCTGAGCGCAGGTCGAAGGTGGCAGCAAAGCAATGGGCAATGGCAATGTATTTTCCTACATGCTGTGACAGCAGTGTCTGATCTAGTAGTTTGTGACCCCCGACCTCTGGTCAGTCAGGTAGTGTGAAAACCCAACAACAAGACCGTAAGTTGTGTGATGAAAAGTACAGCAAACTGTACTCAAAGTCTTGTCGTGGGAATTTAGCTTTGGCTACTTCTTCTACTCTGTTTACTGGTGGATTACAGCCAAGTGTAGCCTACAACTTCTGACCAAACTAGGCTGTAGCTAATGTATTCGCTTCGGACTGTTTTGGTACAAGAACATGGCACAATTCATGATCTCACAGGATTTGCAGGGTTGTCTTCTGCCAGAACTCCAGTGGTTACTGACCAAGCATTCAGTGTGTTCCCTAGTGTGTTTACCTAGTCATTAGGTTTATGCTTCTTCTTGACTGTCAAAGACTTAAGAATCTGTACATGTCGTTGGAACAATCTTTGAGTGTGGCTTGCTGACACAGCACTGTGAAGATAGGTCTGTCTCTGCAAGCCTAACATCAATAAAACAGATCTCTTCAACTGCAAGTCAAGATACAGAGCATACGTATTCAACAAACAGCGGGGACACAACAAAATAATACAGCTGCCACATGCAGTACACATAACTCTCAAAACTATTCAACTCCTACACATGAATTGCTCCCTAATTGCCATAGTGAATTAAAAGCACAAAAATCTTAAATATTCTTAGAACCACATATCTTTTGCTAATAATCACGCCGTAGGCAAACAAAAATGCCTTTGGATTTGAGTGCAGCTTCTGTGCAGTTTGAGGCACAGAGCAATGACAAGGATATTGCACATTTCTGTAACAGTGCCCAGCAATGCATTCGGGAAATAAAAAGAGAAGCATCTGACAGCTTTGTTCATTGAGAGGGTGGGCAAAGAGCTTCATATTCACATCCAATCCACGTCCATATTTCTCTGTTTCAACATTTGTTGACGAGCCAAGATAAAGGAGATTTGCCAAACGATGGAAGTGAGCCCATCCTTTTTACAAAAACAAACGCATTGGTCATTTGTTCAGACTTCTTAAAATGGCCTACTGTATGTTTACATATAGATATATAGTTGCATAGCGTTTGATTGTTTGGTTTCTGCAGGCATGCCCCAGTTTCATCAACCCACCGTTCTTTGTCCAATGTCGCTGTAACTTAATGGGTAACCATAACCTACCCAAAGGATTTATCTTACTTAACCTGACCTTGAGGAACATTCATGATCAAGTCTCAAAAGGTAAATATGGAAAATTTTTAGCTCAAGAAAGAAGCATCCTTGTTACCAGAATTGGCTATAAACTCAAGTGATCTGGTGAACACACTTTAAAATCAAACTGATGTAAAGTCTTTTTTTATGAATTTTGTGGCTGATCAAAACTTTATATTAAATCCTGTATTGAAAAAAGCTTGTTATGAGTAAAGTTTTGTCTGTATACACTGCAGTTGTCTAATATGGGTTTTTGCACTGATGGAACACATATGAGCTATATCTGTTGTCTGGGATATTTAATGAATACAGGGGTTTTCAAACATGTTAAGGTTACTCGTATATACTGCTCAAAAATATTGAGGACATACTTAAGTCAGATCTGGAAAGACCATTTTTTTTAATTGAAAATCTTTACTGATATACAGTGTTCAATTTAAGAGAACATAATTATGTAACAACGGTCAATGGAAACCAAAATCATTCAAAATCGCATCGAAAATCAAAGTGAAAAATTGAAATCACAGGCTGATCCAACTTAAACAAAAACTCAACATGTGACTCTGTACTCTGTATGGCCCCTGCATGCCTTTACGCACACCAGAGAATGGATGGTGTCCTGGAGGATCTCCTCCCAGTCCTGGATCAGGGAATCAGTGAGCTCCCAGACAGTCTGTGGCAGTACTTGGTGGTATCGGATGCACGATACATGCGGCCATCACACTCTGGCCACATAACACCGTGCATTGTCCTGCACCAGGAGGAACAGAGGGGCCACAGTACCAGCGTAAGGTCTGACAATCACTCCTTTGCTGACCCAACACCAAACTGATCCTGCTGGATGATGTTACAGGCAACATAGCATTCTCCATGGTATATCCAGACTTTATCACACCCGTCACGTGTGCTCAGTGTGAACCTGCTCTCAACCGCGAAGAGAACAGGGCGTCAATGGTGGACCTGCCACTTCTGGTGTTCTCTTGCGAATGCCAGTGGAGCTGCACGGTGCTGGGTGAGCACCGGTCCCACTAGACAAAGTTGGGCCTTCATGCCGACGGCATGGGCAGTTTGGTCACAAACATGCACACCAGCAGCCTGGTGGAGGTCAGGTTGCAGGGCCCTGGTAGTGCTCCTCCAGCTTCTCCTCGCACCAAGGAGCATTAACCTGTCCTGATGCTTGGTTGATGCCCTTCTACCGCCCGGTCCTGCTCTCCTCGTGTAGCAAACCTTATTGCGACTGTACATATGGATGTTTGCCATAGTGTTCCAATATTTTTTTTTGACAGGCTAACTTGTGCAATATGTTAACAGCAGTAGTTTCACTCACTGGAATTCCATGTTATAAAAAGGCAAAGGCAAGTGCCATATACCTTTAGACAGTTTTTTGACTGGTTTGTTTCTCAATGGTGAAAATGTCAGTAATTAAGTTATCACGATGAAGGTCACTGCATAAATGATGTGCTTTGAAAACAAAAACCTGATGAAAAATGTCTTTGATCTGTTTCGTTTAATGAATGAATTCAGATCATGTAGTAGCTTAGCCTTGTTTAACCCACGTTATGCTGACTCATTCATAAAGAGGCTATGATTTACTTTTCCTTTAGGTCCATTTTTCAAAATTAGTAGGCCCACGCTTCTCTGTCTGCCTTGCTGATTGATAGCCCCTGAAGTATCACAGAGAATGAGAAACTCCTTTACTTCTGAGTATTCTATTTTTGTCGTACATGCATACATGGACACATGCTTGCAGATGGACACACACACACACACACACACACCGCTTGACAAGTACCTGAGGGGCGGGACTTATCGACTGAGCCATGGACTCATCAGAAGATTGTTCACTCGGGCCACTCGCATTAATGGTGAAGTAAATTGAAAAATGCAATCAATGATTGGAGTGAATGCTTGGCGGTAATGATATCAGCGTGAGATAATCCAATAATTGCCAAGCTGATGTATTCTCTATTGGTATTTGCCTGCTCTGCCTGTCACTATAAAGTATGCTCCTTTTTTCTTTCCTCTGGCCAAGAGTGGAAGGCACAGAGATTGAGAGAAAAGAAGGATACATCTGCTATGTGAGTGGAGCTAATGAGGGCCAGGCTTTCTCCGTGAAACTTTTCCTCACCATTCATTAGAAAGCCATGATTATAACAAATGGCCGCAGTATGTGAACTCTTCCAGGTATAGTTTTTAGCACGGATGGAGTGACAGACTGTAAACCTCAACCATTTCCCAAGGTGGGGGAGCTGGTTGGTGTACGTTTTAACTAGTTATTTGCCAGTAAGATCAGACCTATGCTGCTTCCTTAAACCTAATGGACTTAAGTTAAGGAAGCCAGGACACGGGGGTAATACTGGGGTAATATTAGTTTCATATTCATGTTATATTTTTTACAAAACACTGTATTACCTGTAGCGTATTACTAACCGTGAGCAGTAGCTACTTTTAGCACTAAAATGCTTTGAGAATGACTCATTGACCAAAAAGTCCTAGGGCTCTATATTCCACCCCGCGCAAAGCAGATACAGTACAGTTTTCATGCCCAGCGTCCATGTTGTAGGCAGCAAATATACTTGTACCCATCCATGCTGCCATGGGTGTCTTGGTCTAAAAATGTGGTGTGGTCAGGCAAATTGTTGGAGCGTTGCTGTCTTGAGGCCGCTGAAAGCTAGCCTGACTCGTCAGATGGTTTGTTACACAGAACCCTCTGAGAAGCCATCATTGGAGACTGATTGGAAAAGGGCAGGAGCTTTTAAAACATACCTGCCAGGTGATTGAATAAACCATCTGTATATCAAACTCTTGCCCAAGTCAATCAGTAAAGGAAGAGAGAAAAACGAGAGAGAGAAAAACTCTTCAGTTCTGATAAAAGTTCCTCTCCTTCTCCTTTAGGAGCCACAAGTGTTGGTTTGAACGGGTCTCCCCCCAAGAACAGAGCTGCTGCCCACCACTGCTCCGCTGTGTAGAGTAAATTCATTGATTGAGCATACAGTCAACGTGCATTCGGATGACATTATAGCTACACAGCAGCACTCCTCCTTCTCCTTCTCTGTAAACTGTTAATCTGTGTATTTGCTCATGTGCAGTCAAATAGATTTGGCGATGGGAGAGGAGGACTCAGAGGACTGAGGCTGCAGGTACACCTGGCTTTTAAAGGGAATTAAGCCCCTTCTACCTTATTTTGTGCATGGAATATGTGTTGTCTAACTAGAAAAGTGGCTTTGGACATTCCCTAAATGCACTTGCACCACGCACTTTAGAGCGTTGGATTATTTCCATGGTCCTCTAGAAACGTAACTATATTTACAACTTACTAGGAATAAGACCCTAAGAATAGCATACTGACTATGGTATATATATATATATATATATATATATATATATATATATATATATATATATATATATATATATATATAACCTGTATATATATAATAATTATTATAATATATTTTCCATGCAACCCTTGTGTAATGAACACTCCAGCCTCTAGGAGCCACTAGCAGGGCTTTAGTGGGTTGTTTGTCCTTATTTCCCTCCTAAGCCCCCCTCTCTCTCCATATTTCACCCTCTCTCACAGTCTGTTATGAGCTGACTGCAGTGGTTGAGGTACAATCCCCCACTGGGGCTGCAAGCATTCTTGCTTATTCAGCATCTTCTCACTCATTCTTGCTTTCCACCCCCTCTCTGTTCCCATATCTGCCTCCCAACATTCATTCCCTTCAGGTTTTAGAGTGGTGTGGAACATACATTCATAAATAACCTACATAACACACTCACTTACCTGTAATATGTTATTTAAAAATGGCAAAAACTGCATCCTCTGCTTTAGATCGGCAAGAGATGAGAAATGTGTAACTTACTTTAACGGTCTCTTCAAATTGCCCGTTGCACACAGTGAACATGTACAATAGCTATTTACAGTAGCCTATATAAAGACCGTTTTGCAATCAATAATAATTTTATCAAGTAGCTACAAAATATGGCACATGCAGGCATCTTTTTAATTGTTTATCTAGAAACAGGCATTTAGCATTTGGATATAGCAACAGTTGGAAGTGGTACATATATTTTGGATACATCAACCACTTTTGGCGTACATAAAATATTTGTAGTTTTGAAGTTGGAATGTATTCCTTGTCAACTTCACTTTTGAGTTGACCCATCATTTCCCTCTTCTTGCTTACAAGCCAAAACCCAACTAGCTAATGTAGTTCAGCAATGGCTGAGGTTTTTTTTCTACCACAGTAAAAGGTTCATTGGTCAGTCCCCATTTGATCAACTGTCTGTCATCATGCTTTCAGAGATGTAATAATGATTTATTCCATCCATGCAATGTTTTAAAATGTCTTCATGGTGAGAAGTGATAGGCATCACCATGGCTGAGGGCTACAAAATGCAACATTCCTAGTTTGTCTAAATCTAGTTTTGAGATAAACTTGACAATGCAAATTTAAGTGTTTGTTAGCTGACCTCAAAAGTCACATCACTTCCTTTGCATTTAAACACAATAATCATGAACCATAATCAGGAAGGGTCATGTTAATAACACTGACTTTGCAAATTACAATTTGCTTATCTAAGCAAATGATTGGAGCAAAAGATCACACTTGTCCTCAAAGCAATTGCAGTCAAAAGCAACTGGACTTGGTTATTTGTCTAGGAAGACGTTTCACCTCTCATCCAAGAGGCTTCATCAGTTCATGTATGCATCTGACCAGGCTGGGACTGGTCCAACTATCTGGTGTGAGATCCAGGTATTTAACCTCTCACAAGGGCGATGATGTCACTGAAACCCTTTGTGCTCCAGTGCCAACGACCGTTGTTAGAGTGGCAGTTAAAAAACTGTTGTTTGTTGTATGTTTCTATGCTTTATCTCATTTAGTGGGATATATTTTCCCACAAAAGCAAAATGCACCTCAAGTGAGCCTGCAAACTTTTTTGTGCACTTCACCTTTTCTCTTACATTAAAAATATATGTGAATAAAAACACGACTAGTCATTGCAACCTGCTGTTGAGACTGTGTTCTGTCCAAGTGGAAATATTTGTGTTCAGATATGGCACTTCAGTAAAGGTCAGTGTTGGGAGGGGAATCAACACAATCATTAGGATTCATTCCTCTGGAGAATGTGAATATCCTAGCAGGTTTCTGACCAGTAGTTATCAGGTTGTTTTGAGTTCTGGAAACAACCAAGAAGGTGATAGCAACCCTATGTTATCACAAGACAGGATGTTGATGCTGGATGATTTGTTTAAAAATGTCATGGTCAAAAACAGCAATTGTTGGTCCGTGGCTGGACACAAACTTCAGTATCCTGCATGATGAATGGATGCACTGCACACCCATGCACCACCAAGACCTCCACATCTCACTGACTGGCTGATAGTATTACTGGCACAATGTTTTGAAACCATGATCCTTGAGTGACACATTTGCACATTTTGACACCACCTTTGTGCGTGACTGAGTACTGAGCCTTTAAATGTATGATGTGGTCTGACAGTTTTTTTGTTACACAGCACATAATGAAAAACTGGAAACTAGTGCAAAAAAACAGACACTGTTCCAAAAACTGCCTCAACCTTGATCAAGATTATGATAGTGTTGATATTCAGTGCCCAGTCTCAAATTAACCAGGATCAGAAATATCTCTTCTACCTTGTATATTTGTTCTATTGTGTCCTTCTAAGTACAAACAGTGTTGGAAATTGTGAGGGTGAAATTGGAATGCCGTTTCAAGAGTAGAAGTCAGGAAGGAAGTCGTTCCCTCTCAGATTTCGAAAATCTTTCCAAAATTCTGCTTCAAGAAATTAACACGTCTGACAAATAAAATCTTTGAAATGTAATAATGTCCCGAGATCGAGGGCATGAGTTTTGTTATCATTAGCGTGAGTTTGGGACCATGCCTCTGAGTCTTGCCCACATTTCTAATTAAAAGTGATCACACAACACAACATCAACACGTTTTGTCATTGACATTTTAGTAAATCCAGATGCAGAGCCCGAGTCCAGTCCGCAGTGTCCGGTACATCAGGCTCATCCCGACTTAGTATGGTAATTTTGTGGGTTGCCTGGTTTACCTGTGGCTTGGGATCAGAAAGAATACATCATCATACATTACAGGTGGGCACATTAGAGGCAAATCACATGTCATACTTGTATCTCCTTTTATCTCCTGAGACACTGACAGTTTAGGAGTCCTGTGAAAAGTTCAAGGTATTTTACCTAAATATGTGTGATAAGATACGGTGCATGTGGGTGTACTAAATAAAGTGATAGAAATATGGAATAACACACGTTAATTGCTTGCACTGAGCTGTTAACCCTCTCCAAACATGCGTGCAGCACACAACTGGGACACATGGTGAGTCCCTAAGATCTCAGTGCATTTCCAGGAAAATGCAAGTTAAGCGGCTGTGCTCCTCGCCACGCTGAAACACCAACATAGGTTCCAATGTATGCAATAGCTTTCAGGGGTGTGCACTTAAGTCACATGATTTTTACTTGCAACACAGACACAGACATAATGAGCTTTAAGAAGATCCAATCACAATTAAAAGAAGATGCTTAAAAATTGAAACTTAAACTTAAAGGTCTCATATTATGCTCTTACAGGTTAAAACGTGTATTCCGGGTTTCTACTAGAATGTGTTTGGCTGCTTTAATGTTCAAAAAGTCCATTCCTTTTCCCATACTGTCTGTCTGAATATCCCTGTATTCACCTTCTGTCTGAAACACTGCATTTAAGCGTCTGTCTCTTTAAGACCCCCTCCGGAAAAAGCGTGGGCTGTTCTAATTGGTAACCATTTCCGGGTCTTCCACATCTGCACTCACGGAGTCTCTGCACCTTCATTGCAGCCGGGGCATGACTATAGCGGCACTGTAGCAACATTTTCTACCTATATATAGTATTATAATTGTGACATCACAGCCTAACAGAAGTCGTGACAGCTCATTTAAAGGCACAGAATATTTCTGAATACAAGCTGTGTGCATTCCTCTGTGGATTGAGCATTTTCAATCACACACACACACACACACACACACACACACACACACACACACACACACACACACACACACACACACAGTATATATATACTTTATACATATACCATATGTATTCATATGGCATCAGGCATGGAAATCTCACTTTTTTACAATACAAAATCGACTTTACTGTATAAATACTATAAATACTACAGCGTTACCAAGATATAGCCTAACCTTCCATCAATGTGGTGTCAGTGTGGTGACCTGCCCGGTGACACTGTGTCTACACAGGAGATGTAGCGTGAGCAGCACCAGCAGCTTCAATGCTCCATCAATGTCTACACAGGATGCCTTCAGGGACAGTATTGAGTGTAAGTCACCCATGTCTTGGCAATACTCAGAGCCCAATACTCAATCACAGGCATAAAATGGAAGAAATAGAATTGAAGGCTCAAAATACACTTGTTTACACATGTACAGAGCAAGTGAAACACAAGCTGTTGCTGTACGCTGCCCGTGTAGACACCTGGATTGATTAAAATAGAAGCATATGTCTTCCATCAGACGACTGCAAAATGTGGCTTATGTTAATATTGCCTCTTCAATATCAATGTCATAATATGTCCTATTGTGATGTAATTCATAAAGGGTTGTGTGTATTCTGAATTATTTAAAGTTGAATGTTAAATTTCCATTTCCAAAATAATAATCAGGAGTCAGAACCTCCAGTCTTGTGTTGTGTTTTTTGGTTTTATCAGTAGGTTGTGATCAATAATTACACTGCCACTTGAAGCTGTAGTGTTTTTTTCTTTTTACTTTTGTAACGAATGTTCAAAGCAGTGGACAAATTCTATAGAGGATGCTATACAGTCATACTTTATACAATTAAATGGAACCAACCTTAGTTACATGCATTTCATACCAAGGCACACCTGACCTTTTTTTCCATTTAGAAAATAATACAAATTTGTATGAAAGTACACTTTAAAGAAAACAAATACAAACGACTTCTGTAAATATACTTATGTAAGTTCAGGACTTGACTTTAATTTGACTTGAATTATTTATGGATTATTAGCCTTGACTCGAGAACAGTTTTGTCCCACATTGAAGAACTATTCAATAGTGAAAGCAAAGCTTCATTTTATTTATTTTTCAAGTAAAACATAAATAGTAATAAACCCTTCTGCCAAAACCCATCTGACTGGATCGCAGAGAGAGAGAGGAACGAGATGCTGAATCCCGACATTTTGCTCGGAAGCCATAAAAATCCCACTCAGGGAACACCTAGGCCCTCACTAGCCTTTTCATAACACTCAGAAGAGTCATTCCCCAAAACTCAGCTCAAGTAAATGATTTATTACTGAAGCAGTGATGGACTGACATCTGGTTGGCAGCAGCCAGCTGTTGTGGCCAAAAGTTCATTCTGTAGCTATTGGTGTGAGATCCAGCCCTGCTTTAATGTCATTTCTCTGTAGGCTCTCTCTCTCTCTCTCTCTCTCTCTCTCTCTCTCTCTCTCTCTCTCTCTCTCTCTCTCTCTCTCGCTCTCGCTCTCTCTCTCCTCCCCCCTCCTGCCTCCTGTCAGCTTCATTTGGCTTCGATCAGCAGGCTTATTGGCATTTTTCTTTACTCTAGCATTTTCTGCATGGCTAAGATGTACAGTGTCACACAGGGCTTTGCTTTACCTTGCTCTGTCTCTCTTCCATTCAATTCAAAGGAGCTTTAGTGGCATGGGAAGTATACGTTTGCAGAAAATTGCAGGATGCAAGTATGAAATAAAAAACGTACAATAAGTAAAGCAATGGGTAAACACAGCTGTGTAACAGCAACATTAAAATAAAAAATAGGTCAAGTTTAACTTAAAAATACAAAAAAAATGTTTTTGCCTTTAAAATAGAAATATGCAGACAGAGTACAAATATACTATAATGTATTATGTATGTATAATGTATTTAAATGTATTTCTATAGTATGTATGTACAATATGTCTTTGTAAAGAGATCCGCACAGTGCAACTGTTTACAAAGCAGCTCTGGTATGTTTGCAGATTGCTGTATTTCACCCAGCAGGTAAAGATATTTTGTCTTATTAGTCATGTTTTCAAACTCTTTTTCAGTGTTTGCAATTTGTGAGAAACATATTCTATCTGATGTCTTGGTACAGTTGGCAGGAAGTTAAAAAGTGCAGCTCAGGTTCCACCTCATGTTGTGTGCAGTGGGTGTACAGGCTGTCCTCTTTAGGAAGCCAGATCTGCCTGGGGCAGCCACTCTTGATGCAAGGCTGTGCTTGCTGAGTCTGTACATATTCAAAGACTTGCTTAGCTTTTGATCAGTCACAGTGTTCAGGTATTCTGTCACTGTTTTGACTCTGTTTAGGGCCAAATAACCAATTTGCTCTAGTTTTTGGTGGATTCTTATCAATGTGTCAAGTAGTTTTGTTTTTGTTTTCTTATAATTTGGTTAGAAAATGGGGTTTTAGTGTGAGGCTTTTTCTCGGGTCCCAAAAGCAGCTGGCTGAGGGGGCATCTCCCACTCTCTATAGGTGAGGGGTTTGTTACGGCATGTGTCTGAGTCATTTTCATTTAAATGGGATATCATCCCAATTCATCACATTATTTGGTGGTTTTCCGTTGGTTGCAGAGAATGGATTTGCAAAATTTCCAGACCTCACAAGCCTAAAAGGTCAATAGGTTTCATGACAGAGTCCAGCGTTTGAAGCCTGATTTGAATGGGGATGTCCGACTTGATGTTCCTTTTGATGAATTAATATATATATATATATATACTGTATACATTGTTTATCCTTATTAGGGCTATAACCATCTCCCTGGCTTTCTTATAGAAATAAGAATATCGTTATATAGTAAGTATATATATACATGTATAAATGGCTTTCTTATAATTAAATGTTAATATTTATATTGTCAGACAAACCTTACTTCAGAAAATGATGGGTCAGTCAACCATTGATTTGTATTTCGTTTTTTTTGTTAGAGGTAAAAGCAGGGGTAAAATGTTGAAATAAAAACTGAAAACTTGGTTGTAAGGTTTTAATATGCATACATATTGTATGAATGTGTACAGTCACTTCTCAAGTTACTAGTCAGTTGGACATTTTGACAACTCTTATTATTGCCACAATGGGTAGCCCTGAGCTTCAAAAGAATGACGTTCCTGGTCGTTGTTTTAAACATGGGGAACATGTTGTTTACATTGTGGACTCGTATAAAACTACATGGTTACGTTTAGGCAATAGAACCACTTGGTTAGGGTTAGGAAAAGATCGTGGGTGGGGTTAAAGGAAATATTTCACGTAACTACAACAACGAGCGGGGCATGACTGGTATATGAACCCCGGGCTTTGCAGTTTGGTGCTCTTAATCCTGGATCCCTTGCTCTGAGCGTCTTATATCACTGCAGACAGATTAACAGTTGAAAGCCCAGTGAATTTGGCACTGAAGCCCAGACTCATAATGCTGTGACAATATGGCGGTATTTGTGATGGTATGAAATGAGCATCGTATTTCCCCACCACTTAACTTCAGTTTACCTTCACTGATACAACAATGAAACATACAGTACAAACATCAAAACTACCATTATTACCTAGTTAGTTCTGAGTAAAGCTCTGCCCTAATGTGATGCAGAAACATGTCTCTCTGGGGATCATACAGAAAAGCATCAGCATGCGATCAGTACAATTTTCTTCACCGTCCTTTTTCCTCCCATTATCTCTCACTTCGTAATCCTCACAGGGTTATCCTTTCTCACCTAAATCAATGCTGAAGCTATGGAAATCACAGCAACCTTCCCCAATAGGCAAAACTCATGAGGGAGATAAAAAGGGCAGCAAGAGAATAAGCAATGATAAACAAATGAGAGATGTTGGCCAGATGTAGAGATTTAGGGGGTCAGTGGAGGTGGTAGTGGGTTTA
The DNA here is from genome assembly GCF_963691815.1 of Echiichthys vipera. NCBI lineage: Eukaryota > Metazoa > Chordata > Actinopteri > Perciformes > Trachinidae > Echiichthys > Echiichthys vipera. The sequence goes on along the minus strand of NC_139842.1, from coordinate 4,372,790 downwards.
TGTACATCTGAGAGATGAGCACAGGGCAGAGACTGGGGAACAAGAGAGCTGATCCAGGCAACTGCTCATTTTGTCTGGCTTCAAGTGGCAGTAAGAGATACGTTTGATTTTTGGTAAGACTGAGGAAAACGATTACAGACTTTAGTAAGGTGGTGTCAGTAAAATAGCCTCCCTCGATGTCCAAAAGAAACTACAAGATTGCCAAGGAATATGATGAATATTCATGGTCTTAAGATGATGCTTCTGATTAATCCTGGCCTGTCATCTTGTGCCACCATCCAGTTCTACTACAGCAGTAATCTCCCAATAATGTCATGGAGTTTGTTGCTGTTTATTTACTTACAAAGAATGTGTTTTCATGGACATGAATATCCCGTTTATGATTTGGTTATTGGAGTATCCCCTTTGTGAATTAAATCATGTAAACGTGTACGTGCTGGTGAGGAGAGAGATGGCAGATGAGCACAGAAGTCAGCCGTTATTGGTGATCGGAGCAGAGAAGAAAGTAGCAGTAATGTTGTGGTAGTAAATGTAAAGTGTGTTTCATATTTACTGTCACTTGTTTGTTTTTGTAAACAGGCCATCTGCACAAATAGAATGCATTACCTGGGTTACTAATATTCATCATGTATAGAGGGAATATCAAAAAACAGATTTATCAGTGTTCATGTAAACACCATATCCCAAATACGATCATAACCAAGATAAGCATCATAAACGGGATATTCATGTCTATGTAAATACACTTAATGTGGAGACCTTCCATCAATTACCACATATATTCTATTCAATTGTAAAGGGTGAGGACCTAAATTTAAGCTTAGTCCATGCAAATGTATTGCCTATTATGCAAACCTTAGAATCTGCCCGCTCCAGAGTTGAATGATTAATCTGGCATCGTGACATGGAACTGTGGTTCAGTGCCACACCCATGTGTGTTTAGGTTTTTCTAGGTCCTGTGTGAAAGTGGTATGCCACTAATCTTTCTCTCGCCAGATGACTTTCATTTCATCTTGCTTTCGTCTTGACTCTGCCTACCATCTGGATTTGCTCCATAGGAAAGTGATTTCAGGGTCTGCAAAAAATGGTCAGGTCAATCAGGACCGCTGTTTTTAAAAAAAAATAATCTGCCGAGCGGGGTTTTATAGATGTGATGTAACGGAGAAACGACTGTGGCGGCTCGCATCGAGGAAGCAGGCGTCAACATTGATGCTGCTATTTCATACATGTTGTCCAATCTAGTGAATTTTTCTTCTTTAAAGAACACCAGAGAACGGCTCTGAAGGCTTTTGTTGGTGTTTTCGCCCTTCTCCCGACCGGGTTTGGCTTTTCCATGTGTCGCTCTCATCAGCGTCACAGTTTGATTTCCATGTAAGTGGTTGAAGTAGCATGTCAATAAAGATGACGGACAAGTGGTTTGTCCATTCCTATGTAACGATTTTTGATAAGGCCCAGCCTCCTGAAATCGCTTTGCTACGGAGCGATCCCAGATGGATGAGTATAACAAGGCGGAACGAAATTCATCTGGTGAGAGTCAGGTTAGTATGCCACCACCCTGACTCCACACCTTACTCTCCGTTTTGATACAAACTGTAAAGGACACAGAATGTTGGCAGCAGATATAAATTTTGAGGTGGTGAATCTTCCAATATAGATTTAATGTATAGGAATAATGGATTGTCTCAAACACACCTTTAAAGATATAATTTTCATCTAATAAATTGTCTTTTGAGTTACTATCTATTACAGAGTGAGTTAAAACAATGGTTATTGATCATACGACCCACTAATGAAAGCACTTCTACTTGCCTCTTTTCCGAGTGCTGGTAGCGGTTGGTCTGTCGAATCATTGTCTGTGGGTTTTGCTACTATGACATTAACATTAGCTAGGTAGCTAGCTTAATGCTACATTACGAGGGTTGACTACACAGCTAACAACAAGCTAACCCCTCAACAATTAACAATTGGAAAAAGATGCTGGTGCTTAGAAATAAAAAAAAATTCTGCTTGGATTATCCGGACAAGCTAATGTTAAAAGTTTGCTAAATCAGATGAACACACTCATTAATCCATTATTTATACTTTGGTCCTTGTATGTTTGTGTTTTGTATGAAATAGTCAAAGCTTGACAGACCTGCTGTGCCTAGTTACGGATGCTAAGATATGATTGGATTGCTGTTCAGGAGAGGTACCTTTTGTATACAACTGTTGTGTTAGGTGAAGTCTGATTTAAGTCTAATTAAGTCTTCTTAGTCTGCTTCTGAAACCAACACTTTTCATAAATGGACTGAAAGTGCCTTAATTGTAAACTTAACTGCAACATTAAAGTCATTTTACAGATCAGTTTACCCATGGCATTCACTGCCTTTATCAGGAATGATGATGGATAATTTAATATAGTTGTGCTCGTTTTGCGGTAATGGCTGCTGAAGAAGGCTTTTAAGGATTGTGGTCACTTCAGAGTCAACAGCTAATTGTTTTTTCTCTTGTACATTTCAGGCCAACTAATGAGCTGTGAGCAAGAGCAGCTGAGGGTAAGTCCTGCCTGCATGAAGGTATTTTTGTGATAATACACCTGCGTAAAAGTCTTCCACACAACTACACATTTGATCATACACTATACACTATATTCACATGTACTGTGTGTTTGTCTGAATATGCACTTATGCAGTATGTAGTATGTTGTTATACATGGATGTGTGAGGACATATCAGTGACAGTCACATACTTTAGTACATCAACTATCCTTGAGCAAACTGAGCGGAAATTAAAAGTACAGGAAAAGTTGTTTTTTCTATATTGAAGATATAATCCGTAGGATTTCCATCCGGTTAATTGTCTGTTAAATGACTATCTATCACGGAGTGAGTCAAAACAATGGTGATTGATCATGTGACCCACAACTGAAAGCACTTCTACTTGCCTCTTTGCTGAGTATTCCAATCTGTGTGTCTGTGGGGTCATTCCCTTGCTTAATTAAAATGCGCCGCCATGTTAGTGCCACTGCTGACAGTGGTTGGTCTGCCAGGTAGAGCTCGTCACTGCCGGTAACGGATTTAAGAGGGTAACATATACGGGGATGGACCGGAAGTATAGAGGTAAATGTGTGTCAATAAAGTTTACAAAAGAGGAAAAATACGCACACACAGCAGACATATCGACTGCAAACCTGACAAGATGGAGGAATCGCCTGCAATTACATATTACCACCAAAGAGGCTGCTTTGTAAGTAATGCTATTTAAAGTTTCTGTCATTTGCATTTTGGATGTACATTATTGTACATTAATTGATTGTTGGTTTACGGGTGCTGCCCCCCAGAGCTGAAATCGTTCACCTTAGCACATGAAAGACATTTTGTCATTGCTTTTTAGTGACTTGTATTCGGCTTAAACTGGTTTAACACTACCACAGCGGGAACTCTGAACACTGCCTACCTTCAAGAGCATTTCCCAAAAAAGCAAAGTGCTTTCAAAGACAGCTCATGCCGCCAGGCGGTTACCCCCAGTGTTTCTGCAGAGTGAACTCTGGAACAGCAAAGCAATATCTGGGTTGCCTTCCCTCACTGGAATGGCTGGAGGCAGCGAGTTAATGCAAGGAATAGGTGAAGTGGAATATAGTATGTGGCAATCACATCATTGCTCTGAAACAGCTGAGCCATCAACTGCTGGCATTTTTTAAAGCTAATGGCTAAACACAAAAACTTGTTATAAAGTCACAATTGTGGTTTCCTTTACCTAGAAATTGTCTGTTGATTTATTGGCACCACTCACAGTCGGTAACACTGAAGGACCGCCCAAACCCAAGAACTATAACGCTAACTATAAATGTATAGTTTTGAAAATCGTTCCAACTCAACATCTCTTTTTCTTTCTCTTTCTCCTCACCTGGCACAGGAGCAGCTACTTTTAAACAGGTTTCTTCATATTCTTATTAGTAAAAATAAAGACAAATACGAGCTGAATCTATTGCTTTATTTGCTCTTTTAGCAATTTTATGGCATTAAGCAAACACATTAATTCAGAAGACGAGGGACATGTGGAGCGCCGACACAGCTGGAGCCAGTTTGGTGCCACTGTTTACAGAGCGCCATCGTTCATCAGTGTGAATTCTCACATCATTATCATTATAGTTATCATTATAGTTATACTGTAGTTCTCGGTGTGGATGGCCCTTTACATTAACATGCAGTATATGTGACACCAGACAAGTGTATTCATTTATCTGCCTTTCAGGAGTAGTGTGTGTACTGTATGTTGTTCCTAGAGTGTTCAGATTACAGGCCGTTTAGTCTTCTTTGTAGTTTGTGTGCGCATATGTTTTCATGCATGCCTTAGACACTTGTGAATGAATGCTTTGATTTTAGTGGTATGTTTGGGGCATCTGTATGATGAGCATGTTTTGGTCTCATTACTGACTCGACAAGAGATTTGAGAATAGCAGTGAACCGGAGCCTCATTATAAATCTTGTAGATTGAGTAGGGCTTACTCGTATCCACAGTTAATGAGTCAGAGCTCTCACCTTTTTGCCGTCTTCTTGCCTCATGGGACTTTGAGTCTAGTTTTGTATTTTATTGCTGGCTAAAGCAAAAGTGATTTTTTTCCCAATAACCAAGTAAACAAAAAAAACAAACCTGAAGTTACAGCAGCAGTGGGCACAGGCCATGTTTGCTATGATGCAATGCAGCATATAGTAACTCTCGTTAGGTTGTGGGAACATTTTGAGTCTAAAAATAAACTTCCAGCCGTAGTGTTATAATTCATGCCATGGCATCTTATTGCAATCCCCTCTACACACAGTTACAGTTCCAGTCGATTTCATTTCTTTTTAATTGTCCATAGCCATAAAGAAATGAACAAGTATTTCCTTCAGGATAATGGGGAAATGAGAAGCAAATAGATTAAACTCTCAGATTGGATCTGGACTCCATTTTTTTTTTTTTTTTTCTGTTTGGTTATTTTGCCCTTGGGATATTTAGTTGTTTTTTTTTTTTTTTCGTTGTAAACACACTTTTTTCCCCCTCACAGCACGGCCTTCTATCACCTTTCATGTGCAACTGCTGCTATTTCACCTCAGTATTTCTCATTTCTAGTTCCAAGGACTGATATGTAAAATCATTGTCATGACCCTACCATACCCATTTGAAACATGTGATGCCATTGTATAAAATGTGGTGATGGATTTTTAAACTATGGCTGTTTTGCAACCCAAATCAGTGCTATTTAAGATTAATGTTTTTTTTATGTGCGGACCTCTGCACAACATCTAAACTACAGTATGTTGAACATGAACACACCATGTACCCTCGGATCAAAGTGATTGCACTCAGAGGATGTTCTGAAGCTCTGCTAACTTGAGTATGCATTTACAAATAAAAATACATTCAATACTATAAGAAGGCTTACTTTCATATAAGTATAGCAAGTAAAATGTACTAGTTTTTCAAACAGTAATTGTTGGAGGATGATATGTCAATCTGTATATGAAAGCACAATAACATGATACAGTCCGCAGTGCAAAGCCAAAGTTCCAGTGCTTGTGTGCACTGGCGGCAGGGGCGGTGGCGTAAGGCTGCATTAGACCAAAGTCCTCAATGCCTGAGTGTTGTCAAGATAGCAAAATTCTGACTTCAGTACGATACAGATACTGAAACAATACCCCGGCAGAAAATAAAACATCATCAAAAGTAATGTGATAAAATATTAGATGACAACATGTGGAACTTAAAATGATTTTGCCTCATTAATTAAAACACTTAACTTAAAAAGTCATAATAACAATATATTCATGTAAAAGCTGCTGAGCTTTATAGCTACTTAACATGTTATAAAGTACAACACAAATAACTCCGACCTGGTGGTCTGTGCTCTAATCAGACCATTTTCTACTAATATAAATTAAGATATATATTATACATTATTTACAGAAATGCACATACTATGATTATATTACCAGTACTGATTAAATAATTAAAATAGCTTTCTAGTATTGGTTTACCGTCCAACGCTACATCCTTTTCATTTCTGGCAATATTGCGTTACGGTGTCATGTGGGAAAATGTGAGCGCATCTTTTATGAGATTGACAGTAAACATTATTCCTGCACAATCTAATCTGTAGTGTTTCATCAACATCAGCTCTGATCTCTGCTATGTTCAAATTTTAGACAATGTAATTCAGATTTTCCTGATTAATGGTGTATTATTTCATTCACCCGCAGTCCATCTGCTGTTAATCAAAATGTTGATTTTAAAATGAACTGCAGGGCCACGAATATGACTTAAGTCCCTGAATCTCGAATCTTACTATGATGAATGTGCCCTTCAAATAGCAGGAAAAACGGTGGCTTTGACTTTTCACCAGGTTTTTGTTGGTCAATGAAGCAGTCACTTTCTGCTGCCTCAAGATAGCAATGCAGCAACATTACGCCTGACCACACCACATTTTAACACCAACACAACCATGGGCGCACAGATGGGTGCAGCTACATTTGCTAGTTACACAACTTGGACGCTGGGTGGGAAAATGAAAACTAGCAATGACAGGTGCATAGCAGTATATGCTACTTTGTGTTGGGTGTAAGATTGAGTCCCAGATGTCTAAGTTCTGGCCCCATTACTTCTGATTTAGTTGTGCATTCCTATGCATTCGGCCATGTTCACCAATGCAAAGCTGGTGAGGGTTCAGTGACCCCATGGCCTGGTTGCCCCATGAAAAACGTGTCCGTTGAATGACAACAGTGTTGCATGGACAAAGACATCTACCTCTTTCATTGCAATAGTCCTCGGCTCCAGCAAAACAATCCACTGATGTCAAGCAAAAAGCTGAGCATGGCACAACAACGCAATGTGGTGAAGTCCCACAATGCACTGCTTTTGTATTTTGTCATCAAAAAAAGTGCAAGCCAGCAATTCTGGTAATTACTTTGCAAAGTGAACAGGTAGCTCTACTGTTTACCTGGTGCTGAAGTGGTAAACCCCTGCCATGTGTAGTGTTTTATAACCTAGAAGCAACACATTCTCATACAGCCCCTGAATTGTTTTAACACACGGCTTTTTTCAGTAAATAGTGTTTCCTAACCTTTTTGGCTTGCAAAATAAAACAATATCTACTCACGTCCCCTCATCAGTGTGGATGTGAGTTTTCAAGACTCAAAATTGTATGGTGAGAGCTGTGAGAATTTCAACTGTTTTATTGCTATTTAGACTTTCATTCCAAGTATTTTTACATGCCTGAAGAGGAACAATTTCTCATTATTTCACAAGAAAAAGGTCACTACCAGCTATTTACAAGAACATTTCTGCTGGGTGTACACTTTTGTGTGTGTGTGTGTGTGTGTGTGTTTGGTTTTCTCCACCTCTCCTTCTATATCTCCCTCTTTTGCTTTCATTGTGCAGTGGTATACCGTAGCCTCCTGCTGCATAGAGTAGTCATTAGGCTCCCTCTTCCTCCCTTACACACACACACATTGAAACACTTGTTCGTCCTCAAGTGCACACTCACTGAGAAGTGGCGGCTAAGCAGGATTTTACACAAAAAGGAGCAGAGCAAGAAAAAGAAGTCAAAGGGAAAATAAAAACGGGTCAGGCATCTACCCGATCCAAGAAGAGTTGGCAAACACTGACGGTGATGGTGATCTGGTAACCGAGGGATACGCAATAGGTTGCACAACTTGTTTTTAAAGTAAAGGAGGAGTCTGTATCGGTGCTGCAGAGGAAGGCACTCACGCTGTCCAGTCATCATGATGATGTATCTGTGGGTAAGTTGTATCTTTGTGGAATGTTCTCTGTGCGTGTGTGTGTGTGTGTGTGTGTGTATGTGTGTGTGTGCTTTTTTGTAATGTGTTTTCTTTCTATGTTTGCTCTGTTGTAAATGTGCTGCAGAAAGTGCCTTTGTTTGCTCAGTTGTTAGTGATTATCACAGCTACTTTGCAATTACGTTGTTGTTTGCTTTGTATTAAGTAGCAGAGACTGATGCAAACCAAGGTTTTACCTACTACTCCATTATAGTTCAAAACTACAACGATATATTGATTTCAAGATGTATTTAAATTCTTTAAAATATGTCCTATTAAGCAGTTAATTAGGGAATCAGAAATACAGCATTACTAAAAACAGCAATTTCGAGGTGAGCAGCATGGTGAGTAGACAGGTTTGCTGTGAACAAAACTGGCTCAGGAAGTAGAGTGGAGGTAGAGCACTAATCACAAGGTTGATATTTCGATCCCAAGCTCCTCCTGTCCCACATTGCTCCCGATGGTCAGAACAGCACATTGCATGGTGGTGTTGGAGTGTGCGCAAACGGGTGAATGAAAGCAATTGTACCATAAACATACAGAAAATGAATTACAATAAAAGTTTCACCTCCTAATAAGTGCTTTATATCAGGGACATTGCAACACTGATGTCACATCCCCCAGTACACTCCTTACTAAATTGTTTTCCTCGCATTTTCTATATTAATTAGTCAGTCTGTTCTCATTCCCAGAGCATCAAACACCATCATTTTGTCAGGGCCCTTAGTGTTTGATACCAACACACAAGGCAGCCTTAGGCGTCTGAATGAAATGCACCAGGCTGTAAACCTGTCTGCCGCATAATTACACCCTCTGTGCATCTTCCTTGTTAGACTTTGTTTTGGGTGATGCTGCATTCCCAATCTGGATATTTCGTTTCTTTGTGTTACTTTGTTATATGTGTCAGATGTATGGTGTAATGTTTTTCAACAATTTTGAAACATAAAACATATTTTTTTATGGATTGAGGCATGCTGGATATTTTGTAACATTGCATCTATTGAATGCACTCGCTTCAATTAATAGCCATTCCATTTTGGCATTAATAATACCGTTGTGGTTGAAGGCGATTATGGCATGGGCATTTCAACATCTGGCATTTCAACATCTTTAGCGTTGACTATTTTATGACCTATTTTAGACCTCATGTTGGACTATACATTTGCGGGATGGACATACAGTACACCCATTACTTTGAGTTTGTCAAAGACAAGGGCATGAGGAATATTATTGTACACTGCGTGTGCTAAACTAAAGATCAATCTACCTCCAAAATAACACGTAGTGTCTTTAGATGTTAGGATACATATGAATAGGCCTAAAGTTACAGTATCTCTATCACAATTTACACGACTTTGAGCTTTTGTCTGTTATTGCTGTGATTGTTCATTGTATTGCCCCATGAGCCATCAATGCAGTTATTATATTCTACTGTTTTTAGCCTTAAGCCGCTCAATCAGATACCACAAAACCCTACACTGGATGTGTAATGAGCTACAGTCAGAACGCCAAATTGGTGAGAGTAACTTAAAAGTAAGGCATTAGCAGTGTAATGCCTTACATTTCAGATACAGTAAGATTATAATATAACAAATTACTTTGAAATGACAGTAACAAGTAATACATAATGCACTAAGTTTTTTTTTCCATCCAACCTTCCCAGTATTGATGTGAAAGACCGGAGTGGCTACGTAATGCCTGGTGGAAAATGGGCTGAAGACTTGCGGCAGTGCCAGAGTACTGACCCCGTAATGGCCATGGGGGATCGTTGTTTACATCATGCCTTAAATACTGATGTAAAATCAAAAATATAATAGCTGAACATTCATTCTCTCTGCAGCAGAAAGTGGAGGCTTCTGTCTATCATGTGACTACGCTGAACGTTCACGATGACGTGCTATTGTAGATTAAATTATCAAAACACCTTTATACTCTGCTCATTAAAATGATCATATCTTAAAAACTAATACATGTTATAGTTCAAATAACTTCTGGAGTATTAAGAAATACGTTCTTTGGCTCAATGTTTTCTGTCTTTTTCCTTACAATTTGATGAAAAAAACCTGTCTTATTTTATTTCTGACATAATTAAAATACTTTTTAAAAATTATTATTATTTAATTACCTACATAACCTTTTAGAGAAGGTTGTATATAAGCACAACTATCAATTTAGGCACAGGCAGACTGTTTCTATTGCAAAGTTCAAAGGGTTAGATCAAACTTATTTTCTTGTATTGTATTCACATGAAATGCAACCATTAATAAACAACAGGGAGCAGCTGACAGAGATCAGGAGAGTGGAGGCTCACCTTTGGCTGCATGTGGGCAGACTGTTTGGTCTTTAGTGTTCCCTTCGGCATTCCTCTCAGAAACTTATACTTTCCTTTAAAACAAAAAAGTCTCCAAAGCACAGAAAAGAAAAATACATCTAGCTGTCTGTTAAAACTGGACTAAGTTTCATTGAGTTTTAGTTTAATAACCTTTGTTTTACTGACATTTGATAAACTCAACTGGTTCTGGTGTTTTAACAGTGAAATTATGTGCATAAATTACAGTGTTGTGGTTTTAAAAGTAAGGTGCCACCACAGTAATGACAGATTGTGTACTACAGCTCTTCGAGATTCGATTCGCCTTTGCAAGCATGTTACTTGCATAGGACATGCATCTATGTCACCAGATCCCTTACCCTGACCTGACCTCACCCTGGTCTCCACTGTCAAAGTCCTACCCCCTCCTCCAGCGTCATGCTCAGGTTTATAATGTTGTCTCGTTATAGGAAGGCCCCTGTATTGAACCCGCTTGGTACTGATTGTTTTATTTCTACAGTATCATACTGAAGTCTACCCATCATGAAAACACTCCATAATAATTACATTTTAGAGAAGAATAATTAATGAAATTCTACCCTTCAGATGTCTTATAATTTCTGTGTGTCTACTGACTCAAGGGCTTTGGCAAAGGGAACCTGTTAATTGAGAATTATTAGGCCACCTTTAATGAAAGAAGGCTTGATACTTTTTTTAGTAAGTCCTATCCTCTATGCAGCAGTACACTTCATTTGAAGAGTTCATATTTAATTGAGATTACAGCCCCACCATAAAGTAGACTGCCGCCCCAGAGAGACCGGAACACATTTGCAAAAAGATTCCCCATGCTTTAAAAAGTTCATTGGAATCTGTTTCATGAATGAGGAACCCAACAAATCTATCACATTACCCCTGAATTTCCCAAGGGCTCTGTATAAAGTTTTCTTGAAATTGAGAATGCGCCGCATTTCACTACGCTTTATTAAGATTCAAACTCTTGCAGCCCCAAAGAAGAGATCATTAAAATCAATATTCAATTTGAAGGCTGCTGCTTGTGATGTGCTGCTGCGCTTCATAAAAATGTCAAAAAGATTTAGCTGTGACATACACTGGAGGGACGACTTGCATTTGTTGATATTGATTTGAGGATATTATAGGGAAAATATCCGGAAGAACAGTTTTAACAGCTGCATAATGACATAAGAATTAAATGGAGTAGCATCTGAATAGATTAGATGGGATTAAGCAATGCAGTGTAATAAATCAGTTGAAGAAATATAATAATAGATTCTGCCTCAATAAGAGGTTAAATAATGTAAATCCATCCAAATCTGCACGTCTGCAATTTTGACCTCATAAAGGATAAACACCTAACAAACAATAATATTGCAACTAGCTTCAACAGTGGTTGATATTTCATTTTCAAATATTTTATCTACTACTACTTATAATAATACGATAGCAATATGGCACCGGCCTCCAGCAGCATGGTGTCATTTCTCGGCAGGAAGGAAGCGGACGGCTTGTGGTCCTACAGTCACACGCTGCAGCTTCATTATGGCCACGGTTACACACAGTGGAACTTCCTGTCAAAGTTTATGTAAGAATCGTCTTGGACAATGTGGATGATTCCCCCAACCACTACTTTCCCGAACAGTAGGGCTAAGCTCCCTGCCTCCCGTCCCGCCGGGGCGTGAATGCGGAGTCTGAGTTTCTGGTGAACGCGCATACCGTAAATCATTTTGTCTGATTTTTGGAATTGGACCTGGAGGCCGGCCTATATGATACCTGTAAAGAAACAATCAGAATCCTTGCGTATGAATTGATGTAGACAGTCTCTCTTGGACAGTCTGATATTTTGTTGACCCATCCATCCACCCCAACCTCTTCCCTCTGTGGACTATGTTGCTCTATATTAACATCACCTGACTTCCTCTTTTGCTACCGTCATAAGAATTACAGACAACAGAGGGCTTTGTCACTTGAACTTGGGGCGTTTACTGAAATTACTAATGCCCCCAATCACTCGTTTATTACATCCTCAAGATAGATTCACCCCTTATATGTACACTGAAATGCACATATTTTATTTTTATATCATTGGTCTGGAACTTTTTCTTTATTTTTTATAAACATACATATTCCTTTAGAGTTGCAATTCGACACACAATAAACCTGCAGTGTCCTCAAAAAGTAACTGAGATTCTGCATTTAAGAGACTGTTACAATGGACGTGTCTCCAGAAAGTCTGGCTCCATCCAGGTGGAGATTACTCCTTTAGTGAAGCACATGCAAACCAACAGTCTGGCAGAGGGGAGGAACGGTCTGGAGCTGTAACCCAGGCTAGGCCAATGCTGTTTTCATAATGCCCATGTTTTACACAAATTGAACAGTATGATTATAGAAAGCAATAATAACTCAATGCAAAGACACAAGAGACACAACTTTTGTGTCCTCCCCACGTGTTTTCAAGAATATGTTTGTAGAAAATCCCACGCTACGTTATGCACAGAAATTCATAGAAATCCCTGCGAAAAAAAAAAAACAGCTGGCGAACCGCATGACGGACTGGAAGTCAGAATACGCTAAAGCAGAAGTGCAACAGCCCACAAAAAACTATTTTATGTGACTGATTTTAGCCAATAAAAGGTGACGGTTAGGCATGAAAAACACTTGACTAGAATCAGAAAAGAGGTCGTGGGTTGGTTGACTATGGACAGGAATTTAAGTCTTGTGTTTTATGTGCCAACATGCCTTTCCATGCGGCGCCTCGCCATCTTATACTACGTCACATGCTTTTACTGTGGAATACACACAATAAATACGTGGAATACACACAAATATCTGCGCATTACTTTTCGTTTTTATGCAGTGTGTACGAAAAATGCATGAGAACGCCCTGGTCATCCACGTTGCATTATTAGCTTCTCCATGGAGTTGAAATATTTAAACTTGAGTGATCAAACTCAAATTCAGTGTAAACACAACAGAATTATGGCCTCGCAAAACCTGTTGTATCCAGCATCAAAATGTGACTTAGAGTTGAGCTACGTCAGCTGCAGCCATCTAGGTTGTTTTTGGAATTGACTCAATAGGGTTTTTCTTTATGCTTGTCATAGGGCGCACTCACACTGTCCTTCCGCACCAGGCCAAAACAGGTTTTCGGGTCAAGCGTAGTGCGTTGGACCAGTGTCAGTGCAACCGCTCTGGCATAACTGCGGTCAGCGGGCCGTCCACGGCCCATCTGAGAGAGGTGGGCTTTTGTAGAGCATGTTTGCACATGTACGAGCACGAGCACAACGCCTACGGCGGTTCTGACGTCATTTATGGGGGGAACAAGTACCCTGAAGCCCGGGGCGCGGTGCGGAAGGACAGTGTGAGTGCGCCTATAGTGTCCCTGGTGCAAGGGTGCGCAAGCAAAAACGATGCCTAAATCGCAAAGACTCTGCAAGTTGTCAATCATTCTATCAGACCTGTTTTATATGAGATAAACAGTTCTGATTACCAGGCCATATGTTCTTTCAAATCTATAACAATCTGAAATTATATATTTTAAACCATTTAGACACCTTGCCTTTTTATATACAATATATACCATTTTGGGCTGAACCCTATGGAGCTCTGCACTTTACTCTCAGTCATTCACATTCTAGACCTGCTGAATGTATTTACTGGATACATTTGTCTACATAAAGCCATGTTCCTTAATGAAACAATAAGTGTTTAGGTCACACAGACCTTCCACTTACACATCAGCACATTCATATAAAACATCACATAGCTCTGACTTTGTATGGGCAGTAGAAGGAATAGGAAAGTAAATTGGGCTGTGTGGTTGTGCTCAGAGGGCTACCAGTGCAGAACACAAATGACGTTTCCTGTTTTGTAGTAAATTATGCAGGGCTTCCTGAGTGCTGGCTGAACAGGCACTCCAGCAGAACAGCAGAAATATGATGTGGGAGCTAGCCTGGCTGACGGGTATTAATGGCAGCCACTGCAGCAAGGGGAACAGAGTGCTGTGCTGATACTGTAGGAGAGAGAATGACCGTTTTGATACATTGGGAGTTTTTCAGAGGACAAATCAGTGCAGAACATTTTTACAATAAATGGACCCAGAGTGTTTGAATCAGGGTTGTTTTGGATAGACCTAGCCACTGACTCAAGGAGCTTACATTGAGTATGTGCGTATCTAGAGTGTGGATTCATGTGTCTAAAACAAAGACATCTGTTTTATTGGGTTCAAGTTATTGAATGTATTTGTTGCAGCACTTATCTCTATGTTTTTATTATTATTTAACTGCATACGCCACACCAGAAGTGCAGCAGTGCTTCCTTTGGAGTCTTTTTTCTCCTCTCTCTTTTTTGATATTTCCAAGTTGAATTCATTGTTGTTACTTTTTCCGCAAGCTTCCTTTCAGATGTTAATAATTTAGTATCTTTAGAGACTTTGGGTTGAGAACATGAACGGATCCCTTTTGTCTGAAAAGACCTTTAACTTCATGGGAAACATAGCAGAGCACATATTTGCTTAACTAATTGTTTGCTGCGTACTTGTTGACTTTACTTTAGTTGTGTTTACTCGTTTTGACCTGCATTGTTTCTACTTTATGATTGAACCAATTTTGCCTCATTTTAAACATTAGAATAATCATTAAAATGAGACCATCTCTTAGTACTTCCCGACCCAAGCCCAAGGGTTTCTGAACTGACAAAACAATGTTGACTGTCCATAGAGCATGCAGATAACTGATGCTGTTTAATTTAATAAGCAATACGACATCGACCAGTGTGAGACAATGGATGATGTCACAGCATTAATTTATCTACAGTATATGTTTAATATTTTATAATGAGAATTTGAGCATTTATATGAACTCGATAAGGAGCCCTCTGTTTCATATTTAAAAGTACCACATTCAAAGGAATAAACTAAACTAAGCAAACATTTTTGTTAATTACTTTGTATTTCATATTTAAATCAACAGATCACTGTTTTAACTTCCATACATTCCTGCTAATGTAGCTGCTAAAGTCTTTGCATCAGAGTAAAACTTACAATAAGGTTCTTCTTCACCTGAATTTCTCTCAGAAAAGCAAAATATAGATAGAATTGGAACTGAAATGGACCAGCGCCTTGTGTTTCAGACATTTGATTTTCATTTTACACATCTCCTCACTGTTGTATTTCACTCTTGTACTCTGGACTGCAGCTGCAACATACAGGAAAGTTTTTCACAAGCTGGCACCATATGACAGCGCCTCAAAAGTGAAGCCAAAAAACCTGGGATGCCCTCTAGTGCCTGGCTGTTTGTTTAGGAAGCGCTTGATTCGATATGTTTCTGGTGGTTTCTGCGAGCGGAGCACACATTTGTAGCCAATCATGTTAATTGAATTGTGGGAAATCAAAATAGTGATTGTGATTAATATTTGATTAAGTGTGCAGCCCAACTCCATACTAATACCATACCATGCAAGAGTAACAATGATGCATTGTTGGCTTTATTCTTGTCATGGGATTTATTGAGTGGAAGACAGCATCCCCTTGTTATTATACCATTTATTAAAAGTTGATATACTGATTATGCATGTAGTCTTCAAGGAGAGACTCTGTTTGATTGTCAAAAATCCTTCAGACTTAAGACCTTGTTATGCTTCAGACACAGTTGTTTTGTCCAAACTAGGGTTAACCCTAACCTAATCTGTTTAAATGGCAAAACTGAAGGACTCGGTCCAACCACTTTCTATTGCAGACAATCTGACACACCTGGCCACTTTACACAGTAGTTGGCCAGGTTTAGGGGTGTAAGGTAGTTAGTTATGAAGCACACATACACACCGTAGGTATTATACATTTTACTAACATTGGGTTAGATTTTATAGTTAAATGAGCTACTTAGGGAAAGTAGAGAGGTCAAAGAGTAAGCTACCAGAACCATGGATAGAGCTCTAACGGTCAAAGTGCTGAAACCTGGAAACAATCAGTGGCACCTGAGAGCAGAGGAGCTGTCTACTACACTGGTATCACCACTTACTTTAACAGGGCTTTTTTTTTTGTGCAATAACCTCAAGAGTATAAAATACAAAAGAATTCCCCCAAGCAAATCATAGAGAAAACAGATGCCATATTTAACAAAACATATAGATTGCTACAGACTATCTTTACCCCCCCAAAAAATAACACCATGACAGAGATATGGTTTGTCTTATCGAGGGCATCTACATCAACCCCACCACACCCCATCGCACCCCACAGGTGCCAGTGCAACTACATTGCCTGCTAATCCTACTGTATATTTTGTCTGGCTGGGTGTGTGGAGGTGTGAAAGTATCTCGACTTTGAAACTCTCTTTTTGCATGTGTTACACAATTTGTCACTATCGAGTGTAACACTGAATGTCTTTGAAGAGAGACTGTCTGAAAGTGTGAGATGTTATCCCCTATTGGTGTGATTCCTTGCTACAAAGACATGCAAAAGACAGAGTTGTTAGAGAGCGATCAGGGAGGCAGTGGGATGTAGCCAGGAGGAGGCTGTGACAGCAGCTTTACATTAGTGATGTCCAGATAAAGCTTCATGAAGCATTTTCTTTATTTCTAAACCCTCTAGTTGGCACTCTTGGTTTAAAGAAAAAGGCTCAAGGAATGGCAATTCAGTGAACTTCCAACCCTTTGTTGAACAGAATGTGCCATCAAGTGGGCTCAGAAAGTAAATAATGTGCTTCATGAAGCTTGATTTGAACATCACTACTTTACATCCCTCCTTCAGGTGAGACCTTTCAGACCAGGCGACAGTTCTTTGTCTTTAGAAAGAGAAATACGAGGATTATCTAGTTCCATTAATAAGGAATGAGGACTTTAACATTACACACACACATACGTTTACCAACAGAAACCTGACATCCACCTGTTTCTAACAAAAACACATTTAATCATTTGCATGAATTTGACGCAAGCATGTGTTCTCTTTCATTGACTGATCCACCCCTTTGTCCAACTTACGCCAGTTTGGCGCCTACCTTCTTGCCCAGCAGCTGTCTTGATTATTGACCAAATGGGCCATTTGTCTCACACAAGTAACCATCACTATTTACCAAATCGTATTTCCCTGCTCGCTTGGCTCCGGTGGAGCTCATTCAGCCACATCAGGCCTGTTATCGGCCCTATCATCAAGCTTGAAGCGTTTCCACGCTGCGCTTCAGTCAATGGAGCCTGTGAAAAGACAGGCTTCTCTGCCTAACAGCTTGCACGAGGCAATCTGTACTATCACACACACACATATACACACACACACCAAGGCAATCTGTGCTATCTATTAGCTGAGAGCTGAGGGTAGTCTATTCCCCATGCCCTGAACAGTACTCTCCTCCTCAGACATCTCCTCAGATTCAATCAATAGCAGCCAGTTCACTACGGAGAGAGAGTGTGTGTGTGTGTGTGTGTGTGTGTGTGTGTGTGTGTGTGTGTGTGTGTGTGTGTGTGTGTGTGTGTGTGTGTGTGTGTGTGTGTGTGTGTGTGTGAGAGTGTGTGTGTGTGTGTGTGTGTGTGTGTGTGTGTGTGTGTGTGTGTGTGTGTGTGTGTGTGTGTGTGTGTGTGTGTGTGTGTGTGTGTGTGTGTGTGTGTGTGTGTGTGTGTGTGTGTGTGTGTGTGTGTGTGTGTGTGTGTGTGTGTGTGTGTGTGTGTGTGTGTGTGTGTGTGTGTGCTCATGTCTGTGTTCACAGAAGGAAAAAAACACACAGTGCGGATACAGGTAGAGAGATGGAGTGGAGGCTGGATTGAGATAGAGTGATGGTAGAGACAGAGGATGAGAAATGCTGATGCTGCTGTCTTATCACAGAGGATCTCTAACCAGAGCACCACTCTCTCTCTATCTCTCTCTCTCTGTCTTACCTGCTCTCTTCTATGCCCTCCTCCTGCACTAATCTCTGAGCACTGTCTTTTGTATATACAAATACAGCACTGCGGTCGCCTTAAATACTGGCCTCTCATTTCATTGCAGTGTGGTACGGAGGTATTGAGTGGCGGAGAGAGAGCAGAGCAGGTGGAAGTGGGCCGGTATATATGTTGCAGGTATATAAGTTGCAGGGCTGATGAGGGAAGTGGGAACAGGTGAGCAGGAGGGAGTTGCAGGTTCTGAATTGACACAAGACTTAGTATTGCAGGGAAACGAGCCTAGGACAAACAAGACTAGGAGCAAATAATGACATGAATCAAGCCTTGTGACAGGACAGGGACCCACAAAACAGGAAGCCAATTTCCTGGGCCGCAGACAGCACTTTGGCCAGGAAGGCAATGGGGTGGAGGGGTGCTGTGTTGATTGGTGCTCCTCTGGTAACAGTCA
Source organism: Echiichthys vipera (assembly GCF_963691815.1). Classification (NCBI taxonomy): domain Eukaryota; kingdom Metazoa; phylum Chordata; class Actinopteri; order Perciformes; family Trachinidae; genus Echiichthys; species Echiichthys vipera. The sequence goes on along the minus strand of NC_139842.1, from coordinate 4,354,354 downwards.
GGGTACAGAAGAGAAGGTGAAGTTGCTGATTGAGGAACAGGGCCCGCTTGGTCTTGTGGGAGTTTGGGCATTTGGCGGTGCAGATATACTCCATGTGGTCGGTCCAGACAACAAATGGCTGTTCCGCCCTCTCCAACCAGTGCCTCCTCTCCTCCAGAGCCAGCTTGACTGCCAGAAGTTCCCGTTTGCCAATGTCAGAATTATTTTCCACCGGGGAAAAGGCACAGGGGCGGAGCTTCGGGTCCTCTGAGGGATCCACCGGGATACCGCCAACTGTGATGATTAAATCAAGGAATGACAATGTCAGGACATGGAATTAACACTTCTACTCTTCGACAAAAAATCTCCAGCAGCCAAGAAGAATGCTCCACAGCTGGCACATACGTTCCTGTTCAGAAAAAAATCAGAGTGTCATTGAGGTGAACACATCAAATGCAGAAGTAGCGATGAGAATGGCTTTGCTTCCCTCTCCATTCCCGGAGATGACTGTCCATGTGGATAGTGACAGCGATAAAGGCATGCTGGTGTGCGGGGAGGACTCGGGCAGCCAATTCATCCTCAACGGACTCAGAAAGTCCATCATGCATTGTGAGTGGATGCATTTTTCACCCGTCTCCTGACTATTCAATTGGAGTTCAAGAGTAACCAGGTTACTGAAGCGCTTGTAAACATGTTCTCCAATTGCAGATTTATCATGTTCTTATTCTTTAGATTGTGTTATTGTTTAAGTTTGGTGTTTTAAAGGGTTAGGAGCTCAAAAAAATGTATCAAACTAACCAATAGAGTAGACCAGCAGCTCCTGTGTTCTGTGAGATAAAATCATTTTTGACAATGGAGTCTGGTGGCTTTGACAAGAGTATAGACCACAGCTTCAATCCCCCCCATGTAAAGTTAAAAAGGGCTGTTTGACGGCAAGGTAAATAGGTGAAAATACTATACATATAGCGTACACTTAAATTGATATTGATCCTTTTAGGAGGCCAAAATATGTTTAGCTACTACTTCTTTCAGCCGCAGTAGAAGAAGAAGAAGAAGAAGAAGAATTCCTTTATTCGTCCCGCAATGGGGAAATTCAATTTTCACTCTATTTTTTCATTTTTACACACACACAGGCCTGAAATACACACACATGCACAGACAGGACCTATATACATGCAACTAATGGAGAGATGTAGCAAGGGGGCTGCCAGTGACCGGCGCCCCGAGCAGTTGGGGGTTCAGTGCCTTGCTCAACAGCACCTCTGCAGTGCCCAGGAGATGAATACATTGCTTAGATTTTGTGTGGTTACTCCTGTCTGGGGGCGTACTGACCGCATTCCACTGTAGGTGATACGCTAACTACAGATGAGTACCTCAAACAACCCCACTTCAAAAAATTTTAACCATCCCTTTAAAACTTGCCACGGTAGAAAACAAAGAAATAAAGGAACAGCTGAAACCTCCTCATTTGCAAATATTCTGACCCACATAACAACAAAAGTATGCAGATAGCAAAAGATAAACATCAGTGTGGCTTATTCAGATTGTGCTCAGTGCTCACTGTCAGGCATCAAAGACCTTATTTTCCCAGTAACCTGCTTTATTTCATGCACGTAAACATGGTGAATGTCTATTGACAAAATGGTTAGGACTGTTAACGCAGCTTTTTTCTCCACCTAATATCACCCTGCCCATTTTCCACACTAGATTGTATTTGTGAATATATGTTTTTTATAAATGTCTGCACTTATTCACAGTTTTATATAATAGTGGCAACTGGTAATACCACATAAGTCACTTCAGCACTTGCACATTGTGTTTTATGTCCCCGTTTAAAATCCCACAACCATATTATCAATTCCCAATGCTACTCAATAATACTTTGGAAAAACCAGTGCAAATGGTGACATAAAGATTTATCAACCTTACCTGGAAATACATTAAAGCTCCCACAAGCTTTGTTGTGCTGAGATGGGTTCTGCTATGGGTTCTCTCATCTCTCATGCAGCCTTTTGAAATCATGGATGGAAAAAATTGAAATAAGGTGTCTTCTGGCTCCATTTTACAGCATCTTCCAACTTGAATGTGCCTGAAGTACCTCCAAAACAGGCATCCTGATCAAATGCCCAAACCACCTCAATGTTTTAATGCAACAGAGTCTACTCTAAGCTGCTGCAATGTAGTTTGAAGCCATTGAAGCCCAAATCAGCTGAATACAGCAGGCCAGCAGCTGCCTCCACATGGATTCAGCGGTGGACATTTCCCCAGCCGAACACACGCACTGCTTTTACATTATTTCATAGCTTAAGGTCTCAGCCTTTGCTGCTGACATTTGAGTTCCACGAGCTGACTGAATGACCATTGCCACCACTGTTCAATTGCCTTGCTCTGCCATGCGTGGCAGGTAAGAGACCACACAGGCACAAATGGATGTACATTCACACACTCTATACACTACAAACACAGTTACACATATACACAGTCACTCTCACACTGCACTACAGAGGAAAGTCTGTATGTGGCACAAATAATAAAAATATATTTTTAGCATTCAGCAAAGTAATAAAGACCTCAGAGTTAAGCCAAATACTATGAACCCCCGTAATAAAATCTGTATTCAAACAAATGAAGGCTGGGGGGAAAAAACACACGATTAACACAAATACTTTTTTTATTCACTTCCTAATTCCAGTGGTATTGTACATTTGAAAGGGTATTCTGAAAGCAAACAATGCCATGCAGTAGATTAATGAAACTACCAAGGGGTTAAAACCAAGTAACACATTTAAAAAAAGTACAGCAGGGAGCCAGTATAGTTGGAGATTTATCAATAGCATCCTCAAGTGGCCCCTAGAGGCTGCAGTGTCCATTACACCCCCCGATTACATTTTTAAAGCTCTATACTATAGTCAAACACATCAGAGGGCCAAAAAAACAAATTTGCTACAAGCCGAGGGCCGGACCTGTCCAATGTTTATTAAAACATATTAAAATGATTGCATATAACCTATTGAACCAAGACCTAACACAGTGTACCATATTTTATTTAATAATTAAAGGAATAGTCCAATGTTTTCTTATGGCTCTGTCAGTAATTTCAAGTGAAAAAATTTCTCAACAGGCAATCAGCAAAAAAGAAAATGTCCTTCAAAAATAAAACATGTTCCTTAATATCAAGATAAAGACGAACAGCTTTGTGAACATGTGCTCTGCCTCCCACCGAGCTTGAAACACCCTGTTCTCATCGTCCACCTTCCGTTTAGCCATTATTGGGGGCCAGCAGGCGGCTGTGGCGTGCGGGCTGGTTCTTATACATATCAAATATCATCCCGGGGGCCAAGATAATTCATTCGAGGGCCAGATCCGGCCCCCGGGCCTTGACTTTGACACCCGTGCTCTATAGTGAGCACAGTTAGACTTCCTGTTCTAGATTAATTTTATACCTAATACTACCTACCAAGATGTAATGCCTGGTTTAATCTCATACTTTTTTTTTTAATTGAACAACAATGTGAATGATGCAACAATTTAGGGAATACAGGACATTTCATACATGCATTTTCTTTCCCATTATTGTACCGAGGGGATATTTAAACAGAATGAACAATTATGTGTTTTTATGTTACATCACAGGTTCAGTTGTACTTTTCTTACAGAAAATGGACGTAGCCACTCCGCCGGGGCTGGAGAGGCTACGTCAAAGGCCACTCAATACCCACCATAAATATCAAGGTGAAGGTTATGTATTGTATTGTATTTGTTGTTTTTCAGTGGCGAGGCAGTCAGTGCAGAAGAGACAATATACATGTATTCGTGGTCAGTAGACGTGGTGTGGGATGTGAGAGGGCTCTGACTTTTTGATTGGCTGACTCACTCTGCACTCTACTGCTGTTTGTAGTAGAACATGTCACATCCCTCAAGGAGGAGTCAGCTGGCTTATTACACAAGTGCACACACACACACACACACACACACACACACACACACACACACACACACACACACACACACACACACACACACACCAAGACTCTAGAGTATACCTTTAATTACCTTTTAAATAAGCTTTATTGATTTAGCTCAGAATGACAATAATTTCAGCTCTGGCGACCATAATGATAATGTTATTGGGCCACTTTGATGATTATTGTACACATGCCTGAATCTTGATATTCTAAAAGCATAGAGGAGATGTGACAACTGTGCCCTCTGTGTTTGAGATCCTCCTGCTATTCTTAAAGCAAAGTAGGGGCAGAGTGGGGGGAAGAATTGCAGCTCTTATTTGTCCAAGTGCAAAGGAGCTATAGAGTCATTGAGTCAGCGTGTCAGTCAGTATTACCAAAACAGGTTTTGTTATCATTTAATGTTATCAAGTGTAAAGACCACTAAAGAGTAGGGATGTCCGATAATATCGGCCCACCGATATTATCGGCCGATATTGAGTTAAAAATGTAATATCGGGAATTATCGGTATCTGGTTTTTACAACCGATGTTAGTTCTGTAGGCTTTAGCATTTCCGAGTGTACCTGAATGCAACACGGGCCGTAGGCTTCAGCATTTCCGAGTGTACCTGAATGCAACACGGGCCGTTTACAGGCGCGTGCTTGATGACGTATAACAACAACAACACGCTCACTCGTAGGTTGCTAACCGTGGCTAACAAGCTTCAGCTCTCCCGGTGCATGAGATGTCCGTGGTTTGGAAGTATTTCCAAGTGTCACCTCCTAACAGTAAATGTGCGCTTTGCAATGACTGCAAGGCGTTAGTTATGAGAGGAGGAAGCAAGGCGTCCGTTATGAGAGGAGGAAACAAGGCGTCTTCCTTTAATACATCACATTTGATCATCCACCTCAAGAAGAATCATGCGGAGTTACACGCTACATCTGTGCAGCAAAGTGATGAAAAGAAGCAACAGCTGACACCGAGAAACAGACTTTTTCTATCGTTCAAGATGCCGGATTCACCAAACGTGTGGAGTTCCTGGAGCCCCGTTATGTCTGTATAACGCCCAGGCGCAAGTATTTCTCAGACCAGTGTTTACCTGAATTGTACAGCTAATTTCTGGTGCTGTATCCATTAGATCCAATACAGGTTAGCATGTTGAGCTTGACTGCTGATTTATTGATTGTATTATTTGCCAAGTTACGGCTCTGTCGTTACTCAGTCTGGGAAAAGAAAACTAAGTTTGTTTACTACTCTGGACTGAAGCTATGCATCTTCCTTGTGTTGATAATGTCTGTAGTGTGTTTGAGGCAAAATATTCTCTCTAAAAACACAAACAATTAAATGAATGGCACTTTTTTCAATAACTTATTTTGTACAGACAGTGTTTACATTTGAAAAGTAGTGTTGCATTTATGTATGCATCCAGTGGGGCATCACAATAAAATTAGGCATAATGTGTTAATTCCATAATAGGTGATATGTGATGAATTTTGGTGTAAAAAGGCTGCATGTATCGGCATCAGGTGATATCGATATCGGGTGATATCGGTATCGGGTGATATCGGTATCGGAAATTAAGGGTTGGACAATATCGGAATATCGGATATCGGCAGAAAAGCCAATATCGAGCATCCCTACTAAAGAGTATTTTAATAGGTTGTGCATGTATTTAGTGAAAGTGACATTAGGAAGATGTGATTTGCAGTGTTATGCCTGAACTCGTTCATTGAACGATAGTTCATGAACTCGTTCATATTTCTGCCGAACGTGAACTGAATGTATTGTATTTCTGCCTGATGAACGTAACTGGGAATGCGTTCATTCTGGTGTCTGTGCACGGCACACTTTCTCTGTTTAACTCCTTTCAATACGGTTCCAGATTTGTATAAAGCCTTCCAGGCAAAAACACGCTAATCACATCATAAACAGGCCTTACTATGGAGGGGGAAAAACACCCGATCTGGCAACACCAGCCACCAGTGTTGCACCGCTGCATACGTCATCAAAACAAAAACAGCATGGAGGCGACAGCAACATGTAGGGGACAAAGCACCACAGAGGCGTCATATTCTCGGTTAAATGAGTTCTATGACATGTTGTGAGGATAAGGAGAACAGTCTTATTTTTCTTTGCAAACTTTGCCCGTCGGCTTTAAAAAAAAAAAAATCTGCACTTCAGTCACATCAACAGCAAACCGAAACGGCACATTGAACTGGAGCACCTGGCATTTCAAGGTATGTGCAAGCCAATAAAAAATCAAAAGACAGTCAAGACAGATCCTCGACCCAAATCCCATTAACTGTGTACAGTAGCGACTCCGCTGTCATCTTCCAGCCACAGCTGGACGACCCAGTGGTGCAGTAAATCGTTGGAGACCTGCAGCCTTTGAGTGAAGTGGGAAGCCCTGCTTTCATAAAGTTCATTTCAAGTTCAACCTTAATTCCCTACCTCAGCCAGGTTCCTGGTTTTACTATTAATGGCATTTGTTTGTTGAACCTGGTTTTCCAGTATTCCTATTCAGTAAATACTGAAATGGAAAATTATTAAAATTGAAAAAATATTTGCACCTTAAGGATTACGGTCCTGTTTTTTCTTTATAATTCCTCATTAAAAAGACCATTCAAACATTTCCTCATGGTTTCGAGAATATACTGTAGGTGTGAAAGCTGCAGATGCTGGTGTGCGGACTGAACGGACAGCAGCCAAGTGTTAAAGCGACAATTTGTAAATGTTGTCCCTTCAAGCCTAATGTAAACCCTGGTTGGATAAGGATCCAAAATTGGATATAACGATGAAATCTGACGCATAGTTTTAGTATTAAAACTGTTAAAATAATTGCTGTCTGTTGTAATAACTTTTTTTTTGTTACAGTGATTTCATGTTATTTTACATTTGACAGTAAAATAATGTTATATTACATTTTTTTTTACAGTGCAGAGTGTTTTTCTTTTGAATTCTCAATCCCGGAATGATGAGCCATGTAGTGCTTGAGCCTCGGCTCATTGTAAAGCACTTGAAGTCAACATGGATGTTTATTTGCCGTGCAGCAGCCGTAAAACTAACGTTTGAGGCTCTGGGCATGTTCATAATAGTCATGGAGTGCCTGGTATGTTTAACAAAGTAGCACACACAATTACCTGTGTGTGTTGTCATTGTTATTGTTTCTCTGCGCACAGTGATTTGAAAAAAAGTAAACATTGCAATGGTGAAATTTTTCTCACTCTTTGTTGGCCCGGGTTAAATATTCTCTGTATACATTGAAATGTATTGACCCTGAAAAATAGGGCTTTTTCGAAATGCTACAGTATAATTCCAACACTAGTTAGTAGCTGATTCAGAATCACTGTTGATGGTAAAGATTCCAGTTAACATCACTCAAATGATACCAAAAAATGTGACAGAAAAATATGGGAGTGACAAAATTGAATATGAGCTTTTTGTTCAATAACATTGCATGACGTGCTAAGCTATGGCATGTAGTGTATGCCAAAAACATCTTAATAATAATAATAATAATACAGCAGGTTGCCACATGAGCAGCACTGAGTAAACTGGTTTCCATTACCTGAAGATGAAAAAAAAACCACCATAAGAAACAAATCATGCTTTATTATTTGATTAGTTTAGATGAGAAGAAGAAGAATTACTTTATTTATCCCGCACGGGGAAATTGAATTTTTTCACTCTTATTATTATACATGTTACACACACAGGCCCGAAATACACACATGCACAAACAGGACCTATACATGCAATTAAGGAGAGATGTTAGAGCGAGGGGGCTGCCAGTGACCAGCGCCCCGAGCAGTTGGGGATTCGGCGCCTTGCTCAACAGCACCTCGGCAGTGCCCAGGAGATGAACTGGCACCTCTCCAGCCACCAGTCCACGCTCCATACATGGTCCACACAGCGACTTGAACCAGCGATCCTACGGTTCCCAGCCAAGTCACCTATGGACTGGGCTACTGCTGCCCCTATAGAAGTCATATTTAAGAACTGGGAATGAAGCAGACATTTCTGTTATGTCTTTTAGCCTCCACCCAGCTCTCACAAATTAGATCATCAATTACTTTAACCAGCTTAAATAACAACCAATATTTACCCAATGTAAACACACACACACACACACACGCACACGCACACACGCACTCACATACATGCTGCTTAGCTCATTACGTGGTGTCATATTTATTCTTCTGGGAGAGTGCTGCTCCTTCAGTCTGCTTCACAAAAAGAGGGCAGTCCTTATTCCTGCTGCACTGTTGTTTAATTGAAGGAACAGGCTCTTTCCCTTCTCTAATTACAGGGAAAGAAGGAGGAAAAGCCTGAGATATGGCCACTTTCTCTCTGCACAGACAGCCAATTATGGGAGTAAATTGGAATAGCTGGGTTGAAATGTTTGCTGCTTCTGCACAGTGGGAAGAGAGTTTTCAGGAAGCTCAGTGTCCGGCGCACTACTAACATATGTGTACGCTTCATTATCTATAAGATCATTGACTTCATAAAGAGCCAGCATATGTTGTGTTATGTTGTTCAGGGATTTATCAGTAAATACAGGCAGTGTTATTTATGAAGCCAACTAACACATAATTATAATTATACAACAATAATACAGCACCTCACATAACAGTAAATGGTAAGACATCCAATTAATATTGATATTTAAACTAATGCAAGGACAACAATGTGTGCCTGTGCGTGTGCGTGCGTGTGCGTGTGTACAAATAAAGAGTGAGGACACACTTGGAAATCGAAGACATTTTGGCCAGTCCTGACTTTTTCAAAGGTGTGCTTGTGGTGTTAAGACTTTTTCAAGGTTTCAAGGTCCAGGTCTGAATTATATTTAATGTTGGTTAGGGTTAGGGTCGGGGTCAGGCATTTTGTTGTAATGGTTACATACTTGCCAACATTGACTTGTAGAACATAGGGAGATATTTTTTATCAGTGTATGGGCCAAAGGTGTAATTTCTCATTTTTTTGTATTTTAAACCTGATGAAGGAACCTTTTTCTGAAAATGTTGTTTCTTTGATATTGAAAAACTACCTGTATATGTGTATATATACATTATATATAGTATATACATACAGACATTGCTATGAGAGGCTACATGCTACGTTGTTTGTGAGCAAGTTTCATTCACAAAAAATGCTCCCAAAGAATAAAAAGCCCTTCACAGCTGGAATGCTCATGGAAACCAGCAGACAAAAACATAACACATTTAGCAGTGTCAGTCATACTAGGGGACCAAAAACTGTTAAAGTATGAATACAGTTGCCAATGATGTGAGAGCAGTGCTGTGGTATGACACGAGGAAATGGTTTGAGTTGAAGTTAGATGATAACACAAAAACTTACAGCCAAGGGGATGGGACTGTAGATGTCACATAGATGGACTGTAGAATACAATACTGTACAATAGATTATGTAACACTGTCAGTGCAACTGTCACAGCATAGGTAGTGCTGGTAAAATGATTTGTTGTTAGATCTAGGGAATTTAACTACCACTGGACCTTGGACAGGTCACAACATAACCTGAATGCCTTGGCTGTCACCTAACCTCCTTTTGGGTGTTTTAATGTGTTTGTTCGGATTCACTGAAGTCACACATGTTGTGGAAATAGATTCTTCAATAAAGATCAACAAACAGGATCAGCTTTTTCTCCGTGGTTTATTTTGCCAAAGCATTTTCCTCTGCAGACAAAAATAGGTTCATCCCTACATCCTCACAAAGTTAGAGTCTAGTAGGAATGACCCTGTGCTAAATCTCACACAGTCTTTTAGGGAGAGGGACAGGACGCGAATAGCCTTGGTTGGGTGACGTCTTTAGACCAAACAAAAACCTGCCTTAGACATTACAATGCTGAACATTCTGAACCTCTCTCATCACAAGGTCTCTAACACAGGGTACAGATGCACAAATATGCCAATATATCATCATGAGTTAGTTATTTGCATTATCCATTAAGAAGGTGAGACAGAGGAGACACTGAACTGTGTCTGACCTGACAAAACTATGATTATGAATTACAAAGATCCAAAATTCCCACAACACACAATTACACAAACACACTAACCAATCAAGGAAGCAGAAGCCTGGCAACTCCCATTGGTGAGGCATGATTACTGTTTTTATGAACCTAGTCTGGTGGCTTTGTTGAGTATAGATGGATATAACACCTTCAGTACCAGCATCTAACTGGACCCAAGTGACATGATATGCAGGTACATTTACATGCTGCTGAGCGGCGAATTAGCTATCGAGACTGACAAACTGACATCAGCAGTGCACTTTTCCAGTAAATGTTTCTTTGGTGGCTCATTCAATAAGCTGAGATGCATGACAAAGGTTGTGTTTATGTTTGATAAGAAGGAGACTTTAGCAGGAAAGTTAATATGGGTTTTTGTTGTTTGTCTGTGGCTCTTGTGTGGTGTAGCAGACGTCACTCTGGCTCATTGGGACCCTGTCACATTTCTTGAATTGTAATCATACTTATGTACAAAGTGGTGAATGCAACCATTGTCTTAAATCAGTACGAGACGCCTTGTTTCTGAAACACGTATATATACAAATATTCAAGAGGCTACACACATTTTTTCTCTTTCACCACTTGTCAGTCCTCATATAAAGGATAATGCGACTAAGACATTACACAGTATGAATGAAATGTATGGGGAATTGTTTTGGGCCAAAACACTATTCAGGTATATTCTCCAAATAGTTGATTTGTGAGGGCTAATACATTCATTCATTACAGTGAGAGAGTGCTGCAGAAAAAATAAAGTTGAAAGCTGGCCAATGCATGCAGTGCATTAGTCATCAGGTTAACACTAAACGCCTGAGTCAGCTAAACACATGCAGCTCTGCATAGTGAAAATCATTAGATCTCTGTGAGTGTTACCAAAGCCTTATATCCATTATGCCCTAAACACATGTGAATGTCTCAGAGAGGACTTTTGAGATGGCATAATGCATTTTGGGAGGTCTTTTTAATTCACTGAATTCTTTTTGGTGTCCTAACGTTTCATCTAGTGCAATTATCAGATACTTCTTTTTGAGAGAGGGGTGAGTATGACAGGATTTAAGTTGTAATTACTGCCGTGCCTAATAACGGCCTAATAATGAATGAACCAAGAGGTAAAACAGGTTAACACAAACACCACCATCCACAGTGAGTTTAAAAAAAGATTAGATAAGAACACAAAAAGGGTGTTTCTTATGCGTATAACATAAGTCAACTTGGCCTGTGTAGTCTGTCTTGTTTCCAGGTCACCATAGGGAAGAAGTCATGTGGCTCTGGTGCTATCTGTGTGGTACATATGGGAAAAGGGTAATTTTGGACTGCCTCGACCTAATATTTCACACATGTTATGCAGTTCGTATGACAAAACAGCGTACATTTGACCTGCCTCCACTAAACCCCTAAAATAAAGCAGCTTAAGTGCATTTTAAACCCCAAACCTATTCCTCATGAAGAAACAACCTGTCATTCATCACAAACCATGTGACGATGTGGCTATTCCCTCTTCACAGTTGCGAAAAACTGCAGGGAAACTACTGCAGTCTTGAACATTTTTGGCAACATAGTTATATATTCTTATATACTGTTGAATGAGGAATTCAACTACAAAATAGTGGTCTTCTCCTATTTTTGAACCATTGCCCTTACCCACAATGTGTATAAACAACCAAAATAAGTAAGAATAAAGTGTGATGATAGATGGACATGATAACATGAAGGACATAAATCAGTTCATTCTAATTAACACTTCAGACAGTATGGAAGTCTGTGCGCCTCGACTTTACAGATGCATGTTTCACATGTGCAGCACACTATGTTTTACAGTCCTTCTTTGGAGGCAGAATTGGCATCTCTTCCTCTTCCCTGCCCCAGCTGCAGCCTGAGGTGAATCAGGACAAGATTTAGCTCCCTGAACAGCTTTCACAAGCGCTGCAGAGGCTGCTGCGGGGGAGGCACTCCCTTCTTTGAATGTGTTGGGTTAAAAGTGCCTTTCTGTGGGTGCTGTCATCTGCCGCATCTTTATAGCACATTACAAGTGCCTGTGACTGCATTCCCCATTAGTTAATTATTTGAAGTAGGGATGTGCAATACGACAATATATATATATCACATTTTATAATATATATATCATATTAACATAACATACGTACAGTATATCATCTAAATGATGTAAAAATGTCAAGTGCATATGTTTTTTTTGGATCTTTTCTATGGCTATGTTGAAAAATATGTGGATGTACTGCATTACGGTAGTGTGTCGTATTTGTTGTGTGTAAATTCCTTTTTAACGGCATAGTCAAAAATGACTATAGAGTTATTTTTTTCTTACATCCCTATTCGGACAAGATGAGTTTAATGTGGGGACGTGGGGTTAGTCCTATCCGAACGCACCATGGCAGTATTTATTCTAGTGAATGTTAGTAAAAATGACGGCGATTTTCACCTTCTGTTAAACGGTCCAGGAAAAAACACCTCAGGTGATACTAGTCCCGTCCAAATATAACCCTCTGTAAAAAATATGTTTATAATTTGTCATATCCTGTCAATACGTAGTTTCTGTGGGTTTTTTTTTTTTAGCTTGGAGGTGCTTGAAGAAGCACCGTTATCACACTAAGACTATTTCACCCCATGTGCCCGCATTTAACTGATCCCGTCGGAATAGAGCTTTAGGCAATGTTTTTACCATAGGTGACTTGGCTGGGAACCGGAGGGTCGCTGGTTCGAGTCCCTGTGTGGACCATGAATGGAGCGTGGACTGGTGGCTGGAGAGGTGCCAGTCCATCTCCTGGGCACTGCCGAGGTGCTGTTGAGCAAGGCACCGAACCCCCAACTGCTCGGGGCGCAGGTCACTGGCAGCCCCCTCGCTCTAACATCTCTCCATTAGTTGCATGTGTGTGTATTTCGGGCCTGTGTGTGTGTAAAATGAAAAAATAGAGTGAAAATTGAATTTTTTCCATTGAGGGACGGATTAAGGAATTCTTCTTCTAAAAAATGTTTGGGTCACTTTAGGAAAAGTCATCAAATCTCAAGTTGAAGAAAGATCATGATGGATGTTTATTCATTAAGAAGATATTTTCTCTGCTGTTAAACATAGTGGTGGGTCATTGTTGTGCCTGAAGACAACGCACAGGTAAAAATAAGTTTATGAATGTTTACCTGTCAGTCAAGTTGCTTTCTGAATGAATGTCAGTGAGTTTGCTTTGTGTGTACTGTTTCAGAATGGACTAGCTTAAAACTTTTTAATTGCACAATAAAGGCTTGTTAAAACTCTACTCCAAACTTTATATCGCTCTGTCTATCTCCCTTTGTTTCCTTCACCTCGGGACTTATTAGCCTGCCCCAGAAACATCATGGAGTGATAACCCGTAACAGGCTGAACCCTCAAACACACTTACACACGTTAAAGTGTGTATACCTGCTTAAACACTCATGTGTAGTCACACACTAGTTACACGGAGAAACACACGGGACAATTTCCATCCATCACTGTCAGCTCCAACAGGGAAATGAGCTGTCAGAAACATGGTGCTTCAGAACTGATGGTGTGATTACACTTGAACTTCAGATGCAGATAGGAGGGGAGGAAGACAAATGCACTGTATCACCAGAGATGCCTCTTGCTCTTTCAGTCTTTGCATTTATACCACATTATAGCCACACATGCTCACCAGTTGTTTCAATGTAAACAGAAACTGCTCGGCTACAAATTAAAGCAGTGTTTTAGGTACTGTGATCTCTTATGGTAGAGATTCAAATGTTCTAGAAACTTATAATGTTATACAAAAATTACTGTATCTATATCTATTGAATCAAATTCAGAAATGTTGTTTGTACTTGAAGAGATACCTTATCCATTTTAATATAGGTCTGTGTCATGGCAATGTGGGCTTTGTATTCAGATAAATAATGTTCAGCCTGTCTCCGTAGCGGAAGCCCCTGAGTAACGGGGCATCGGGATGTGCTGATCTGCTGGGTTTCGACACAGAATGATGACGCAAAATGATGCCTTTCAAATTATTTGGCAGATTTCGATTCTCCAATGTGCCAATCCTTGGGGACTTCCACTACAAAGCCAGGCCAAACACCGTTTGCACAGCATCCAATTGCCGAAAAATGCAGTTGTTGCAGAGATCTCCAAATGTCAAAGGTTTTTGATACCAAATAACAGCATGGATTTTTTTGTAAGGTCTTGGTGTGGAAAGAAGTGAAAGTAAACCTGATATGTGGGTTGATACAGTAGGTGATTGAAGCTGAAAACTTGGACTCATTGGTTAGACTCATTTCATCCACCTCATGAGGTGTGTGTATGTGACACTATAGCTAAATACACCATATGAATGCATTTTTTTCCTTCCGTAGTATTTGCTTGATTTTGATATGATTGTAAATAGTTCCATCAAGAGGGGCAGACAATGTTCAGATTAAGCCATAATTAAGACACATATTAAGTCAAACAAGACAAAATTCTGACAGATCAGTTGATTGTCTAAATGCTCTGGCTTACAGACAACCAGATGGTCTGCAAGGCCACTAGATTGAACTCTCTGTTAGACAAAAAGCAAACTCAATTGCCCTTCCTTGAGCCTTTTTCTATAAACCAAGAGCACCATCTGGTAACCTCAGAAAATAAAGGAAAATGCTACATGACGCTTCATTTGGCCATCATTAGGTATGTTACATTTCCACATTAAAATGTCTAAAAAAAACAGTATATACCTACAGTATATTATGTTCAGTTTTGTACTTACATTATCCAAAAATGTTTCTAGCAATCTTAAAACCAGAGAAATCTGTTAATTTATTCAAGGTAACGGTGCATTACCTTCGTTCCCCTGTCAATGGCATCACATCCCATTTGAGCATGTGCCAGCATTGTGGTTATCTGCCAGAAGCTTCATAAACTGACATTTTATCCAATTTAAGCCAATTTTTTTACAATGCACTTTATAGATCTTCGTTGTTTTCAACTGTATATTTTGACCAGATGCAGGATATTGGTCATTGGATGTTTGGATCTTAAGTTACCAAAGAAACAAAGTGAGCACATGCAGGTGGCAGCACGACACGCAGGCTCCCCCAGGACATCCTTTGTCCATCATAGAAACACGGATTTCTGACATTAAACCCATGTATTCAGTGTTTCTACCAGTTTAAATCACCTGGTCCATTTGTTTTGGAGAGGAGTGGACCTCTGCACATAATTCGGCTCCTGCTAAAAACTTCATGAATGATGAACACTTAAGGAATCCTAACCAGGAGACTACAATGGTGGCAGTAGTCATGTACACAACAACTTCCATGATCCCACAGTACTTCATCAACACTAAACTCCGTCTTTTGGTAGTGTTTTGATTTCTCTGATTATATATTTTGGATTACCATTAAACACATCTTACAAAATCATATAATATATATTTTTTTATAAATGTATATTTCGTGAGAGAGTTGGCAAGAAATGAAGGGAAAGAGATGTGAACCAGAAACCTTGCAGTTCATTGTCGGAACCTTAACCTCTAGTGGCGCCCCAGTATCATCCTTTAATGTCATGTTTCAGCCTGTTCTCATTCACTATTTGCACATACTGTATACCTAAAGTAATGCCCTGTGATTTGTATGTAATCCACTTATTTATTACTGTAGAAAGTACCTCTGGAGCAAAGAAGAAAACCAGGTGACGTAGTATGAAAGTGCGAGAATTTGCGTATGGATCAGGTCAGGGTGGTGGTGGATGGGTCCAGAGCAACTTATTCTCATCAGCTTTGTATAATTCATTCATTTCCTTGTCCCTATCGTGGTCGCGGGGGGCTGGAGCCGATCCCAGTCGGGCGTGAGGCGGGGTACACCCTGGACAGGACGCCAGTCTATCGCAGTGCACATAGAGACGAACAGAGACAGACAACCATTCACACCTACGGGCAATTTTAGTCTTCAATTAACCTAACACATGCACGTCTTTGGACTGTGGGAGGAAACCGGAGAACCCGGAGAAAACCCACGCAGACACGGGGGAAACATGCAAACTCCACACAGAAAGGCCCCAGCCGGGATGCGAATCTGGAACCTTCTTGCCGTGAGGCGACAGTGCTAACCACCAAACCACTGTGTATGATAATATCTGCACAAAAATTTGTGTGATATCTTGAGTTACAATGAACGGACGTCGACAGCAAGATGGCGACAGGCCACCAGAAATTGACCGTGACCGTTGCTTTTAGGCACCAAAACTACTGCTACGTGACCGGCCGGGCATGAAAATGACTTTGATTAGAAAAAAGCTCATGGTTTGTTTGGCTCAGTACGTCCGGTACGTGAACGGCAGCAAGAACTGAACCCTACTCGTGCCGGTGAAAGTTCTGTGTTTTAGGACCCATCCACCACCCCGACCTGCCTCCTTAAGTGGCGATTGGCTGTCTTATACTATGTCCACTGCTTTTAATATGTGAAGTTCCCATGAAAATAAATACATGGAACAGTGCAGTGTGTTTGTCTTCAGTTACAAAAACATGAAATACACAAAACACACCGATTGCTGCACATCACTTTGTTGTTATACGAAAAATAAGAACAGCCTGTCCTAAGAGACAGGACATCTACCTCGTGAATGGGGTTCATGTTTAACCATCTCGGTCAACTACCAGTCACGTTTCAGAGGGTTAAACAGAATATATTCTGCAAGATATCATACAAATCCATTTTATAGTGTTAAATAGAACATCATGTAGAACATAAAGAACATATTCAGCATAAAAATAATGCAGAACTTTCTGTAAGATATACAAACCTATTGTTGATAATATTTCCATCCATCTAATAATAATTGTATGTAAATTATTTAGCTGGATAGTGTTAAATACACATACCTGAGGGATGGAAAGGAATTATGAAAGGCACATGGCCAACAAAAAGGTCAATCATGTGAAATGTTCACTGGCAATTCAACATAATACATTATGATTACATAACAGAATAAGTCACAGACCCCAGGCCAAAACATTCAAATTGTTATGGCATTGTCTTGTAGCTGCAGCACTTTGGTGTTATTGTGTGTGTGTGTGTGTGTGCGTGTGTGTGTGTGTGCGTGTGTTTTTGCCTCTGTCTGTGTGTTACATTTAGTAACTGCTCATAGGAATACTGTTCTGCTGGGGAAAGACCAGGACATCTCACAGACCTATGTGAAGCACAATCACATGAGAATGAATTACTTGCACTGCTTGAACTAAGGTGCTGGGTTACATACACTACTGACAAATAATGAGCTAATAATTAGGAAGAGATGAGGCAGGAGGAAAATAAACAAAAAATAAGCTTGTGTGTGTGTGTGTGTGTGTGTGACGTCACTCGTAAGTTTCTGAGGGGACCTTCTGAAGCCTGCAGCTTTGGTTTTACAGTGGCAGCTATTTCTGTCTGGTACAGACACCAGAAAATCCTCATTTGGGGAAAGAGGAGAGGGAGCCTGAGTGGAATTGAGGTGTGACGAGGAGGAGGCGACCACCACAGCAAACTGTGATAGGCTCCGCTGCCTGGAAAACATGTTTCTTTATAAACTGAAATATCTCTGTAACCCTCTAACACCCACCAAACTGTGGACTAGTTTAACAACAGTGCATACTTTAGACAGGCATTCAAATAAATTGTTGAAACAGAGCTTCTTGTGGAGGCAGATATTCTGGCCTTAGTATTTTGAGAGAGTAGCTACCGCAGTCATCTTAGGGAGAACCACAGTTCAATAGTTCAGGTTTATTTTTGTAGATCTTTTTTTCAGCAAAGTCTGTGAGCTAGTTCAGGCAGTCGACTCGAGCTCTCTACTACTCTGAGATGAAGTATCAATTATGCTGAAATCTTGGAATGTGGCACATCAGTTAGAATAGGTCCATTTATGAAGAAACACTAGCAGTCAATCAGATATTAAACAAACCGACACTTTAAACGTATCATCTCTGCTACTTGTGCCTAAAAGTCAAAGTGAGTAATCCTATAATGCTAATAATCCCTCATTGCAAGGGAAAACTGCGTGCACTACGCTCTACGGATGTTGTTGGATAATAATTTTACTTTTTGTTTGTTTTCTCACTTAGCCACTTCCTCTCAAAGTTGTTGTGCTGTGTACAATTACATGAGACACTCTTACTGCTCGTATTGGGATCCAATCAGCCAGACCACATGCCAAGGTGGCCAGGCTCTCATTGAGTTCTGATCTTACACGGGAGTTCCTCTAAAGAGCCAACCGTGGTGGCTGGAGCACAGCTGAAACCTGCCGTACTGTGTTCACTGTGCTGTGTTCTCTGCTGCACCTTGTACAGACCCTGCCAATATTAAAAAAATAAGTACGAAGAAAATGCTTTCTCTTGAACCGAGTGCCACTTTGGATGCACCTATTACACACGAATATATCTGATCAGGGAGGTCACATGTAGAGTTGGGTGGGGACACGTGTGGATGCACAACCCAGTTGGCAGAAAATGTTTTGCCATCATAAGTTTCTGCAAACCACAGATATGTTGAATCTCAACATTTCTGAACTGCTTGGTTAGGTTTAAACAACAAAACTACTTGGTTAGGTTTAAACAACAAAACTACTTGGTTAGGTTTAAACAACAAAACTACTTGGTTAGGTTAAAGCAAAGGACCTACTTGGTTAGGTTTAAACAACAAAACTACTTGGTTAGGTTTAAACAACAAAACTACTTGGTTAGGTTAAAGCAAAGGACCTACTTGGTTAGGTTTAAACAACAAAACTACTTGGTTAGGTTTAAACAACAAAACTACTTGGTTAGGTTAAAGCAAAGGACCTACTTGGTTAGGTTAAAGCAAATGAACTACTTGGTTAGGTTAAAGCAAAGGAACTACTTGGTTAGGTTAAAGCAAATGAACTACTTGGTTAGGTTAAAGCAAATGAACTACTTGGTTAGGTTTAAACAACAAAACTACTTGGTTAGGTTAAAGCAAAGGACCTACTTGGTTAGGTTAAAGCAAAGGAACTACTCGGTTAGGTTTGGGCATCAAAACTACTTGGTCAGGTTCAGGAATAGATTGTGGTTAAAATAAGCGCATCTTTTATGTAAATACATTTCACTTCCACATGGGACAGAACATGGGGTAACAGGACTGATCAGGAAGATGGTCTGGACACTAAAAAAGACGGGGGAAAAACAGGAAAGTCCAGAAACCCTATAAGGCCCTATATAACTGCAGTCCAGTTACCATTAACACTGTACACTCAGGGACATGTAGTATATGAGCAAACTGGAACAGGGTTGGGAAAAGGACTACATTGCAATTTCTACCGCAGTGTCTTTTGTTGATACTATCACTAAGAGTCAAAATTTGCACTTGGAGGATTTAAAAAAAAAAGTATGAAATTGCATTTGGCTCAAAACAAGGAATGACGTGCAGTAGAGTCTGTTTTATGTCCTAACAGCACAAAACAGCACAGCAAATCCATTCACTCTGTAAATATAACAAATGGGAATTTTACAGAGACTAAATTCCCACCCCACAGTTTCCTTTACATTATTTGTGCACACTAATGTAATATTGTGATCAAATTGGGACATGAGAACATTTCCTGCGGGCCTTAGCAAGCTCACTGAACCATCTTGAGAATGGGGTTGACAAACGGCATACTGAGCTGGTAGGCATTCAGACATTACAGAGTGTATTGAATCCAGTCATTTATCAGATACATTTTCTTTTTGCTTGTTCATTTCTATTTTTTTAACATGCAATTATTAGTTACGTCGGCAAACCATTGCATCTTTGAATATTAGTGTCATGAACGGTACAGGAATAACACAAAGGTGGACTCAAATGCAGACACGGACAAAAAGAAAGTTACAAATTAAACGTTAAATAAATGCAAACGGAAAAACACTACAGATAATCAAACACAAGACCAACTAAACAAACATGGAAATACAAGAACGGGGAGACGACGGGAGATGGGGAGACGACGGGAACACGGGAAACTACGGAGAGAAAACAGAACACAAAACACGATTAGTATGCTTACAACGGGGAGCGTGAAAATCACTACGAGAAAGGGGATGCCAGTCCGGGGGGAATAGTTTTACCAAGGTTGGGTCGACGACGGTCCGGCGCTGCATGCCTGCCAGCCTCAGGCTTTTAAGGTGTTGGTGTAATCAGCTAAATAGGCAGCAGCTTTGGGGAACGCCTACCGGACCTACAGACAGACAGGGGAAAGCACATGCAGGGAGACGCAGACAGAGGGAGACAAACACACACAAGACAAAGGACAGGAGGGCACTGACAGAGCCAGATCATGACAATTAGTTTTGTAACCACCGAGCACATAGAGTGCAGCATTTCAAAGAATGCATCAAAACAGGTGAATTATATTCATTATCTGTGATTTGTATTCAGTTTTTGAGAATGAATGTCAATCATGAAATCAATGATTATCATTTTTACAGGTAGAATTGTATATTAAGGATAATCTGATCGTGAACCAAAGGACAGGGTGCTTAATGTTCTACAATAATAAAATGTTCAAATAGTGGCCTTTACTAAAGGAGAACCAGGCCTTTCTTTAACACAGGCTTACATAACACACAATATTGTCTCTTACATGTTTTTTTAGACTTTCTCCTCTTAAACAAAACTATTTACAGTCACTTCAAATGTGCTGTTTTTTGACAGAATCTCACTGTGAAAGCCTTTCAGGGGCTAAATGTGCAAATGTAATCCCTCACATTTTTGTTGCCCTTTTCATATGAAACGTCCGTAGAAGATGTAGACTTTCATTGACAGTAACTCAGCGATAATAGTAATAATCAATAAAAAGAAACCAACAATGTAGAAGTGATTACATTAGAGAATGAAAACCTGTATCTGTTGAAAAGAGAAACGCAGTGCTTTAATGTGACATGTTGTATATTGTATATACCTACGCTTAACCACGATGTCTGTTGCACTCTGTCACACTTAGTTCATTGCTTGATTTATCTGATGTTAGCTTTATTTTGATTTGATTTATGTTGATGCTTATTGTTACTCTGATCCTTTTCCACCTTTGTATTGAAACTGTTGCAAAAAATAATTTCCCTCGGGATAAATAAAGCTTCTTGAATCTTGAATCTTGAATGACTCTGTTGTTCTGATGGAATTAATGTTGTGGAAATCATGCTGAATTTATCATGTGAGCGATTAAACCACATGTTTGAGTACAATCTTTTATTTGAGGATGAATTGTAATTCAAATTTCAGTGTGAAACAAATGAGAAAAACTTCATTTTTAACTTTTAGACGACTGTTATCATCGAACATTCTCATTGAAATGGCGAATTATTGAGTGGTGGAGAAGGTGTCCGTGTGGATAAGAGCTCTGCCAATTGCTTGGCTAATGGCGTGCGTGTGTGGTAGCAACATAAAGATGTGCCCAAAGGATGGAGGTGGGAGAGAATAAAAAAGAGAGCGTGTCTTTAGTCGAACAAATGGATAAAAGGCAGCTCCTAGCCTGCAGCCATGCAGTCACAGTGTTCTGCTTCATCCCATAATAAATGTGTTATTGCCTTTATGTTCCCCTCTCTTTCACACCCAAATGACAATGCATATTTTCTCATGACGGAGGGTGTGGCGATGCAAATACAGCGACCCACTGCAATCTTGGTCCCAAGAATGAGTGTTGCATACTGTCCCTACTGTGTCTTGTTGCTCTGTTCTCCTGTGCCTGCGTGGGTTTTCCCCAGGTGCTCCGGTTTCTTCCCACAGTCCAAAAACATGCAGGTTAGGTTAATTGGCGCCCACCTCCGTGCTTGTCCTTTTGATTAGTTATTGCAGACGTGGCTGTGATCTGCGCCCCGCTGCAGGGTTCATGAAAATAGAGAGCTTAGTCCTAGCCATCTTTGTTTATCAGATTTAAAGCACCATGTCCAGATCAGCACAGTGTTAGAAACCAGTCAAGGCTTTCCTCAGAGGTGACTTTGGATTGCAGTATTTTGGCCTGAACCATTAAATGTTTTTTTCTTTTTATATGATCACAATTTGAATAAGTGTGATTTTCAAATGGCAAAGGTATAAACTTAACTATAACTGAGGTATAAGAGTTAAACATTTAAAGTAGTTGGCTGCTGTTGATTTTAGACTGCGAACAATTCAAATGGCTGGAGCTGTTATTGTACTACTGCGTTCTAACATAACACGCTGCAAGAGTTAAAGCGCCCATAAAATGCTCATTTAGGTTCATACTTGTGTTTTGACACATGGCACTGAAATCCTGACGGCTGGTGCTGTGTGCATTTCTAAGTAGATTGAGCGTTTTGATACTTTCACAGTATTTATACAGCACCTCGATCTGCTTTCTAATCACAAAAATGACATATAAATCTCACTTTTTACAATATTGGACCTTTGAAGAAATGTCATTTTAGTGAATGAAACGTGCGAATTTGCAAGCTGTAAAAACAAACAGATGTCCTCATCGAGAGCTTCATATCTAACGCCTTCTTCTATGGGAATTGGCTTAATCAAAAAGCTGTTCGGTTAATAAAATGCTCTCACGGTGCCGTCTGAACAATTAAGGTTGTCAAAAATAATTACATTGAAAAAGACACACCGCTCTTTTTGTTGATCGAAAACACCCAACAGAGTAAGAAGTCTCTCCCGAGATAAACAATGCGATCTCATCACTTCATGTTGAGCTACATAGATGTTGCATCTTGCGGAGAGTGAATGGTGGTTGGAATTTCCCAATGTAATGTTAAGAGTGGCACTAAATCGATTTTACACATAAAGGTCAGTTTACTCGTCATGGTGAGTCCCACTCAGCTTGTGCAAACAGCTGTTTAATGTCTGTTGTGGCCCTGGAGGAGCTTTAAGACTGAGAAAATACGGCTTGGGATTGGAGACTATACATTTATAACAAAAAGCCTGTGTCACAATCTGGAGGTGGAGTTTGAGAGAGGCTGTTGTCTAAGGGGCTCCCCAAAGAGTTACACTGAGGGAAGTGCAGTATCCAGTGTTTTGATGTCCTGTGCCTCCCCCCTGAAGTGTATAAGCACATTATATCCTTCCTGGTCACACTTTATATGAAGCTCCTTGTACTGTAATAAGTGTTAGACACTACATGTCATTATAAGATGCTTATTTACATTATAATATGTCATTAAGACTATGTTAATTATAGCAATTATAACATTTATAAGCACTTATAAGAAAAATAATAGTATACATTTATTAGAAATTAACTATCTTGAATAGTAAACTACATACATGTATTTATTATTCCTTTATCCTTATTTATATTGTGATATTTATATTTTTTAAATATTCAAAAATAGAGGCATGAGACAAAAGAGCTCAAGCTTCATAAATCCATAATAGTATGTTTCTTCTCTTATAATAATAATAAATGTGTTTCTGATGCTAAAATTAAGACTTATATAGTCATATTGACATGTAATAATGTTAACATACATCTTATAAGGCCTCATCACCTATTAACTAATGATACGAGAACCTTAATATAAAGCACCGTCAAATAGGTAATACAGCACCATTAATACTAAATATGGGCTGATTTAACGTCTGGAATAGAGCTACTATTTTTTTTAATTTCTTTTTCAAATAGTTTCACATTTCAGGTCATCATTCTTTTTTTAACATGAAGTGGTTTCAACATCACCCTGAATTGCTTGGTATTTTTTACACGACTCCAAAAGTTTTGCCAGCAAATGATGGCACTTCAGAGAGAGACAGAGACTCTTCTATTGTGGCTGCAGTCAGCATCCTCGATCGCCCCCAGTAACACATGTCAGAGAACTTCAATTCATCAGGAGAGCGAGGGAGAGAGGAAGCGAGAGAGAGAGAGAGAGAGAGAGAGAGAGAGAGAGAGAGAGAGAGAGAGAGAGAGTGAGAGAGAGAGAGAGAAAGAGAGAAAATCAGCATTTTGTGCAAGCAAAAAACATGCCCCACACACAACCGGACTCTCTCTCTCTCTCTCACACACACACACACACACACACACACACACACACACACACACACACACACGCACACACACACACACACACACACACACACACACACACACACACCACATTAGAAACACGCAGACAATTTTCTGCCTCCCTCACGCTCCAGCGATCGCAGTCACACTGACTGCTGGCTTGCCTCCACACACACACACACACACACACACACACACAAACACACACACACACACACACACACACACACACACACACACACACACACACACACACACACGCATACATACTGAGTCAGACTTACACTTATTCCCTCTCACACACACACTCTGAGTCACACACACTGCAGCATAGCGCTCTCTCTCCCTCTCCAATCTCTCTCTCGCTCTCTCTCTCTCTCTCTCTCTCGCTCTCTCTCTTTCTCTCGCTCTCTCTCTGCCCGTGCTCATCCCGCCTTCTTGCGAGCAGAAAACACTCGGGTCTCAATCGTACGGGACCGGCTGCTTCTTCCTTTGAAGCTCCATCTCTCTGCTCACTCCCTACTCAGTCATTCTCTTTCTTTCTTTCCTGCTTTCTTTTTTTCCCCTTTTCTTTCTCTCTCTGCTCATCCTGCTGCTCTCTCCACCTCGTCGCTCAGAACAAGGTTGTGTATTGTCGGGGGTTTGTGTTGTCAGCTAGAGGAGGGAACATGCAGCATCCTGGAGGAACATGCGTGGCGTTACCCAACGTGGACGCCTGTCCTCAGCTGTCCTGCGCAGCGCTCACCTTCATGTATTTACAGCAGGTGAGTGAGCGCGCGTGTGTGTGTGTGTGTGTTCGGCGTCCGTGCGTGTGTGTGTGTGTGTATGATTGTGCCTGCATGAGTCTTCATCATGTGTACATACCATTGTCTGCTGCTGCTGCTGCTGCTGGACATGGGAAGTGGAGTGGAACAGAAGGACTGCATGCTCGTACTCACAGGGCAAAACAAGAGAAACACAAAGAGTGTCTGGATATCTCTTCTGTAAATGCGTAGTGTCAGTTTGTGCCAGTTTGAGAGGCATCAGTCCCCCTCGTCTTGCCATCCTGCTGAACTGTGTGTAGCTGATACTGGGGCTCCCCTCAGGTTCTTTGAAGATGAGGCAGGTGGAAGTCTACCACCAGGAAAGGTTCAGTGATGTTGACATATTTTAGTGTGAGAGGACCATTGATCAGGACCATCCTGCTCTGTACTCTAGTTTGTTTATATCCTGTTACACCTCCAGTAGGCTTCCATGTCACTAATGTGTATCAGGTCTATAGATATTCTGGAAAAAAAACACTTCAGATATTCCTTTTTGGATACTTTAATCTTCAGTGTACTACATTAATCATTGTTGCTGCAGCTGTGACTGTAATGATGTGAGTCTAATCACAAAAGACAATGAGTTATTGTTGGGGTGAAGTGAGGTCACACCCACATTTCTCTTTTTGTGATTTAGTGACACTGTCACTGCTGCAACATAAAGGATTTCATCTCTCAGACTTCTGTGATTTTTTAAAGGACTAATTAGTCATTTATTGTTTTTACTGTTATTTACAATATACTTATTTGTTATGTATTCACACATACATTTTGTTGTCTGTCGTCCAATCAGTTTGAGAGTGTCAGTGTCCAGTTGTTGGAGTTTTGGCGCTGGGTTGTCTTTCGACTAGGTTAGGCTACTTTCTGGTTCAATGAAAATGAAAATGGCTTTGTCATGATCATTTGATCGATGTTAATTTAATAATCTTTTTTTTAAATTTTGAATTCGAGAGCTTGAAACTTAAATCAAGACATTTAAATTCCATTTTACAGTTTAGATTACACACTGACAGTCAATCTGAAATAGGGAAACAGTCAATTTGGATTCAAGTATGGCAGCGTTGTGTCGACTCACTCACTTATTTTCTGGCAGTTATTATTCAGACATAAGAAAATGTAATGTCTTCATCTTGTCGTACAACATGTGCACATAAGTAGAAAACAAGATTCAATGTGATGCCAACCCTGTAAAGCCTGACACATAAATTAATGATCCTTAAAAAGAAAATATTGACGGCTTTATTGAACCTATTGAACGGACCTTTATCGAATAGAAAAATATATGCATTTTAAATTGCATATGTCTTGTGTGTATCTAATGTGGCACATACATATTTAGATACATACATACAATACATACACGCAGAAAATAATATTTCCCTAACTATCTAAGAAGTAAGCAAAATTATGTTTACCAAACGTTTGGTCCGTCAGGTGAGTCGAAACAAGGGGGCATCCATTTTGACTTTGGTCAATAAGAGGCCTCTACTTCCTGCATTGCACTGAGAATCCACTAGAGGGCAGTTAACATGTACCAGATTTTATACAATAGGTTTGTCAGGTGATTATTGATCTTGTTGATGATGTGGAGGTCTCAGAAAGTCATGTATAACATATACAGATGCCGTTACAGGGATGAATTAATTTATATTTATATCGGAAACCATAAGCTTCAATTCAGTCCATGCTATTCTTCCTTTTTATACATATAGTGAGAATAACATTGCATTTTTCTAAGTAAGCATTATTTCCTGTTGGATCTGACCTATTCATATGTAAAGAGTCATTATTGCAAGAGCATGTCACATTGATAGAAAGTTGTAATTTTTCTTACATGTTGTGAACTAGTGCCACACTGTGAAATGCATGATTTAATCTGCTGTTACATAAAAGACTGGACGACTGTAGTTTACACACGTGATGAGTTATGAAGGCTCGATCATAACAGAGTACTGAACTGGCTTTGTACTTACTGTAAGCAGATTTTCAACAACAATGCTGCTGTTTGCTCCGTCAGAGAATGATGAATGACGATAACAATTGTATCATTTTTCTTCTACTTAATCTTGTATTTACCGTCTCTCCTCCGATTATATAAGGTTTTTGTTGCGTTAACATTTTTAGTGTGTGTGTGTGAGTGTGTGTGTGTGTGTGTGTGTGTGTGTGTGTGTGTGTGTGTGTGTGTGTGTGCGTGTACGTGTGCCTGTGTCTTTGTGTGTGTCCGATCAGCATTTCTCTTAATAAAGAAGCTGTGGAATGGAAACACGATCATGTTTGCGGGAGCAGTGTTTACACCCTGCAGGCGGCTGCTATACACTGTTCCTCGATCATTACACAAGCCACAGATCAATCGTCAGCCGTGATGAGTCCCAGTAGAGGGCGCTACACTGTTACACAGCCACCTCTGTGGGTTCTTTATGCTATCAGACTGTTAGCAGGGACTTTAAAAACGCCAGCACAGACTTAGCTTGCTTGCATATGCAGTCAGAACATTAAAACAATGTATTAAATATTCTGTATCACGCAACCAATTAATCACTTTATATGTCCTTAAACAGCACTTGTTGGTTCCTTTATGTGGCATCAATTGAAAAGTAAAAATAAGTCAAATGCAAGTCAAATTCTGAAAGAGATTTTGGCTCTGGCGTATGGCGACAACATATAAATGTATTAATAACGAAACAATTTAAATTCAGTCACAGATGCATTATAAAAGTGATGGAGAGAACAAAAAATAAATGATTTAAGTGTTGGACAATCGGGGTCTTGTAGGAATGTAGGATGGCAGAGAGTTCCAGAGAGAGGGAGCAGCAGCTTGAATGGCCCAGGTTTGGCACTAGGTCCTGGGGATGAGGAAGAGCACGGGACCTTATGTGGGGCGAGTGGATCAGAGAGGTACTGCAGAGAGTAGCTAAACTATTGAGGGTTGTGTATGAAGTGGTGAGGATTTTATACTTAATATGGAATTTACCGCTGCAGTAAATTCGTCTGGATGTGATAAAAGCATGAGTGAGCGTTTCTGCAGAAGTTGTGTGTGAGTGTGTGTGTGTGTGTGTGTGTGGGTGGGGGTGGGGTGGTGCATAAATAATGATTCACCATGTCAAATATTGTTAAATGTTTATGTTTCCTCCTTTAGTATTGTATTATTTCCTATTTATTGTTTATGTATTTACTTTCTTTAGGACACGCACACACACACACACACACACACACACACACACACACACACACACACACACACACACACACACACACACACACACACACACAGACACACACGCACATGCTGTAAACTTCTGCTGCAGTGAGGGTGCTGTGGGTGGCATGGTTTTTATGTGTGGATTAGGCTTCTTATTGTTTCTTTCCCCTTGGTGAGAGTGGGAGATGTTGTGGAGGCGGGGTAAGACAATTATTTGTATTTACAGTATGATCTATACAGTAATACCCTGTGAATATATTCATGTAAGAGAGGCATACATTTCGAGGAGGTTGTCAGTGAATATAATGGCACAAGATTGGTAACTGGGGGATTTTGTGTAAGAGGCAGCATTATGAATGTGGCCAAACACTCGCCTCTAACTGGGGCTGCTTTCCCTTACAGCAGTGAGTGCAACAGTGATGCTGTGCTCTTACACAAGTTTTTTGCTGTTTGGTACGTGTGTGCGTGACAAGCCTGCTTTGTGAGGTTCAGGGCAGGACACGGTCTGAGCTGTTGGTCAAATTCAGTAGTGAGGGTGGTAGTTGGGATTATGTTACAACAACCAAACTGTTTCACCTGTGATCAGACAGGTACTGTGTGGAAGTGTTCAACTGTTCATTTAAGTTGTTCAAAACCTTTTTTTTTAAATTGGCCAATGAAAACATTTGTATTTTTCAGTCAGTCAGTCACAGACTGGCTTACTCTGCTCGCTAGGGCGGTAGCGTATGAACAGTTATGCTGCTCATACGCTTGGCAGGATAGAATAGTATTACTTGAAATTGGGAAGATTTCTTTACTACATTAATGGTCCTGGAAGAGAAACCCAGGGCTTAACTGCCTCCCATGTAAACACACACACACACACACACACACACACACACACACACACACACACACACACACACACACACACGGGCGCATTTGCTTACCTGGCCCCAGTAATGATGCAGCCTCTTTTCTTCTACTTGTATTGAAATTGTTCCTTTTTCCCCCTCTTAATTCTCTTAGTTATGTGGGTGAATATCGTCCTTTAATGTCATTTTTCACGTCTATTTATATTCTCTCCGAAATTAAATAAAAATGTTTATTGCCAAACAGAAATGATTTGTCAACTGGCACCAAATCAAACTTCTGCAGAGACTTAAAATGTGAAACGGCATTTCACAGGATAAATTCACATCGTATTGCACGTGTGATTTTAATACATTTAAAACATGTGAAACAACATTTTATATCCAAATCACTCTCATGGATGCATCCGTTAAATCACATTTTATATGTAGTGAATTCAAATGAAAGCACAGGTGATTTTTGGACATTTCACGTGCTAAAAGGTGCAATTTTTGCTAAGTGCATTCCTAAATATCTTTCATATGGGTCTTAAAATATTGAATTCTTCTCCGTAAGAGTGGGCAATATTAAATATATATCATCAGAACATCGAAATAGAATATAAAAATGTATTTAACATGTTTATATTTTTTGCAGTACAGCAAAAACCACATCATTTGGATATATTAAGTATTACGTTTACACAGGAGTACACAAACAGAGGCCTTTTGGTTATTTAATATAGACTATGTATCTATTGAATTACCAGAAAACTGATATATATCTTTATCCAGATTTGAAGAGACCTATATCAGGATAGAAGATTTGGGATTTTGGACTAATGTGTAGCAAGAAGAGTGTAGATGTGGTGCCATTAAACACTGTAATGCTTAAAAATGTAAATTTAATTTCCCTCAAATGTGA
Organism: Echiichthys vipera; assembly: GCF_963691815.1. Classification (NCBI taxonomy): domain Eukaryota; kingdom Metazoa; phylum Chordata; class Actinopteri; order Perciformes; family Trachinidae; genus Echiichthys; species Echiichthys vipera. The sequence goes on along the minus strand of NC_139842.1, from coordinate 4,324,687 downwards.
ACACATGCAAACACCACAAACAAATGATGATAAGAGATAACACGATAACAAGAGCTTCACACAGAAACAATAAAATGAAAAACGCTGATGTAGAAGTGACATTTGCTTACACCTTGCGATGAATGAAACTTTCTATTTTCTATTATACAGTGTTTGCAGTCAGAACGTATGGAGTTGGTGGGCATGCCGTGTGTTTTTATGACCCAGTTTTCGAGCACATCGGCATTGTGGGCCGCTGCGTCTGGAAGTAGAGAGAGAGAGAAAGAAAGAGAAAGGAAGAAAATATGACGGAGGGAGCGGGTAAGAAGAAATGAAAGTGTGACCGAGCAAAAGCCTGAAGCGGAGGAATATTTTAACTGCGCTCCGGGATGAAAGAGCTAAATGACGAGCAGAGAAAATGGCTTCTGCAATCTGACAATTTGTCATTAAGCAACTTTCCTCCATTAGTCTCATTCCTTTATCCAGCTCTTTCATCCATGGCTACATGCTGTGAGCGTGTGTGTGTGTGTGTGTGTGTGTGAGAGTGTGTGTGAGTGTGTGTGTGTCTGTGTCTGTGTGTGAGAGAGAGAGAGAGCTTTTGTTTTCAGATTGCAATGTTAGAGTATTCCAGATTGTGCTAATGTGTTGGCATGTTATGCCAGAGCATTGTGTGCATGTGTGTCTGCGTGTGTGTGTGTGTGTGTGTGTGTGTGTGTGTGTGCATGTGTCTGCCTTGCCTACATAGGGAATCTGGGTCTTTGAAGCTATATATAGTCGAGCCATGTAAGACATTTTGAATACATCTGAGGGCCTTTGGGGATTCTGTGCGTGCGTGTACGTGTGCAGATATATTTTCAGACAGAACCGCACATTAATTACTTTTTGTAAACGTTACGTTGCGATAGGTTTTGATTCACTTTTCCACGGTTTCTCAATTTATTTCAACACATACATGTCATGTGTTTCTTTTTTCCTAAGCGCTCAGTGACATTGTGGATTCATTATGCACACACAGTCGATGCAGTCTATCTTTAATCATGTACACATCATGGTCCCCTGCTCATGTGTGTGTGTGTGTGTGTGTGTGTGTGTGTGTGTGTGTATGAATGTTGTTGGGGGAAATCAATTCTGGGTATATGCTCTCAGCCAAGAGCAAAGAGAAAAGACCAAAACATTTGCAAGTGTGACTTTTCTGAAATATTAGTGATGGTGTGATAAGAGTAACTGCACCGTGTTGAAGCTGTTTTTGATGTTTGCTACGAAGATGAGAGGAAGAAATTAGGTTTTACAAAGTATTTCCAGTCATTCCTACTTCTGTTTCTTCATTACACATAAAACCATTGTTAGTCTCGCTCGCCGGATGCACAGAGCTGAGCAAGCAGGGAACGTTCACGGAAAATAGGCTGACCTTACCTACGAGTTGTAAAAATGTTTTAAAGAAAACATTTTAATCTAATGTTAAAAGACCATTTTAAGGGTGTTTATAGTTTTAAAAAACTGTTTCTATGTTCCTTAATGTTGAACTGAAGCATTCTGAGGATGTTTTGTGGACATTATTGAGGTAACAGATTATGTAATGTCCTTAGAGAAATAGTCCCACACTGTTACATGACCACAAAGGAGGAACAGCCTCCAATCAGCATGCTGAAAATGTTTTGAGGATGTTGAGGCCTGTGATGACTCAACATGTTTTCTATAAAACACTCCTCTAATGTGATGTGTTAACTAGTGATGTCCAAATGAAGCTTCATGAAGCAATCTCTTTATTTTCTGAGCCCACTGGATGACACTTTTAATAAAAAAGGTTTAAGGAATGGAAATTCAGTGAGCTTTCAGCACTCTGTTGAACAGGAAGTGTCATCAGGTGGGCTCAAAAAAGAAGAAAGTGCTTCATGGCATAAAATCATCCCAGGGTCGTTCGGCAAAGAAATGCATCAAATAAGCCATCGAGACAATTAAAAAACAGCTTTTTTAACCACTAATCCTGCTCAAAATAACAGCAAACCTCTGCAGCAGCATGAGAAGAGTCCCGACACATAAAATGAAGCAACGGCAGCGTAGTTAGTGAACCTGGTGTTTATTGAGAGTGTTTTGAAAGACTTACCAACTGGCCCCGGTACCAGCTCCTGTCATAGTAAAGTCTATTCAAGTTGATTACCAAATGCAATCCAAAATCCAAAAGTTAGAAGTAGAAGAAATATTACTTTATTCATCCCACGGGGGAAATTCAATTTTCACTCTATTTTTTCATGTTACACACACACACACACACACACAGGCCTGAAGTACACACACATGCACAGACAGGACCTACAGTATATACATGCAATTAAGGAGAGATGTTAGAGCGAGGGGGCTGCCAGTGACCGGCGCCCCGAGCAGTTGGGGGTTCAGTGCCTTGCTCAACAGCACCTCGGCAGTGCCCAGGAGATGAACTGGCACCTCTCCAGCCACCAGTCCACGCTCCATTCAAGCCACATCTGTCTTTGAGCGAGCCCCCGTAATATCTCCGTTAATAGTTGTTACACAAAAAAAATGGTCTCGATGGCTTATTTGATGAATATTATTATTATTTACCGAAAAAAGGGACGGTTTTACTCCGGAATTACACTTTAATAATGTAAGACCAAACTATCGTCAATGAAACCCAGAGACCTGCTGAGGTTTTACAGTCTACCCGGGAAGGGGTGGACTATTTGTCGTAAGCTGCTGCAGGCTTTTGATGATGACCTTTCACTGTGTTTTGGTGTATCTAAAATTCAACTCTGTTTTCTAATATGTTACGTCCTCGTGCCGTTAAACTGCATTCTGAGTCACGATTCGAGGAAAACATTTTTTCTCCAAGATTACGTTTGTTTTTGAAATATCACAAATACCTTTCTAATAACAACCAAATAGGAAAGAGATCACGGGGGTGGGTCAAACCAGCGTTAGGGGATGTTGACTTATTTTGACATACATACGTCGATAAGTTACATGACAAACATACTTATTTTAAACCACAGTATTTTTCCTGAGCTAACTTTTATATTCCAATTCACAATGTTAACATGTTTGAAACAGTGCCGGCTTACAACGTGCACCGGCGGCTGAAACAAATGTTGAAATAAATAAAAATGTGTTTCTCTCTAAAGCTAACTGATAATGCAATTTAGTTGTGTGGCGACGTAATTTTAATACACAAATTTAATCTTGCGTTCAACATGATTGAGCTTGCCATCTGTCTGAGGAAGAATGGTGTCCAGTGCTGCTATCTCTCTGACCGCTGACACTTTTATGTATTCATCACTGCTGTAAATGAATGTTTATTTATTTATTTTTTACTTTTATTGCTGTTTTATGATCAAGACAGGACAGGACATGGAGTGGGTGGCACGCAGCAAAGGGCTCAAACCCTGGGCTGCTGCCGAGCTCCTGTGGCCATTTTTTTTGCTTCTAATTTCAAATTAAACATATTCTACTTGTATATCAAATATATGTTGTGTTGTGATTTATAATTAACACTGCAGGAAACGCAGTGACTCTCTGCACACGATTAACCACTGCTTTTAATGAAAATGATTAGAAATAGCTATGAATAAATCACCTGTCATGCAAAAGTGAGCTGGGAGGAAAATTAGTTTATTATAGTTATTGCTAATGAGCAGTATCTGCAAATCGAGGAAATTATCTTTTTGTTTCTAATCAAAGCTGGATTACTGACTGCAAATTGAATTGTGTGTGAATACTGAACGGTTGAACTGTTTTGCTCCGAGTCCAGCCAGGGACCTTTGTTTCGTCTCTCTCTCTCCTTTGTTTCCTTTCATTGCTCCACTTCGCCTCCTACTCAGGTAGTTAACCTAAAGGCTGCTGTATTCCTTTTTGTAGTCTTCTGTATTTCCATAATAGTTTGATGTAGCATTCTCTAACTGAAGGGCTTTTTCATTGTGTTTCCTTTTTTTTTCTCCCCTCCTTTAGCTATTGAACGCAGCCAGCCGGTTAAGGAAACAAGTGGCTTTTCAACCAGTCTCTTCACTGCAAGTGTGCTGTGCATGCTTTTCACAGAGCTGCGTGTTGTTGTAGGGGAAACTGAGCCCTTGTTGAGAGGCAGCTCTTGTTCAAAGAGCAGATTAAAAGTACTATCGTCAGACCTGTAGAGAGACAGAGCGCGAGCGCGGGGAAAGAGACAGGAAGATAGTGTCTGTTACAATTTGCAGCACAACTAGAAAGAGGCTCTGTACACTGGTTCGATTTCTTTTCAGGGATTCTTCTCTTGAGCTGAACTCCAACCGTTTGTCCGTCTACTGTTAGTTCCGGGTTTTTTTTAGTGGAGTGAAAAGACAACAGTGTAGGGACTGTATGGAAATAAATGATCTACTTTTTGCTGAAGGGAGCAAATCCTGAAGTTATGTTTCAACCTTGCCTTCAGAAATTAATTGTGGATGGTATGCATGCTGTCAAACGAATAGTCATCCATACTTTCAGAGAAGAAAAGTCAAATGCGTCATATTAAGTTATAGTATAATTTAAGTCCAGGGTCACACATTACAGTCGTTTGTGTTATTGTGTGACTTTAATGAATCTGACCTAACCCATTTATAACACCAAAGTCACACAATGCCACAAACTACTTGAGGCAGAAGTAGACCATCAACTCCCGTGCTCTGCAAGGTAAAAGTTCCTGTTGAGGCAAAGGAGACTGGTGGCTTTGAAGAGAGCCATGTAACAGATTCAGTTCCCCTGTCAGAATGGGCTGTCTGATGGCAAGGTACATATATATATATATATATATAACTATATATCTACACTTTAACTGATATTGATTTTTGTTAAAATGCATTTAGCTGCTGCCCTCATCCACACCAGTATATTGCTTAGCTTCTGTATTGGTACTGCTGCCTGTTTCTCCAAACTGGGGGCATTCTGACCACCATCTAGTGCAGGTAATACACTGACTATGAACAGCTTACTCATACAACCACACTTATATATAGATATATAAATATCCAAACTATCCATTTAAATGATAAGACTGTTGGCGGTTTGTTTGTCGTTTCAGCAATCCCATGAAAAGATACAAACAACATACAAGTATTTTCTGTATATCCAAAGCCTGTCGTATCCCTGTGTGTCATAGGGCTCCATTTTGTTTGCTAAAAACAATAAAAAGGTGACCAGCTGCTATAGAAAATTATTCAAGACACGTTTAACACTTAAAGGTGATGACAATGATGATAATTAACACATTTTAATATCGAACGCTATGCTATTTTGAACAGCTGTCCGGTACCAGGCTTCATCATCTTCAGATTCAATTCCAAATTCACTATTTTGTTCCCTTTGCCATAATTGTGGCAACTGTTAATTCAACTTACAATAACAAAATACAAAAATGTCATTAACACATTCCACATTAGGGTATGACATCTTAAACACAAAAGTAAATATTGGTAGGTTCAGAGTGAGTATTTTCTTTTAGGAACAATAGTTGTTTTTACACGGTATGGGTTTTTTCGTACAGAGATATCAAAAATGGCATGTATCCATTTTATAACATTTAATTAGACTATTTCTGGAAATGAAATTGTGTAGCAATTACCACATGCGTGTGTCACTGATACGGCTGAACGAGTGTGTCTTTCCTGTTTTGAGGTGCTGTGTCACTTGCTGAACCCTGCACATGCCCATTTCATCTCTCTCTCTCACGCACACGCATAGACACACACACGCTTGTGCGCACACAGTCCCACACACTCCATGGTTGTGTTCGTGTAACGACATGGCAGCGCTGCACGGATGAATGGAGTGGAAGATGGAAAGAGAGAGAGCGGGGGAAGAGAGAGAGGGAGAGAGAGAGAGAGAGAGAGACAGCGATGAAAGCAGAGGATGAAGAAAGGGGATTAGAAATGAGACAGGGTAGAGAAGTAGGCCAAAGGCAACCAACTTTAGTCTTCTCTGTTCAAAAAGACATTTCACGTTGTTTAAAAAAAAAAGCCGGTAGACAGCTGTGGAGACTGGAGACTGCAGAAGCTACAGCGTCGATGGAACATCCGTGGTGTTTGCTTCCCGCTCCTGTTGGATGCTGCTCTCAACATACTTGGACACTTTACACAACAAATCACATTTTAAAATGAGTTGCACACATTTCTCTCCTGTACACTGCTTTGAATGCTTCAAAACTCTCCACATGCAAAAGAGAAAACACTTGATACACATCTTAGGATCGACTCTGATCAGTTTGAACCTTCATGATGGTAGGATTTATGACAGGGCTGTTGCATTAGGCTGCATTAGCTTTAACTACCTAATAAATGGTGTGTGTAATAACCAGCGTTCTGGGTTGGAAGGATACTGTACACATAAGATACATTTTAATTTATACAGTGAATAATTAACCGGGGGCAAAACAGAAACGTATAAAAAAACATTCACCGTTGCAATGTTGTTGTTTTTTATCCCTCTCTGCGGTTGGGAAGCGTGGTGCAGACTTTGTTGTGCCTCCAGGGCTGAAATTGATGCTCACAGCAGTTTAAAAGCAAGACGCAGGGACTTTATTTGGGTCTTGAGGAGCTGCAGTTGTTTATTCATGTACAATCTGAAACCTACGCTTTACATTTACTATCACTTAACAACTTTACTGCTAATTTCCTCTCTGCTCTGATCGCCAACAGCTGTCTGCAGTGAGTGCATCCACTGTCACTCAGTTCAATTCTCTCTCAGCCACGCACTCGCACGCCCACACAGACCATTCTTATTCCTGCATCAAATACCGCCGTTTCAACACTCGTTTATAACAGACACACCAGGCGCCCATGAGCGTCTGTTTAAAACGCACCATGCCTTTCAGGCCATCCGCAGCATAATTACACGCTCAGAGCATGTACTCCACAATAACAGCAGCAAAGCCCCCGTAGAGAGGAGGTTCGGGGTTGTGGATGGGTCACACAAACACGGGACTTTCACTCAGAAGACTACGGTTCGTGTCTGGTTAATGTCCCATGTGTCCCTTGCATCATTGTACAATACAAATGTACTTTGTAACTCATCCCGCAATCGTTTCCTGTTATTCCACCATTGTTGCCTAAACCTACTGTATCAACTGTCGTTTTGTTTGAATACACATTGTAAAACCACGTTCTCCATGTTTAAAACAGTTCGACGTACAGGGGCTATCCAAGTTATGTGAAGGGGTCCTGACAAAGCGCGTGTGACGAGTTGGGATGAGAACCGTTTGTCCCACACTATGCAATGAGCTATTCCTGAAAGGAGCTATGCTACCCTTATAACATATGCATCAAACTGTGCCCATACCCTACAAATACAGGATTGAAACACCTACACAGGAAATACATTGATGCAGAAAAAAAACATGTGGCACCAAAAATTATAATAATTTAGAGCTCCCTCTAAATGTCTCAAATGAATGAGGCTTTGAGGAGAGCTCATGTCTCTTTCAGGGGAGCCGAGCTCCACGTAGCTCACCTGTATTTCGAATCCTAGTAATAACACTCTACTGCCTTGACCTGGTCCTTAGCCACATATGGTTATATCAGATTTGGTTAGGTTTGGGGTTTGGGGATATGTGTGTGTACTGTATGATTTTTTGGTTGAATGCATAAAACCCAGCTACCTGCATTTATAAAAAATGAAGCCTGCACATCCCCCACCCTCCTCTGGGGTCTTCTAATATGTGGGTCAGAGTTAAAAAAGCATATGCTTACACTCACTCTCTCTCTCTCACACACACACACACACACACACACACACACACACACACACACACACACACACACACACACACACACACACATGCACAAACGGTCTGTAATTGTGAGAAAACTGTAAAAAGAATGTTTCATAGTACGCGTGTGCATGTGTTTATGTTTCCACATGTGTGAAAGGGCTCTCCTCCCGATGTGTCAGAACATCTCATGTCGACTACATTTTGTGTGTGTGTGTGTGTGTGTGCGTGTGCGTGTGCGTGTGCGTGTGCGTGTGCGTGTGTGTGTGTTTGTGAGAGAGAGAATGAGTGTAAGCATATGCTTTTTTAACTCTAAACCCAGCTGTTTTGCTGCTTTCCACCCTCTACTGACAGTTGAACAGAACTGAATTGAAATAGATATTGAAGAAATAAAATGTCATGTTGTGTGTTAATTACTTTGTCGTTTACTTTCAGTATAATGTATCAACAAAATTAGAATCATAATGTATTTCCATATTACTATAATAATGCAATGATTAAAAGGGGCGTTCCAACCAGTACAACATGTACAGTCAGTGATGTGAAGTTATCTCTTTAGTCTTTATGCAGTGAAACATGTTTGAGTCAGGTTATACCAGCCACTCGTGTCTAGTCTGCTCAGGCAGGAGGCACAGATGAAATTATGGGAGCATACTCCTTTCTCCCCTTTGCTGCTTTTAGCACCACAGTGACGGATAACTACATTTCTGTTGCACAGATCAGAAGATACAGCATGTTAAAGAGTGATCTAAAGAGGGGTTGGTTGGCTAATACACTTTTTTTTCATCAGTAAATGTCAGTAAATCTCCTCTGTCTCACAAACACACAAATATATAAAATACATTACTGTCACACACACACACACACGCACACTCAGAAATAATTACTTTCTCCTCATAAACACACACAGACGTGTGCTATGATAAACTAATTTATCTCAAGCACACACGTGATATAATTACCCCTCTCTCTGTCTCTCTCTCACACACACACACACACACACACACACACACACATGCACCTGCTTTAATGCTCTCGCTGACCTTCTTATCTTGTTACTTGCAGCAGAAAAAAATACAAGCCATCTTGCGATGTGATCACACCAGCCACTATGCTGTGGCAGTGACAAACAGACAAAACCTGTAAAAACTCTGTATTACTTACCGCTATACAGTAGGTGTCTCCACGACCACATTTTACCATGATGACACCCACAAACAAACAAACACACACACACACACACACACACACCCACACACACAAACACTCACAAGACAGTAGGTGTCTCCAGGACCACATTTTACCATGATGACACCCACAAACAAACACATACATACACACACACACTCACAAGACATCAGGTGGTGTCGTACATTGATAGAAGCAGTACATATACAAAAACCAGCAATGTGTTGGTCCGTCTCTCAACACTTTATGACCTCCCGACCCTTTTTGAGGCTCTCAGTTACAAACCCACTGGTTCCTGCTGATTACATAAATCCTTAAACATGACAAGTATAAAAGGAGATATTTGCAAGAATGTTGCATCCCTGCAAATCTTTCTGTTTAGCTGGGTATTTACTTGAGCCCAGGAGCAGTTCATCTGATTTGCATGACATGCACATTTCTGCATTACCACCAGTGCTTAGCTTGGCCAAATGGAGCTCGATTAAGCACTTACTTCATGTTCTGAGCCAACTAGATGGTGCTCTATTCAGGCCAATTCAGTGTGCCTCCGACCCTTTGTTGAACAGAGAGCGCCATCTAGTCAGCTCAGAAAATAGAGAACATGTTTCAGGAAGCTTCACTTCACTTCTTATTGTAGCAGTACATGGAAGTTGCTTGATGGTTGAGTGTAATTGTACGATTGCTATGTCTGTCTACTCTCCATATACTGTATTAAATCCACAATATTGTGTGACTAATCTTTTTTTTCTTTTGCTCATCTTGAAGTTTCTCCTTTTTTCTAGGTAAAGGGTTTTTATCTTATCCAAATCAAGGATATACAAACGTGTCAGGTGTACGGTTATAAAACCTAGTTGTGATTTTGGGCTATGCAGATGAAATTGCTCTGACTTGAAGATCAACTACAACCATGCAATGCATTCTATAGGAAGAATGCATAGCCTGATGTCATTAGCAAAACTAATGCTACTTCGACAACTAATGGGTATTTTATTGTCATGTCCCACGGTGAGCCATTAACCGTCTGGTAGAATACATATTCAAGCAGAAACGTAAAGGCATGTGCTCAATAACGGGCTGCTTCTGTTCTTCTGTCTTGTGTTGTGGTGCTGAATGGACAGCTCCTGTAAAGTGACCTTGTATGCATCTTTTCATTTGCTGCAGTATTCGTTACTGCTGACACCGTTGAGTGTTTTTATCATCTGAACTATTACTAACCTAAGCAATTTAAATAATATTTAATTGCTCTTTAATAATGCTCTCTCTCCTATTTCCTACGCTGACATAGTCTCCGTCCCTCTGTGTATATCTGATGAAACAGTGCTGTATCCTAACTATTTCAACATGTGGAATTTCAGACACAGTTGCTACAGTGTGCAGTCTGTAGAGATAAATCAGGTGCTGCAGGTACCTCCCTGCCATGTTTTGGGCCTCTAAATAGAAACACTTAAATATAACTCCGGAAAACAGAGCTTACCACAACATACACTGAGACTATTACAATCGTGCAGATCATTGTAAGACTAATCAAATATAAAGTAAGGCTGTTGCGTGGGTTAAGAAGATGCTGAGGAGCATGTGTTGGAGGGATGGTATGGTGTGAATTGTGTTGGGCGCTGTGAGTAACGGGCACAAAGGTGGATAATAAAAGTTGGCTTTGGGTCAGATCTGGTATTTAGCCATCATTAGCTTTTTTTCCACTCTCTCGTTTTGTTTATTAATTATTGAAAAAGAAAACCTGCAGGAACTCAATTAAGCAATGTTTAGTGGTGCAAAACCTTTAGTAAATAAAGACTTTTGACTGTGCAGCACTAGAGAGGGACTGCAATTCCTTAGTAAGCAGCATTTGTTAGGGACTGTTTACAGCAGATTAATCTACATATGGTGCTCTAGTAAGTTTTTTCGACAGCAGCTCAAAAATAACTACTCATGTGTTTACGTTAGAGCTGCACGACATTGGGAAAGAAATAGCCTACAGGAATGCCCCCCCCCCCCCACACCCCACCCCATGGTGGGTCTCAGAGGAACATTTTGTACAATTAAGGGTAAAGAGAAATAAAGCATCAATCTGGTGTACTTTGAAAGGCCAAATTAAGAGGCTAGATCAATAAGGAACTTTGTGCTGGCTGTAAACAATCTTGTTTCTCATAAACACATCCTGTGCAATGTAATTATCCATCGAACATGACACTGACGAGCATGGCAACCCTGCTGGAATCATGTTTTGTAATTGTGAGTACGATCTTGAGACACTAGACGGGGGTATCCTGCTCATTCTCTATATTCAACCTTTAATTTTCCTTGCTTGGCATTGCACGTTCTGCGATACAGGTGCACATCGCAGTGTTGACAGTGCAGTGTTATCTTGTGCAGCCCTTGCGTGTGTTCATCGTAATGAAGGAACATGTCACTGTGACTCATCGATGTGTTTGTTTTAAAAGGGGAACGCTGACGCTTTTACACAAAATGGTGAGTTCTTTCGCCGTGAGGATTTCTCAGCCTGTGACAACAGTTATATAAGGTATCTCGTGGACCTGATGATGTCACAGTCATGTCATAAGTATTTTCTCGGCTCGATGTTGGAGACTACACGTAAAGAACAGGATTGAGCCTGGAGTAAGTCTTGACATTTACCTTGCAGACCAAAATGGAGCTTGACTAAAAGTCGGGATATCTTTCTCTCTTCTGCTTCAGTCATTTGACCATTATTTTTCCATCTGTGTCCCCGGAGTCCCCCAACTTAATGCAAGTACAAATCACTGCAACAGTCCATTAATAGTTTTTGGACAACAATGGAGCTCTGCGGCAGAGATGAAAAAGATATATCAGACTTTGAATACACAAACAATGCTCAGTAGTAGTAAGAGACATCAATTTCAATTTTGGATCTGCACATGGGAATTGTTTAAACTAAGAAAAATATAGAATATCGCCAAATGTATTACTTAAATCCTGACACCACCTGCTATTGAAAGAGGAAATGCATGAAGAAAAGAGTCAGAAAAAGAGAGAGGAGGAGTGGAATGGGGTAGAGATGAGAAAAAGGGGGCTGCGGGGAATGGTAGACTCCACAACCTCATTATGTCTGTTGGCATTTTAACTCCTTTTGATGATTTAGTAAGAAGAGGGGATGGAGGAGGAGGGGAGGAGATGTGTTCTCTCCTCCGTCCATAACACCATTTCAATCCTCTTCTCACACATCCCTCCCTGCCCTCCCCATGACGGAGAAGAGAGAGAAGAAAGAGAAGTGAGTGTCTTTAATTTAGAGGGATCCCGAATGCGTGAAATCCTTTATGCTATCTGGGTCACAGTGTGCCTTACAGGCTGAAGAAATACACACACACACACACACACACACACACACACACACACGCTGGCAGTCTGCTGGTTTCTTCCTTCATTCATTTTGTGAGCATCTCTCTGTTATGTGATGTGCAGAGGGAGGTTATGGTACAGTATGTATTGTGTAGGCAGTAGTATTGTGTTCATCCACCAGGCAGCATGGAGTCCAGCACTACAGCCAAGAGTTGAAACAATCTCCAGTTTCCCCTTTAAGTAGCTTTAAGGTTACAAAAATCATCTTGCACTATCTGACAGTATCATGTACACTACATGGCCAAAGGGGGGTGAACACCGGCAGAAAGTATGTGGACATCCGAACGCTACACCCACGCTTCTTGAACATGTCATTCTAGAAACATGAGCGTTACTCTGCTGCCATAACAGCCTCCGCTCAGCTGCGAGGGCTCTCCACAAGATATTGGATTACATTTCTGGCAGCAGGGATTTTATTCTAACCAAATTCTTTATTTTTTTATTTTTTTAAGATTATGTTTTTTGGCATTCATTCCTATATTTGACAGCAGAAAGAAAGAAAGAGAGAGAGAGAAGACATCTAGCAAATGGGCACAGGTCAGAGTCAACCAGAGTCACCTGGGACTCTGCGGCAAAAACTCAGCCTCTGAATATGGGGCGCATGCTCTATCACTTGAGCCCTTACCACACCGAAGATGAATGAATGAATGAATGCTTTATTTCAAACATATGAAAAAAATAAATTACACTTGAAGCAGAAGTCATTAAAAACCCTTTGTATGTTTGAAAAGGAGCAGGAAGAAGCATTAGCTTATTTATTCCTACCCCTTCTCCACTTAGTACCTATACTATAGGTTTTCTTACTTCCTGTGTATCCTGTTTTTTTTTTGTTTTGTTTTTTAATACGCTCAACAAAACAAACAATAACCAACAAACAACACAATAACCGCTTGTGTAAAAATAAATAAATGACAAGTATGGCAAAGTGTGAGAACCCTAGTGTTTGTCACACCCCTCTTCTTCACTGTACCTCGTAAACACCGTCCGTTTGTACCGTTGTTTGAATTTGCTCATGGTTGGACATTGTCTGAGCTCCTCCGCTCGTCTGTTCCACAGTTTCACTCCACATATTGAAATGCAAAAGGTTTTTAAAGTTGAGCGTGCATACAGATGATGCAAGAATGTTGCATTATTATCGTTATTTTACATCCACTGCTAACAATTTAAAAAATGTCACTATACAATATCTGTACCTGGAGAGTAACTGAACAAGGAGAAAAAAAAGTCAGGAAAAAAAGTGCATTTTTCCACTTAAACCTGGAGTTGGCGGTGTATTGTTGCCGACGTTGAGCAAAAATTCAAAAATAACTTTACCTCATATTATAACTCAAGTTCTCTGAGAGCAAACAAGACCTCTTGGCTCTGTTTTTACACTTTAGAAATTTTAGCTATGGTTTTGGGAGATTTGAGCCAATCACAGGTCATTTTAGAGAGACAGATGGTTCATATTGGCTACATAAGAGGAGAGGAGGGAGAGCTGCAGTAGGAGGTCTCACTCTGCTTCGAATGCTGTTTTTTTTCACCTACTGCAGCTTTAATGAGATTAGGACGACTTGGGAATACATACTGTACATGAAAAAGCATCCATTTGGCTTTTGATGCATTGGGGTTTTCAGACCCATGCAGACCCTTGAACAACCATGAATTGGTCCTTTTCCATGGGAAATCTGGTGATTTCTGTCCTCAAAAAATCAGTGACTTTTTTCTGTGGTCCAACAATAAAGCAAATAGGCCATGCCCCCTTCAAGACATTTAATTTGAGTTCAACTCACTGCGATGTTAGGAATCCTTTGATTCTTCCTGACAACCCCGAAGGGGTTGGTGGGGGTGGGGGGTGGGTGATGGGGTCCAGATATTAAATACTGTCTGTGGCAGACATCCAGATTTTTTTAGACCTGTAGTTACTAGTGCATAACTCTCAATTGGAGTTAATTTAATGGCTACTATGAAAACTTAGATTGGACTGAAACATATTTAACAAAAGTGTCTCTTGTGATTGCAGTAACACATTACTCAGTAATGTCTCACATATGCCTGACACTTGAGGAGAGGGGAAGAGAAGGTAAAGGAAAAAGGATACTTCTTAGACCTCCACTAATGGAAAGAAAATTGAATTACTCAGACTCTCTTTTTTATATATATATACTTTTTTCCCATTTCTCTCTCTTACACATCCATAGAAACACACACAGACAGAAAGGCAACAGTGTCTCCACCCTCTTTGATCCGATTGTGGTCACATCATGTAAAGCTGCTTTACGTTTTGATGAACTTTCCCAGTTTGCATCACTGTGATCCAAACAACCACTGACACATTTTAACTGTAAAAGCTCCAAAGCTCTTCCTTATACTTGGCAGCCTGGTGCTCTGGTCTCGTGGCAGTGCAAAGTTTTGTCAAGTAGGGCCATTGTGCAGATCTTTTTGAAAAGGATGTGTTTTTGTATTTTGTGCTCAGCGCAATGTGCACGGTGCAAAGGTGAGAGTATGTTTTATTTAAATGTGGCAGCGGGGTATTTTGTTAGGAACTGGCTGCTAGATATTATTTTGATAATTCACACTTGGTTCCAAATATAGTTTACCTTGACACTGTTTTATATATCTACAAGCAGTGTGTGTGTAATACAGGGCTACTACCAGTATCTGTTTCCCTTTATATCACAAAATATCTTGTTTTCTTTCATCATCATTAAACTGAAGATGTTAATGAGCGAATATCAAATACATTTGCCAAAATAGAGATAGTAAACAAAACATGAATCTGGACATTTTGCATGCATGTTTGAGACGTCTCTAACGTCAACACCTTCATATTCCATCACATATACTGTCAGGTCACATTAGATTAGACCATGAGGTAAAACTACTGCAACATTAATCCAGTTTTATCCAGCACTGTATGACAAATCTCATTACATTTGATTAACAGTAATTAATGATCAGCAACTGCGAATGTTAAATGTGTAGTCTGCAACATCATCTTGATCATATTCACTGAAACCGGCACTATGCTTCGATAGAACAACATGAACCATCCTGTTTTAGAAAAAAAAACGCCCCTCTGCGTGCACCTAGAGCTTGTTGTTTGTTGATCAAAAATAGTTTTTTGGCCCGTATCATCATGTCCACTCAGCGCAGAGCTGTGTGAGAGATGTCAGGCACAGGTCATGCAAACGCCACATATCCCCCCTACCCCATCGCACATGTTACAATATCACAGGCACACGCCTCAGGCTAGGCATATGCTAAATTACGTTAGCAATTGCTATCTATGAGTAAGTTAGCCAGCCTACCTCTGTGTAGCGTGTACTTCATGATGTTTATCGATGAGAGAAGAGACGGGCGCATTCACGGGAACCTGGTGCACGCTCACTGATGAGCACTCGATTAGAGAGCACGGAGGAGCTTGTTGGTAGTGGGTGAGGGGCTTAAGAGTTGTAAACATATGACACAGGAACCTGGTGCACGCTCACTGATGAGCACTCGATTAGAGAGCACGGAGGAGCTTGTTGGTAGTGGGTGAGGGGCTTAAGAGTTGTAAACATACGTCATTTGACTGAGTCAACTCCATCTGCCAGACTTGCAGACTGCAGCTTTAAACTTGAAAGCATCCCCACTTCTGTGATGTGTTTAGCCTAACATAAATTATCATTTAAAAGCTTAGCCATGGCCAGCACAAACTAATATGGAATAGAGGAATGTATATGTAGCATAATGCACATGTCCACAGCACAAATTCCATCAGTACAAAACCATTCATGTCATATTAACCATTCTGCTGCTTATGATTTCTATATTTAACAAAATACATGTTTTGTAATGCATGTTTCATGAGGTGCTGTCAATGAAAATCAACATTTCCTGTAGTGTTTCCACTTTAAGAGCATAGCAATGATGGGAAGGCCTTGAGTGTCAAGTTCACTGACGAAAGCATAACGTTGGATGTGAAAATCTGACAAATGAAAAAGACTGGAAGTCATTAGTGAATGGATTTTCTGCTTTGAGAAAGTGAGAGCAGCAGAGTGTTGAGGATGTTGTACTGATGGAATTAGTGCTGTGGAAATGATCATTAGGCAGAATTTAAAGGGATGGTTCTGATTTTTTGAAGTGGGGTTGTAGGAGGACGGGGGAAGCTCCTATTTCAGACACCTAAAAAAATCCAATGTAAACATATTTTGAATATTCTGACAGCTTTGCCTTACCGTCAGACAGCCCTGTTTAAGTTTACATGGGTGGGAACTGAAACCATGTCAAAGACACCAGACTCCATTCACAAAACGTCAGTTTAATAAACTATAAAATTTGTTGCTGTATCGTAGCTGCTATTGACACGACTCATCATTGATCATGTTTGCCACCATAATTATTATCATTTTCATATTCTGTCACCTTAGCTGTGCTTGTTTCTACTATTCTGGTGTATTAGCTGTCTTAACATATACGTTATATTCACATTACTATAAATATTATTATAGTTACTGTTAGGCTTTGCTTGCATCTCTGGAAGTGTGTCTGTCTGTCTCTCTCTGTCCATCTGTCCGTCTTTTCTCTCCTTCTCTCTCCTTTTCTTTCTCTCTCCGGTGCAGACAGATGTGCGTCCTCCACAGAGCTGGGTCTGTCTGACGTTCCTTTCTGTTATAGTGAAGGTTTTCGTTGCCACCGTACTCTACGGGGGAATTGTTGGGTCTATGTAAATCATAAATAAGTCATAGAGTGTGGTCTTTAACTTTTTCTGTAAAGTGTCCTGAGATACCCTTTGTTATGATTCGACACTATAAATAAAATGAATTGAATTGAATTGAAAACCTGTAATTTTACCTCCGAACACATGAGTTGCTGATCTGCTGCTGCCTTGACTATTTAAGAATGTGCAGTATATTATTTATAGTTTAACAAATCTACACCAGTCATATTGCCTTGGCTACTAATAGTCAACACTTAAATTTGACAGTGCGTTTATGGATGTTTAACCTCAAAGGACATGGGAGAACTTGCTGACAAATTTCCTTAGCCAGATGCCGGTTTAAAGAAAGAAAAACAGATTTTACTGCACAAACTGATGCTGTTCTCATCAGATCACAGCGCATTATCTCATAGTACAGTATCAGAATATTGCATTGAAATACATCTTTAGTGAAAGGCCTCTGTTGCTTTGGCTCAGGGGCTGTTTTGAAGCTCAGTCTGACCTTTGACCTCCCTGTGAGGGGAGAGGAAAAAAAATCAATGCAGCATCACATCATTTCTTGATATTATTTAAAGGAATCCAGAGCTCTGAAGCATGCTTTCAATTGAATTCCTGTGTTCCACAATCGATCAACGCACGAGTTTCACTCATCCCTCTTTACACACACACACACACCCTACAGCAGGGTGCACACAGATTGTGTGTGTGTGTGTGTGTGTGTGTGTGTGTGTGTGTGTGTGTGTGTGTGTATGTATGTGTATATGTGTTTCTGGTGACACTCGATACTTGACATTCAGTGATGGAAGAGCACTTTAAGCAATAATTGGAAATGTTCTTAGAGACAAAGCAGAGTATTTTAATGTGATTTGAGGGTGTGGTGTGTGTGTGTGTGTGTGTGTGTGTGTGTGTGTGTGTGTGTGTGTGTGTGTGTGTGTGTGTGTGTGTGTGTGTGTGTGTGTGTGTGTGTGTGTGTGTGTGTGTGTGTGTGTGTGTGTGTGTGTGTGTGTGTGTGTGTGTGTGTGTGTGTGTGTGTGTGTGTGTGTGTGTGTGTACGACAGAGATAGAGAGAGAGGGGGAGAGAGAGAGAGAGAGAGAGAGAGAGAGAGGGGGAGAGAGAGAGAGAGATGTCTATGGAGTTAGAAATCTAAGTGAGCTGATACACGCACACACTGGGGGAAATCAGAGAGACGGATGACCCTCATGGGTGTATTGACATCTCTCACGGCTGAACAAATGGCGCAGTTGAGTTGCGTTCACTGACATTGATCTGAAAACTGTTTAACATTCCTTCTGTGGCCTCACCTGGGTTAGCCAAAGAGCACAGGGATATTCTCTCTCTCTCTCTCGCACACACACACACACACACACACACACACACACACACACACACACACACACACACACACACACACACACACACACACACTGTGGCTTATTCCATTTCAGCAGTGAAACAAAAGTCTACTGCTGCATCCACTGATGATGTTTTTGTTGACGGTCTTTTTTTACGATGTTGATGACAGCGGCAGCGATGAGACTAAGTCGTTAATGCGTCGTTGATGATGTTTGTGTTGAGACGATAAAGATAATGCCGATCTCTCTGTAGGTGTTTATGAAGACTGTGATGGTGCTGATGAGAAGGAAGTCTGTCAGACAGGGACAGTGTTACACTGATCCTCCTGCAGGGGTGGGAAGTAGAGATTGCGGCTGTCAAATATCGTGTGTATCAAAGCCTGACGTATCGTCTTCCTCTGCACCATAGAGCTTCATTGTTGTTCAAAACACATCAATGAGCCGCAGTTGACAGTCAGCAGGTTTACATTGTTGCTTAGGTCTTAGGTACCTTGTTTTTTTACTTCTTGTGGACTTCTTTTTACCCATATTAGTGACATGAAGTCAGTGATGGTCAGTTGGATGATCCACCACTTTGGTCCAGACTGAATTATTTAAAATAACAAAACAACTATGGGATGAAATTAAACGGCAAGTCCTGGAAGCAGGGTTTGAGGTTTGAATAAACATAATCTTAGTCCGAATAATTCAAATCTAAAGAAAGAATAGTCGGCCCAGCAGTCAGCAGGCTGGCCATATTTTCATACACAGGCAAACAGTTCAAACCTACACCTTCCGCTGTCATTGCGAGTTTAAATTCAGCACGAGGAAGGTGGAAGATAATGGCGCCAAGGTCATCAAATATATTTTACCCTCGTTCATGTGCTTTCATGTGTCTTTTTCCCGTCATTTGCTCACACACACACACAACGCACACACACACACACACACACACACACACACACACACAAACACACACACACACACACACACACACACACACACACACACACACACACACACACACAAACACACAAACACACCAGCGGGCAATTACCAATATCTGCCAAATCTGCTGACATGACAAAATGCAAATTTATGTTGTTATGGTCTTTGAATAATGGCTCGGGGGCTGCCATACATCCTCGGCTGCTCTCCTCTTACAGCTCTCTTTGATTTTCCATTTACGCCTTTAGCCCTGACTTTCTCTTTTTTCCTTTTTTAATTTTCATCATAGCATTCTCTCTTCCATTGTATTCTGTATGCTTTCCATTCTCTTCCTCTCTTCTCTTTCGCTCACCATACCTTACCTTTCCTTTCTTTTCCTTTGCCCGGATAGTCCTTAACATGGAGACGTTAAAAAAAAACTATTTGAACAGATAACATTTAAATGAAATCCAATACAGGTCTCTCTCTCTCTCTCTCTCTCTCTCTCTCTTTCTCTTTCTCTCTCTCTCTCTCTCTCTCTCTTTCTTGATGGAGGGATCAGGGTGTCTCTGTCTGCTTTCTGACACTGTGTCAAAGCCCATCGATCTCGACATACTACTTTACCTAATCGTGTGGTGGATTAACATAGACTACTGCAGTGTGTGTGTGTGTGTGTGTGTGTGTGTGTGTGTGTGTGTGTGTGTGTGTGTGTGTGTGTGTGTGTGTGTGTGTGTGTGTGTGTGTGTGTGTGTGTGTGTGTGTGTGTGTGTGTGTGTGTGTGTGTGTGGTTGTGTGTGGTTGTGTGTGTTTTGTCACATCATGAGTCGGTTGCTACTCCATCTGGGCCTGAGCTACACTACTCACACACACATGCACAGTCTATTGGAAGATGGATGTGTGTGCGTTAGCAGTTAGTGAAATAGGTAAATGGGAATTTGTATTTCATGTTATGATAACGTGCATCATACTTGACACAAATGTTTTTATCCTCATTTTTTTCCATTTCTGAAATATATGATTTCTGATTTAAAGTCCCAGTGAAATGAAAAATCATGTGTGCCGGTTTTAGTCATACGTCTATTTATCTCTTGATTAACTCAGTAAAATAAAGTGTTTCTGAAGATTATTGTGTCACCAATTATGTGTCATCATTAACAAAAGCTCTTTTATTAAGGTATGGAATTAAATCAATATACCAGTAGATGACGTTTGAGCTCTATCAAGGTATTTACTTTTAATTTATTTAATTAATTTACTTTCATCTCTTCTTGTTTTTCTCCAATGCTTTTTTATTATTCTTTTCACACAATTATTCATCTGACATTTATAGTTTCATTTGTAAATTAATATCTTACAATAAAACAAATATGCACAACTTTTTATTACTAATAATGCATGTTGTGCATTACAACAGAAAATATGTTGTGCATTATTACAGATAAAACCACCCGGCGGTATATAAAGGTACCTCCATCACCACAGTAGTGCTTGCTTCAGTACTAGTTCATGCATCAATAATCCAATTGATAATATTATTATTATATATAATCGTAATAGCATACTCTAAAAGACGCCATTGCACTTTTACATAAGAATACATGTTTACATTGTATTTGCTTATTTGACTAATATATAGGATTCAATTTAAACCCCTGATTGTTTCCTGTTCCACACATAAAATTATGCATAAGGCAAGAATTTCGGTAGCTTGTGCTTTGATTTTTAAAGGCACTTGATGTATTGTACTTAAACGCATAAAGAGCTTTGTAACTTATTACTCAGATACATTAAGCTTGACCTGAGTGTGGGAGTGTGATGGATTGTCCCATGGTGGTTTAGATCGGTCTCACAGTAAATTGGTCTTACTCCGTATGACAGCAGCTCTGAAATGTGCTCCACTAAAATGGTAGTTTGAGTCATCCCCTGTACAGTGGCGACGGTGGCATGAAACATATTATATTTCACTTCTTCAACAATCATCTAAGGCTTAAAGGGGGGGGATTGGAAATGTTCTGGAAAATAACATATTGCCACAAAGGATGTAAATGAACGGTTGAAGTAGAAATAAAATGATGAATAGGCTTTTTTTAGCTGCATACATGACGGGGCTGGCAGAACTGGCACATTTTAATTATCTGTATTGTAAAAGTTAACTGTAGAAAAAAGTGATGCTTGAAATGTCCCCATGGAAAGTGAAATGGCAGTAATCCCATCGGTTTAAATTGAATAGCTGGGATGATCCAATATGGCCGCCAGAAGGTGGGATAGAAGACGGAAAAAGAAAGACCTCTAATGGACTCTGAAGCTGGGAATTAAATAACAATTGATTCGTAGCAATGCTCAGCTTATTACTGTTCAGACAGTGAAGCTGCTCAGACCACAGCTCTCTCACTCTCTCGCACACACACATACACACTTACATACTATTCCTATATTACCAACAGTGGACCATTGTTCTACACTGACCAAGCGTGGAGCACTATTTCTAGACATGTTGGAAGGAAAAAACTGAATTGAAAGTTTTATTTTTGTTTAGTTTTTTTCAGTACACAAATGATTTTTACCTTTTAAAAATTCCAAAAGGACTAAAAAAGGACTTCTTCTGTCTTAAGCATCTACACTGAAGTGGGAATATCGCTCTGCCATTCAGATCGGCCTACTACTGTAGTTAGGAGAGGAGTTGAAGTGCAGACATTCTCCTCCGTCAACATTAAAACCAACAATATAAAATGTAGTTTTGAGAATAAGAGTTCAGTTCGATAGTGGCAAATGATCAGATGTGGTTCTGTGACGGACAAAGATCTTTCACAGGAAATTCACCCTCACGAATGGGCTCATCAAATTATCTTAGACTGTTGCAAACGTCCTAAATGGGCCATTTTCGAGACCTATTATAGTTTTACAATAACAAGGGAAACAATGGTTAAATCACATATCCCACTACAATACATAATACTCATATGTAGCTAACAATAAAACACCAAATTACACAATAATCTGGGCTCTTCCTATTGACATATTCATTGTATGTTTTGTTAAAAAAACAGTAATTGCAGTGGCCATGTAAATGCAATGGAATAAAAAAATACTCTCATATGTCTTGGTGTAATGGTAGTTTAAAAAAACTCAAATACTCCACATATTCTAAGCCATGGGTGTCAAAGTCAAGGCCCGCGGGCCGCCAGATCCGGCCCGCAATTGAATGATCTTGGCCCCCGGGATGATATTTTATTAGTATTAGAACCGGCCCGCACGCCACAGCCGCCTGCTGGTGTTTTTAACACACCAAAACTACATTACCCACAATGCAACGGTAGCCCGCGAACTCACTGCAGCGCTGCAGGTGGGCCGCCTCGGCTTCATTATTCGTCAGCATTCAGGGCAGATGTCAACTTTCAGCCCAATTACTGACAGAGCCGTACAAAAATATTGGATTATTAATATAATTGTTAAAAAAAATATGGTACACTGTGTTAGGTCTTGGTTCAATAGGTTATATGCAATCATTTTAATATGTTTTAATAAACATTGAACCTGTCCGGCCCTCGGCTTGTAGCAAATTTGTTTTTTTGGCCCTCTGATGTGTTTGACTTTGACATCCCTGTGCTAAGCCCATCAAAAGACTGTTAGGTTAAGAGTTAGTTGCTCAAACTTGGACTTGAAAAAAACAGTACTTGAGTAAATTGAGTAAAGAAAATATTGTCATCCTTTACAATCCTTTCATCCCAATATTGTGTCTTACGTGTTACTCTGGCTCTGAGTGTGTGGCCACGTTTTAATCAGTCAAATACTCCACCCCCCGACATAATTTCAATCTGTAGACGGACTCAAAGGGCAACACTTTCACCTTCCTTCCCAGAAGAGCTTCAGCAGCCTTCTGCAGACATTATATAAAACAAACAAACAAACAAACAAAAACAAGAGGTCAGTTAGGTGATATTATGTATGTATTTAGATGGATTAGAAAGAACAGTACACACAAACGTCAAACACCTCCTGCTGTTTTCTAGATCCCATGAAGATACTAAGTAACTTGTTAATTAGGTTAATCTATTCTGTTTTAAGAAATTACATTTACATTCATTTAATATTACTCTTATGCAATTGACGTGTACTATAAATGGCTTAATGCACCCTGGGATCCACCTCTTGCTTAGTAATCCAGACCCTGTTACCATCAGAACTAGATTCTTATGAAAAAAATAGCCAGTCTGAAAAGTGTTGGCAGCATGTTGACACCTTCTCTGCTACACTCTGCTGGAAAGCTGCAGGGAATTAATGCCTCAATGGAAACACTCAGTGCTTCACTTTGACTTAGTAAATGTAATTATGGTTTGGACGACTGATCAGACCGAGTTGGAGTGAATCTGTTCCAGGCTAGGCCAGTTGGTGTTGGTGCAGAACAGTGAGCTCATTTTCATGTTCATGAAACCAATTTGAGCCTCGTGCCATGGCACGTTATCCTGCTGGGAATAGCCATTAAGAGATAGGTACACCGTGGTCATAAAGGGAAGACAGGGTCATCAACAATTTTCAAGTAGGCTGTGGCGTTTAAACAATGCTCGGTTTGTACAGAGGGCCCAAAGTGAGCCAAGAAAAAATGCTACATCCAATTACTCCACCAGCAGCAGCCTGATACCTTCATACAGGGAACTATGGATCCATGCTTTCATGTTGTTCAAGCCAACATCTGCATGTGGCAGCAGAAACCAAGACTCATCAGACCAGGCAATGATTTTCCAATCTTCTATTGTCCAATGTTGGCGAGCCTTTACCGATTGTAGCCGCAGTTTTCTGTTGTTAGCTTACG